>NC_135953.1:5366874-5666874 GCF_053455715.1 Rhinoraja longicauda | reverse complement strand
ATTTAATATGAACCTGAGGGGCAACGTTATCACTCAGAGGGTGGTGGGCATATGGAATAAGCTGCCAGAGGATATAGTTGAGGCAGGAACTATAACTGCATTTGAAAGACATTTGGACAGTTACATTGTATGGAAAGTAACACAGAAGAGAGACACAAAATGCTGAAGTAACTCAGCGGGTCATCCCTCTGGAGAAAAGGGGTAGGTCACCTTTCCTTGGTTACTGGTGCTGGCTCAGATTTGTTCTGAATCTTTCCATACCTCTTGTTTTCCCCTCCCCTGACTCTCACTCTGAAGAAGGGTCTCGACCTGAAACCTCACCTATTCCTTTTCTCCAGAGATGCTGCCTGAACGGCTGTTACTCAAGCATTTTGTGTCTCCCTATGGGCAGTTACATTGATAGGAAAGGTTTAGAAAGACTGACTTTCAACCCTATCTACGCCCATTGTCATTTTATAAAGCTCTTAGGCACCTCAAATTATCCCACGTTTTAGGGAAAGTAACCTTTAACTGGGGCAATTGGGTATGAACAATAAATGCTTACAGTGCCAAGACGTCCATCTGCCATGAATGAATAAACATCCAGCCTTTGGTCAGCACAGTGGCGCAGCGGTAGAGTTGCTGCCTTACAGCGCCAGAGACCCGGGTTCGATCCTGACTATGGGTGCTGTCTGTACAGAGTTTGTACGTTCTCCCTGTGAAAACCGCGTGGGTTTTATCCGGGTCCCCCGGTTTCTATTGCCTCTAGTGTGTAGGATAGAACTAGTATACGGCTGATCGCTGGTCGGCATGGACCTGCTGGGCCGAAGGGCCTGCTTCCACGCAGTATCTCTAAACTAAATTAAGGAAGTAAGCGATCTGGACTGCCTGGGTAAAGTGAAGATCAGTGAGGTGTCCTGCACCACACAGCCACTAGGGTGTGCAGTTGCCTCTGTTACCACAGTTTGTATTCTGGTCTTTGGTCATCAGTGCCTGAAAGATCAGTTCCGCACACCCACTACGCTCTCGATTAAAATGTTGCCCCTCAGGTTCCTATTAAATCATTCCCCTCTTACCTTAAACCTTTGTCCCCTGTCCTTGATTAGATAGGTCATTAGGCATCTCCTGCAACACCCCCCCCCCCCCCTCCCCCCTCCCGCCAATTTATCACCTGAAATGCATTGTCATCCATGGCTCTCTGAGTCAGCCTGTGCTCTGAGTCACAAAATGTGTGGGAAGGAACTGCAGATGCCGGTTTAAACCGAAGATGGACACAAAAAGCTGGAGTAACTCAGCGGGACAGACAGCATCTCTGGAGTCGTATCGGGTCTGAAGAAGGGTGACGTATCGGGTCTGAAGAAGGGTCACGATCAGAAACGTCACCTATTCCTTTTCTCCAGACCCGCTAAGTTACTCCAGCTTTTTGTGTCTATCTTGGGGTCTGAGTCAGCTGGTTTTTGTGTTAATATCCCACATCAGGTGCTTGTGCAATTCAGACCAACACAACAGTTCGTTGAAGAATCTTAGAACATCACAGTCACACAGTGTTGAAACTGGCTCTTCGACTCAACTTGCACACACTAGTGTCCCATCTACACTAGTCCCCCCTCCCAGCGTTTGGCCCAGATCCCTCTAAACCTATCCTATCCATGTACTTGCCTAATTGTTTTTTAAACATTGTGATAGTTCCTGCCTCAACTACTTCCTCCGGCTGCACTTTGCATATACCCACCACCCTTTGTGTGAAAAAGTCACTCCTCCGGTTTCTATTAAACCTCCCCCCTCTCCGCCACTTTAAACTTTGTCCTCTGGTTCTTGATTCCCCTACACTGGGCAAGAGACTCCATCCATCTACCCGATCTATTCCTCTCATGATTTTTGTACACCTCTATAAGATCACCCCTCATCCTCCTGTGCTCCAAGGAATAAAGTCCTAGCCTGCCCAACCTCTCCCTGTAACTCAGGCCCTTGAGTCTAGCAACATCCTCGTAAATGTTCTCTGCACCCTTGCAAGCTTGACAACATGTTTCGTATAACATATAAAGGAAGATTTAAATTTAATCAATCAAATCTACTCAAATTAAAAAATAACAAAATCAGTACAGAGGGGTTCTTTTCAATGAACGTAAAACATCACCAGAAAGCTGCCTGGAGTAGAGGGTTTCATTTATGCTGTCTGCATTAGAAGGTTTCAGATACAAGGAGAGGTTAGATGGACTTGGATTGTTTTCTCTGGATGTCGGCGGTTTAGTGTAGTTTAGTTTAGAGATACAGCGCGGAAACAGGCCCTTTCGGCCCACTGGGTCCGCGCCGACCAGTGATCCCCGCACATTAACACTATCCTATACACACTAGGGACAATTTTTTTTTTACACTTACCAAACCAATTAACCTGCAAACCTGTACGTCTTTGGGGTGTGGGAGGAAACCGAAGATCTCGGAGAAACCCCACGCAGGTCACGGGGAGAACGTACAAACTCCGTACAGACGGTACCGTAGTCGGGATGGAACCCGGGTGTCCGGCGCTGCATTAGCTGTAAGGCAGCAACTCTACCGCTGCGCCACTGTGCGTCCGGTCGAGGGGAGACTTGATAGAAGTACATAAAAGTATGAGAGTCATAGATGGTGGAGACAGTCAGAATCTTTTTCCCAGGGTGGACATGTCCAACACTAGGCGGGGGGGCAAAGCTATAATGTGAGAGGGGGTCAGTTTAATGGAGATGTGTGGGGCAAGGTTTTTACACAGAGTGGTGGGGGGGCTGGAACACATTGCCAGGGGGGGTGGTGGAGGCAGATACAATAGCGGCGTTTGAGAGGCTTTTAGATAGGCACGTGGAAGTACAAGGAATAAAGGATTATGAGATCAGTTCAACTTGGCATCATGTTGTGTGTCGCCAAAGAGCCCCGCTCCTGCTCTGCACTGTTCGATGTCATCACAACATTCCAGATATTTTTGTCAAGGTGCAAGTGGGGATTTCCTCCTTTAACCACCGCCATGCCCAATGACCAGCGGAAACTGAAGGGGTTTAGGTGAGCCTGTTTGTGGGCGGAGGGAGTGTTGCGTGTGTGACAAGAAGTGTCTCGCTGAGGGTGAAGCTGTTGGCCTTGACCTCGGCTCACAGTCCATTTACAGAACTAAATTGGATGCGTTGATCATATTCACATTATCAATAGACAATAGACAATAGGTGCAGGAGGAGGCCATTCGGCGCTTCGAGCCAGCACCGCTATTCAATGTGATCATGGCTGATCATTCTCAATCAGTACCCCGTTCCTGCCTTCTCCCCATACCCCCTGACTCCGCTATCCTTAAGAGCTCTATCCAGCTCTCTCTTGAATGCATTCAGAGAATTGGCCTCCACTGCCTTCTGAGGCAGAGAATTCCACAGATTCGCAACTCTCTGACTGAAAAAGTTTTTCTTCATCTCAGTCCTAAATGGCCTACCCATTATTCTTAAATTGTGGCCCCTTGTTCTGGACTCCCCCAACGTTGGGAACATGTTTCCTGCCTCTAACGTGTCCAACCCCTTAAAAATCTTATACGTTTCGATAAGATCTCCTCTAATCCTTCTAAATTCCAATATATTCATTTAGGCGATCTTGTTTCTCCCAGGTTGGTACACACAATATTGTCCTTCCACCCTGACCCTCTATCTTCCACTAGCAAGACAGTGGCAGAGAATTCCACTAATTCACAACTTTCTTGAATGAAAAAGTTTCTTCTCACCTCAGGGAGAGGGAGACACTGAGATAAGGAAGGGTCAGGTGTGAAAATGAGACATCGAAAGAAATGAGATGAAGGAAAATGTAGCATAGAGTCACTCCAGCATTTTGTGTCTATCTTCAGAGCATCTGCAGTTCCTTCCTTCACTATAAATCCTGTGCATCTTAATCTGTTGGCGCAGCCCCACAGCACCAGAGACCAGGATTCAATCCTAAACTCAGGTTCTGTCTGTGTGGACTTCAAGAGTCGAAAGTGTTTAATTATCATACGTACTAACAATGAAACAATGAAATTCTTACTTGCAGCAGCTGAATTCAATAAATCTCAACGGTTATGGGGAGAATGGGGTTGAGAGGGAAAGATCGATCAGCCATGATTGAATGGCGAAGTAGACTCGATGAGCTGAATGGCCTAATTGTGCTCCTGTGACTAATGACCTTATGAACTATGAAATCAATAACTAATGCAGATGCTGAAAACTTTAATTTGGTACAACCAAAGACAGTCGGTGGAGGTTCTTAGTTGCTGAGGTTAGTGTTGTGCAGTGTTAGTGTTGTGAGGTTAGTGTTGTGCAGATGGTCATTGGGAAGAAGCTGATACGGTCACAGTTTTCAGGCTCCTGTACCTCCTTCCTGATGGGAGGAGCGAAATGAGAGTATGGCTGGTGTGGTGTGAATTTACGTGTTCTCCCTTGAATCACATGAGTTTCATAGAACAAAGAACAGTGCAGCACAAGGACAGGCCTTTCAATAGACAATAGGTGCAGGAGTACGCCATTCGGCCCTTCGAGCCAGCACCGCCATTCACTGTGATCATGGCTGATCATCCACAATCAGTACCCCGTTCCTGCCCTCTCCCCATACCCCCTGACTCCGCTATCCTTAAGAGCTCTATCTAGCTCTCTCTTGAAAGCATTCAGAGAATTGGTCTCCACTGCCTTCTGAGGCAGAGAATTCCACAGATTTACAACTCTCTGACTGAAAAAGGTTTTCCTCATCTCCGTTCTAAAGGGCCTACCCCTTATTCTTAAACTGTGGCCCCCTGGTTCTGGACTCCCCCAAGATCGTCTCGCAATGTCTGTGCTGAACATGATGCCAGGATCATTTCTTACTACCTGCGCATAATCCACATCCCTCCATTCCCTGCTTATCAATGTGACTATCCAAAAGTCTTTTCAAATGCCCAAGAAAACACACCAACTTCCTAAGAAGGCTTAGGGAGTTCAGCATGTCCCCAACAACCCTCACCTGCACCTCTTTGGGAGTCACAGGGAGAACGTGCAAACTTAAGAATAAGGGGGTCGGCCATTTAGGACTGAGATGAGGAAAAACTTTTTCACCCAGAGAGTTGTGAATCTGTGGAATTCTCTGCCACAGAAGGCAGTGGAGGCCGATTCACTGGATGTTTTCAAGAGAGAGTTAGATAGAGCTGTTAGGGCTCACGGAATCAAGGGATACTAGACCAAGTGGACCCGTTGGGCCCAAACCTCTCCTGCATTGGTGCAACACCCTCTCCCCCTCCCCTCTCCCCTTCCCCTCTCCCCCTCCCTCTCCCTCCCCCTGCCCCCTCCCGCATCCTTCCCTCCCTCCTCCCCTTCCCCCTCACCCCCTTTCCCTCCGCCCTCCCTCCCTCCCTCCCTCCCTCCCTAGGAGATAGATTTAAACTTTAAAATGTGAATAACTTTAATAATATAACACCAATTTGAATGAAAGTTCTTCCATTAACACCAAAGGAATGACGGTGAGTAAGATCGGCCTAAAATTGTCACGCAGTCATGTA
The DNA here is from genome assembly GCF_053455715.1 of Rhinoraja longicauda. Taxonomy (NCBI): domain Eukaryota; kingdom Metazoa; phylum Chordata; class Chondrichthyes; order Rajiformes; family Arhynchobatidae; genus Rhinoraja; species Rhinoraja longicauda. Next base: position 5,661,392 of record NC_135953.1, on the reverse strand, counting down.
CTCTTTTGGCTATAGTTCAGGAACAAACAAACAAACAAACAAACGAGAGTTTTAGTATATAGATCGGGTGAAAGCAGGAAGGAGGTACTGATTTAGGATGATCAGCCATGATCATATTGAATGGCAATGCTGGCTGGAGGGGCCGAATGTCCTACTCCTGCACCTATTTTCTATATGTTTCTATGTTACATACGGACTGCCCTGGAAGTCAGGATTGCACCTCAGGTCTCTGGAGCGGTGAGGAGCTGCTTTACCAGCTGCACCTCTGTGCCGACTGGAACCCACGAACATGAGACGGTGGTTTTATTGCCTACTAGACCAAGTGGACCCGTTAGGCCCAAACCTCTGCTGCATTGGTGCAGCACCCTGTCCTCCCCCCCTCCCCTCTCTCCTCAACCCCCCCCTCCCCTCTCCCTACTCCCCCACTCCCCCTCCCTCCACCCCTCCCCCTCCCCGCCTTTTAAACTTTAAAATGTGAATAACTAAAAAAATATAACACCGATTTCAATGAAACTGCTTGCATTATCACTAAAGTGACAATGGTGAGTAAGGTGGGCCTAAACTTGTCACACTATCGTGTACCGTTTTGGCTGAAGTTCAGTCACAAACAAGATAACAAACAAGAGTTTTAGTATATAGATGATAATCAAAGACACTGAGCGGCACAGTGGCGCAGCAGTAGAGTCGCTGCCTTACAGTGCCAAAGACATTCTTAAGGCAGAGACAGACAGATTCTTGATCAGTACGGGTGTCAGGGGTTATGGGGAGAAGGCAGGAGAATGGGGTTAGGAGGGAGAGATAGATCAGCCATGATTGAATGGCGGAGTAGACTTGATGGGCCGAATGGCCTAATTCTGCTCCTATCACTTATTACCTTATAAGACCCGGGTTTGATCCCGACTATGGGTGCTGTCTGTACGGAGATTGCACGTTCTCCCCGTGACCTGCGTGGGTTTTTCTCCGGGTGCTCCGGTTTCCTCCCACACTCTAAAGATGTACAGGTTTGTAGGCTAAGTGACTCATTGTAAATTGTCCCTAGTATGTGTAGGATAGTGTTAGTGTGCGGGGATCGTTGGTCGGCGCGGACTCGGTGGGCCAAAGGATCTGTTTCTGCGCTGCATCTCTAAACCAAACTGAACTAAACACCAGAGCGGTCGGTGTCTCTCCATTCTGCAGTGAAGACAGTGCGAGTTGTAGACCAAAGGAAACAGGTCAACGCAGCACCAAGTGCCGGGGTAACTCAGCGGGTCGGGCGGCATCTCTGGAGAACCATGGATGGGTGTCTTTTCTAGTCGGGGCCTTTCCTCAGACCGGCCAATGCAGACGGCTATTGACTTGGGAAGAGAGGTGAGAACAGCTTTGCCGCTCGCTCGAGCCAGGCCGCCCTTTCCAGGATTGACGGCGACCCCAGTTCTCAGGCTGAAACACCATTCCTGAAATGTCCCGAGCTGGTCACATAATGAGTGAGCGTGACGCTGGTGTTTGCCGCTTCTGTTTCCTTCCCTTCTCCCCCCCCTTCCCCCCTTCCCCTTCGTCTCATCTGCGGAATCCCACACAGAAACACACAGAGGGGTCGCGGGCAGGGCTTTGATCTGAGGCCGGTTCTGTTGCAATAGAGAGCCACCTTTTTTTTTAACCCCCACACCCCTCCTTTTCTCTGCGACATTCGTGCGTTAATCTCTTGAGTTGAAAATAAAAAGCCCAGGTGCACCGAGAGACCAACAAAAGCACCAGTTGGAAGTGAATGTAGCCATATCATCAGTTGGGGGGGGGTGGGGGGGGAGAGAGAAAGAAAACATCCTTTGTTCACTTGCGCCTTTTTCTTTCTTGGCATGAAGAACTACTGGGGAATTACTGACTGAAAGCGAAGGAGAGATTACAAAGCTGGACCTATATGATTAAATTCAAAACCATATATTTCAACAGGTTGGGAGCTTGTCTCAAGTTAAACGATTGAAACATACAATTTTAGACCGCTGGACATGGCAATTAGCTTTTTAAAAAAAAAACTAATAGCAATTTCTGCGCCGTATATCATTTTCTTCAGACAATTTTTATTGAAGCCGATTGATAATGTTTTAAATTTCCACTCGAATGTGTGAAGAAAGAAAACAAGAACTTGTATTTATATTACCCCATCCGTGACCTAATACGCCCCAGTGGAATCATTGGATTACAGTCACTAACTACGTTGATAAATGGCACAAAATGTGAGTACTGCAAGTCCCCCAATATATTTGATAATCTGTTCGTACAGACGTAATTTGCCCGGGGATAGATGTTCCTCAGGTTTAGTTTAGAGATAAAGCGCGGAAACAGGCCCTTTCGGCCCACCGGTTCCGCGCCTTTGAGTGTATATGAGTACACTCAAAGAGTTGTCAGGGGCACATTATGATTAAGATCTCTAATTAACTATATCACCTAATAGCATAGATTCTCATGGGTGGAAACCGAAGATCTTGGAGAAAACCCACGCAGGTCACGGGGAGAGAGTACAAACTCCGCACAGACAGCACCCGTAGTCAGGATCGAACCCGTGTCTCCAGCGCTGCAAGGCAGTAGCCAAACAATGGTTTCAATGATGTTCTATTTGTCACGTGCAACTGCACAGTGAAATAGTTTTTGCCACAGATGGCTGTGGAGGCCAAGTCAATGGGTATTTTTAAGGCAGAGGTAGATAGATTCTCGATTAGTACGGGTGTCAGGGATTCTGGAGAGAAGGCAAGAGAATGGGGTTAAGAGGGAAGTCTGAAGAAGGGTCTCGACCCGAAATATCACCCATTCCTTCTCTCCAGAAATGCTGCCTGTCCCGCTGAGTTACTCCAGCTTTTTGTGTCCATCTTCCATAGATCAGCCATGGTTGAATGGCGGAGTAGACCTGATCGGCCGAATGGCGTAATTCTGCTCCCATCCCTTAAAGTCCTATCACCTATCACTATGCGGGCGCCCCCATGTTCTGGCGCCATTTCCATAGTCCGGTACACCCACACGCTTGATCTACTGGAGCAGCTCCCAATCCAGGTAAGCCCCAGGCTCCTTCCGGGGCTACCTCCATCACCTTTAGGGTTGTCAACTGTCCCGTATTAGCCCGGACTTCCCATATTTTGGGCTAAAGTGGTTTGTCCAGTACGGGATGGCCCTTGTCCCGTATTAGGCCCGGACGGCACTGTAGGCCCAGACACTGTAGGCCCAGACACTGTAGCCTGGGGGCCGCTGTAGTTCCGGACTGTGAAGACCGGGCACCGCCTAACGGAGGTTGCATAGCAACCCGTCTCCGGCCCGGGCGGCCACCATTGGTGGAGCGGGAGCACGTGGCCGCTGGCTGGGTGAGGTCACGTGGGGCACGGGGCGGTGACGTCACCTTGTCCCTTATTTGGGAGTGAGGAAGTTGGCACCCCTCCATCACCTTCATCCGGATCAGCCTGCGAACCAATGTCCCTCTCCTCAAGTTCCCAGTTGGCATTGTGGGCTTGACCCATTTTTCTGCATTTAGCCCTCCCTCCCATATATAAAACATAGAAAAGGACAGAACAATACCAGAGGGTGGTGGGTGTATGGAACAAGCTGCCAGAGGAGGTAGTTGAGGCTGGGACTATCCCAACATTTAAGAAGCAGTTAGACAGGTACATGGATAGGACAGGTTTGGAGGGATATTGACCAAATGTGCGTTTTCACACTTCTGTACCTTTTGCCCGATGGAAGATGGGAGGAGAGGGAGTGGCCGAGGTGAGATTGGTCCTTGATTGTGCTGCTGGCCTTGCCGAGGCAGCGTGAGGTCTAAATGCTGCCATTGTATAGGTGGTTGGTTTGTGAGATGGTCTGGGCTGCGTCCACAATTCTCTGCGATTTCTTGCTGTCTTGGATGGGAGCTATGATGCATCCCAGGAAAACAGTTCCAGCCTATCCATTCTCACCATGCAACCCGAGCTCACCAGCCCCGGCAAATTTGATCCTGACCTCGGGGTGCTGTCTGTGTGGAGTTTACACGTTCTTTCTGTGACCGCGCAGCTTGGTTTCTTCCGGAAGCTCCACTTTCCTCCCTCATCCCAAAGACGTGCGGGTTTGTAGGTCAATTGTCCTCTGATAATTGCCCCTAGAGTGTGCGGATTGGATGAGAATGTGGGATAGCATAGAACTAGTGTGACAATATATAGACAATAGACAATAGGTGCAGGAGGAGGCCATTCGGCCCTTCGAGCCAGCACCGCCATTCAATGTGATCATGGCTGATCATTCTCAATCAGTACCCCGTTCCTGCCTTCTCCCCATACCCCCTGACTCCGCTATCCTTGAGCTCTATCCAGCTCTCTCTTGAATGCATTCAGAGAATTGGCCTCCACTGCCTTCTGTGGACAGGAGGTGGATGGCCAGCGTGAACTCGGTAAGCCGACGGGCCTGCTTCCATCGAAGATACGCACAAAAAGCTAGAGTAACTCAGCAGGACAGGCAGCGGTACCTCTGGAGGGAAGGAATGGGGGACGTTTCGTTTCTTCAGACCGTTCCCGTGCTGTGTATCTCAATTAAATTAAACACGCAGTGTTTAAATAAAATTGTGGAAGGCAGACCACTGTCCTGACACTTTTGGATGTCAAAGCTTACCTCTAAGGTGTGCTGAATGGTTTTTTTTTAAATGCCTTTAGGACTCGTGAAATGTACAGTAGGGTATTGGATATCTGAACCACCTCCTGTGGCTACTTTGACAAACCCATTCTACCCATTCTATTCATTCCAGATTACGGCGCAGGTAAATGAGAAAGGAGGATTTATGGACACATTTTTACGCTTCACGAAAGTATTCAAAAAAATATCTAGTTATAAAGTTAATCCCCACACAAGTGTTTGCGGTAATCCACCGTTCCCCCCCACCGGCCCTCCCCCTCCGCACATACCGACGCCTGGGTTTTTGATCTTTTTTTCATTTTAATCTTCTTTCTTTTCAAATCAAATCTTTCTAAGAAGAGATACCAGCAAAGGTCAAAGCCAAGCCTAAGCTTGACGAGAAACTGAATAGTACACCTGGGAAGCAGACACACCCAGTGGCCCAAGCACAGCGCTAGGTAAATGCAGTGGGATTCGTTTCGTTTCATCCTTTCTCTTTGACACATATTTTTGTGCATTCCTCCCCCTCTCTGTGTCGTGGCTGGTTTCCCTACCCATATTCCTTGGATTATAGAACTTTTTTTTTTGTTTCGGTCCCCTTTTAGAAGCTCAGGCCTAGATTATCGGAGGACATGGGTTTAAGATGAGAGGAGAAAGATTTAATAGGAACCTGAGGAGGATGAGGGGTGATCTTGTAAAGGTCTAAAAAATCATGAGAGGAATAGATCAGATAGATGCACAGAGCCTCTTGCCCAGAGTAGGGGAATCATGAACCAGAGGACATAGGTTTAAGGTGAGGGGGGGAATGATTTAACAGGAACCCGAAGGGGAAAGTTTTCCACAGAGTGGGTGATGGGTATGTGGAACGAGCTGCCAGAAGAGGTAGTTGAAGCAGGTACTATCACAACATTTAAAAGACATTTGCACAGGTACACGGATATGAAAGGTTTAGAAGGATATGGCCAAATGCAAGCAGGTGGGACTAGTGGACAAGTTGGGCCGAAGTCATAGTCATAGAGTCATAGAGTGATACAGTGTGGAAACAGGCCCTTTGGCCCAACTTGCCCACACTGGCCAACAATGTCCCAGCTACACTCGTCCCACCTGCCTGCGCTTGGTCCATATCCCTCCAAACCTTTCCTATCCATGTACCTGTCTATTGGGATAACAATGGGATAGTCCCAGCCTCAACTCCCTCCTCTGGCAGCTTGTTCCATACACCCACCACCCTTTGTGTGAAAAAGTTTCCCTTCGGATTCCTATTAAATCTTTTCCCCTTAACAGATGTTAAGCTATGTCCTCTGGTCCTCAATTCCCCTACTCTGAGTAAAAGACTCTGTGCATCTACCTAATCTATTCCTCTCATGATTTTATACACCTCTATAAGATCATCCTTATCCTCCTGCGCTCCATGGAACTCAACCTTTCCCTATAGCTCACACCCTCTAGTCCTGGCAACATCCTCATAAATCTTTTTTGAACCCTTTCAAGCTTGACAATATCTTTCCTATAACACGGTGCCCAGAACTGAACACAATATTCTAAATGCAGTCTCACCAACGTCTTATACAACTGCAAAATGACCACCCAACTTCTGTACTCAATACTCTGACTGATGAAGGCCAAAGTGCCAAAAGCCTTTTTGACCACCTGCCTGCCATGCGGAACCTTGTCGAAAGCTTTATTGAAGTTCATGTACACATCTACAGCTCTGCCCTCATCAACCTTTTTGGTCACGTCTTCAAAAAACGCAATCCGATTTGTGAGACACGACCTCCCACGTACAAAATCATGCTGACTGTCCCTAATCAGCCCTTGCCCATCCAAATGCCCGTGTATCCTATCCCTCAGAATACTCTCTGGTAACTTTCCAACTACAGATGTTAAGCTCACCGGCCTATAGTTTCCAGCATTTTCCCTGCAGCCCTTCTTAAAAAGAGACACATCATTTGCCACCCTCCAGTCTTCCGGCACCTCTCCTGTATTTAAGGACGACTCGTACATTTCAACCAGGGCTCCCGCAATTTCCTCTCTGGTTTCCCGTAATGTCCTCGGATGTATTTGATCAGGACCTGGAGATTTGTCCACCTTCAAACACGACAGTACCTTCAGTACTTCTTCGACGGTAACCTGACTGCTCTCAAGACACTTCCAGTAACTGCTCCAATTTCCTCCGTCCTACTGTCTTTCTCCTCGGTAAATACAGAGGAGAAATACTCATTTAGGACCTTGCCCATCTCCTGTGGCTCCACACAGAGGTGACCGCTTTGATTCCTGAGAGGTCCCATTCTCTCTCTAGTTACCCGTTTCCCCCCATATGTATTTGTTAAGTATGTGTTTTCATGCTGTATGACTCTAGGACTCTATCAGCTAGCCAACACGTTGCACAAGGTGAAAGCTTGTGCTCCACAAGGCTGAGAATTATATTCTGCACTCTATCTTTCCCTTTGTCTATCTATTGTACTTGAGTTTGACTTGATTATATCCACATGTGGTATATCTGATCTGAGACACAATATGCTGGGGTAACTCAGTGGGTCAGGCTGCACTCTGTTCTGCAGCTGCGGCTCACCGGCAGTCTCTCCGTTTTTTTGTTTTTGTTTTTTTGTCATTGTCGTTGTTAAATGTACGTTTTGTTTTATTTTTAATTCTGTGTATGTAGGGGGGTGGCGGGGGGGTTGGGGGAAACCTTTTTTTCAAATCTCCTCCTCAACGGAGATGCGACCTTTACCGTGTCGTATCTCCGTTCGCGCTACGGCCTAACATCGTGGAGTCGGCGGCCTCCAGCTGGGATCGACCTCAAAGACTCCGGTCGCAGGGCCTGGACTTACCATCTCGGAGGCTTCGGCCGTGGGCCCTGCAGACCGCAACATCGGGAGCTCGCAGGTCCCTGGCCGGCGACCGACTTTTGGGAGCTCCAGCCGTAGCAGCTTCGACCGCCCCGAAGCGCGAGGTACGATCGACCCGCCCGCAGGCCCTTCATCGCCCTGCGTGGCTCGGCCGCAGCACTTTACATCGCCCGGTGGGGGCTCAGGACTTTCATCGGCCTGCTCGGCTCGGCTCGGCCCTGGGACTTTCCATCGCCCGGTGGGGGCTTCAAAAAAGTTGGGAGCCTCGATCACCTCGTGGCACCACGGGAGAAGAATGAGGAGGAGATAAGACTTTGCCTTCCATCACAGTGAGGGTATGCCTAGAGCAATCACTGTGATGGCTGTTTTGTGTAAAAAATTATATCTGTATGTCTTGTGCTTTTTAATGTCTACTGCCGGACCCTGACGTGAGAGGACGCTGGCGTTGAGTATTCGCCGCTTTTCCGTCAGGATAGTTTGTCTGTTTGTTTCTATGTTAATTGTTTTTGTAAAGCGCTTTGAGCATGTGATAAGGCGCTATATAAAATAAATGGATTATTATTATTATTATTATTATCTTCCGAGGAAGCAGAGGCATTGATGTGCCTTCTTGACTGTGGCTTCAATTGGTTGGTCAATTGGTTGGTCAATTGGTTAAGTACCTGGGAGAGCTGCTGCCTCTCAATGCCAGACTGGGTTCGATCCTGACCTTGGGTGCTATCTGTGTGGAGTTTGTACGTTCTCCCCATGACCTGCGTGGGTTTTCTCCGAGATCTTCGGTTTCCTCCCACGCACCAAAGACGTACAGGTATGTAGGTTAATTAACTGGGTAAATGTACAAATTGTCGTTAGTGTGTGTAGGATAGTGTTAATGTGCGGGGATTGCTGGGCGGCGCAGACTCGGTGGGCCGAAGGGCCTGTTTCCGCGTTATATCTCTAAATCTAAATCTAAACCACGTGGGTTTCCTCCCACACCCCTCAGACGTGTTAGTTTATAGCTTAATTGGCCTCTGCAAATTGCCTCTAGAGAGAGGATGCAAAAGTGGGATAACATTGAACTAGTGTGAACGGGCGATCAATGGTCTGCCATGTAGGTGGGCCGAAGGGCCTGTTTCCATGCTGTATCTCCAAAACTAAAACTATGCTCCTCAATCTTCTATACTCTTCCAGGTTCACTTAATCCCAGCTGCCTGTACCTGACCCATGCCTCCATTTTCCTGACCAGGGCCTCAATTTCTTTTGTCATCCAGGTTTCCTTACTCGTGCCCTCCAGCAGTAACATGCGTACCTTGAACTCTCACTGTCACACTTTTAAAAGCATCTCACATTCTGGACACCCCTTACAACCTGCTCCAATCAACTTCACAAGTTCCAGTCGAATAACATCAAAGTTGGCCGTGCCGCAATCTAGAACTGTAACTTGTGGACCAGGTGATTGAAGTTTCAATGGACTAACGTTTTGGGTACAGTGACTATAAACATGGTGGTAAAGAAAGCATGAGGCATGCTTATCTTCATCAGACTGAGCACTGTGTATAAAAACTGAGCATATCTCTCATTCATTTGTTCTATATCTCTCTATATCAACATCTCTATCTCTCGTTTCCCTTTCCCCTAACTCTCAGTCTGAATTCAATCCAGATTCTATCTCTGGATAGAAGTGTCACCCATTCCTTCTATCCAGAGATGCTGCCTGTCCCGCTTAGTTGCACCAGCATTTTGTGTCTATCTGCAAGGACGACGTTGCCTGACTTAGAATGTGTTAGCTATAAGGAGAAGTTGGACAAACTTGCATTGTTTTCTCTGGAATATCAGTGACATTGACTCCATTTATACCTCACGCTGCCTCGGCAAGGCCAGCAGCGTAATCAAGGACGAGTCGCCCACTGGTTACTCCTTCTTCTCCCCTCCCCCGTCGGGCAAAATGCACACCTCCAGATTCAGGGGCAGTTTCTTCCCAGCTGTAATCAGGCAACTGAACCATCCTACCGCAACCAGAGAGCAGCCCTGATCTACTATCTACCTCATCGGAGACCCTCGGACTATCTGTGACCGGACTTTGCTGGCTTTATCTTGCACTAAACGTTATTCACGTTATTCCCTTTATCACGTATCTGTACACTGTGGGCGGCTCGATTGTAATCATGTATTGCCTTTCCCCTCGCTGGTTGGCACGCAACAAAAGCTTTTCACTGTACCTCGGTGGATGTGACAATAAACCAATCTCAAACTCAGAAAAGGAATAGGTGACGTTTCGGGTCGCGACCCTTGGTATGGACCATGTGCAGTCAGGCCAGTGGGATTTGTTAAATGGCCATTTGTTACATGGTGGTGCAGATATGGTGGGTCATGCCATTCATTCGCCTTGCCGTTCTGTTCAACGTACGAGTAACGCAAATGGATTATAGAAACAAAGAAACATAGAAAATAGGTGTAGGAGTAGGCCATTCGGCCCTTCGAGCTAGCACCGCCATTCAATATGATTATGGCTGATCATCCAACTCAGTATCCCATACCTGCATTCTCTCCATACCCCCTGATCCCTTTAGCCACAAGGGCCACATCTAACTCCCTCTTAAATATAGCCAATGAACTGGCCTCAACTGCCTTCTGTGGCAGAGAATTCCACTTTCTCATCTCGGTCCTAAAAAACTTCCCCCTTATCCTTAAACTGTGACCCCTTGTTCTGGACTTCCCCAACATCAGGAACAATCTTCCTGCATCTAGCCTGTCCAACCACTTAAGAATTTTGTAAGTTTCTATCAGATCCCCCCTCAATCTTCTAAATTCCAGCGAGTACAAGCTGAGTCTATCCAGTCTTTCTTCATATGAAAGTCCTGCCATCCCAGGAATCAATCTGGTGAACCTTCTCTGTACCCCCTCTATGGCAAGAATGTCTTTCCTCAGATTAGGAGACCAAAACTGTACGCAATACTCCAGGTGTGGTCTCACCAATGTCCTGTACAACTGCAGCAGAACCTCCCTGCTCCTATACTCAAATCCTGCCATTGATTGTAAAACCCGGCTGTAGTATTTCCTGCATTCCAATTGTGGGCATGGTAACATGGAAGTCAGGTTACTGAATCAATACCCAGAGTCCTGAACCATTGATCCACAGATTCATACCCCAACTGGGGAATTGAAATTCAAGTCATTGAATAAAACTGGAGAAAAGCTATTTTTAGTAACAATGACTGTGTTGCAAAAATCAGCCTGGTTCACTGGGCGACCTTCAGGAAAGGACAATTCACCATCCTGACCCCGGCTGGCCTGTGTGCGATTCTAGACTATAACAACATCACGAGTGGTTAATTCTCATATGTACCGGCAATGGAAAAATACATTTCTTATTTGCTGCAGCTTAATCGGCCTGTAAATGCAATAATATATAAAAAGTATATAATAAATAATACATAGAGTCAGAGTCTGACAGCGTGGAAACAGGCCCTTCGGCCCAATTTGCCCTCACCGACCAACATGTCCCATCTACACGAGTCCCACCTGCCTGGGTTTGGCCCATGTCCCTCTAAACCTGTCCTATCCATGTACTTGTTTCTTAAACATTGCGATAGTCCCTTCCTCAACTACCTCCTCCAGCAGCTCGTTCCATACACCCATCACCCTTTGAGTGAAAAGGTCACCCTCAGGTTCCTCTTGAATCTTTCCCCTCCTCACCTTAAACCAATGTCCTCTGGTTCATGATTCCTTCATGAGTGGGTTAATGTATGATGAGCATTTGACGGCACTGGGCCTGTACTCGCTGGAGGTTAGAAGGATGAGGGGGGGACCTTATTGAAATTTACTGAATAGCAAAAGGCCTGGGTAGAATGGATGTGGAGAGGATGTTTTCACTAGTGGGAGAGTCTAGGACCAGAGGTCATAGGCTCAGAATAAAAGGGACGTACCTTTGGAAAGGAGATGAGGAGGAATTTCTTTAGTCAGAGGGTGGTGAATCTGTGGAATTCTTTGCCACAGAAGGCTGCGGAGGCCAAGTCAATGGACATTTTTACGGCCGAGATAGGTTCTTGACAGGTGTCAGGGGTTAAGGGGTTAAGAGGAAAAGATAGATTGTGCTGTGCTGTTCTATGTAGAAACAAGGAACTCCAGATGCTGGTGTTGAGAAAAGGACACAAAGTGCTGGAGTAACTCAGTGAGCCAGACAGCATCTCCAGAGAAAAGGAATAGGTAACGTTTTAGGTTGAGACCCTTCTTCATACTGAGAGTCGGGGAGAGGGACGCATAGAGATGTGGAAGGGTAAGGCGTGAAAACAACAGATCAAAGCAGAGGGTGCTAAGGAAATGCAGAATGGTTAGCTGAGGGGAAAGTGACAAGGAGGCGTACGATCAATAAACTAATCAGGACAGTGAAGCACGGTGGCGCAGCGGTAGAGTTGCTGCCTTACAGCGAATGCAGCGCCAGAGACTCAGGTTCGATCCCGACTACGGGCGCCGTCTGTACGGAGTTTGTACGTTCTCCCCGTGACCCGCGTGGGTTTTCTCCGAGATCTTCGGTTTCCTCCCACACTCCAAAGACGTACAGGTTTGTAGGTTAATTGGCTGGGCAAATGTTTTTAAAAAATTGTCCCTAGTGGGTGTAGGATAGTGTTAATGTGCGGGGATCGCTGGGCGGTGCGGACCCGGTGGGCCGAAGGGCCTGTTTCCGCGCTGTATCTCTAAATCTAAATCTAGTCGGAGAACTGGGGTGGGGGAGGGACGGAGACAGTGGGAAAGCAAGGGTTATTTGAAATTGGAGAAATCAATCTCCATAACGCTGGGGTGTAAGCTGCCCAAGCAAAATATGGGGTGCTGTTTCTCCAGTTTGCACTGGGCCTCACTCTGACAATGGAGGAGGCCCAGGACAGAAAGGTCAGTGTGGGAATGGGAGGGGGAATTAATATGTTTAGCAACGGAAGATCAGGTAGGTTTAGGCAGGCTGAGTGGAGGTGTTCAGCGAAACGATCGCCGAGCCTGCACTTTATCGCGCCGCTATATAGGAGTCCACACCTGGAACAGCGGATATAGTAGATGAGGTTGGGGGAGGTGCAAGTGAACCTCTGCCTCACCTGGAAAGACTGTTGGGGTCCTTGGATGGAGTCAAGGGAGGAGGTATAGGTACAGGTGTTGTAAACTGCCCAAGCGAAACATGAGTTGTTGTTCCTCCAATTTGCTTTGGGGCTCACTCTGACAGTGGAGGAGGCCCAGGACAGAAATGTCAGTGTGGGAATAGGAGGGGGAAATAGAGTGTTTAGCAATGTGAGTCCTTTTCTTCAGAGATGCTGCCTGACCCGCTGAGTTACTCCAGCTTTTTGTGTCTATCTCCGGTTTAAACCAGCGTCTGCAGTTCCTTCCTGCTCATAAATTCAACCGGTCTTTGGCCTTCAATAGACAATAGGTGCAGGAGGAGGCCATTCGGCCCTTCGAGCCAGCACCACCATTCAATGTGATCATGGCTGATCATTCTCAATCAGTACCCCGTTCCTGCCTTCTCCCCATACCCCCTGATTCCGCTATCCTTAAGAGCTCTATCTAGCTCTCTCTTGAATGCATTCAGAGAATTGGCCTCCACTGCCTTCTGAGGCAGAGAATTCCACAGATTCACAACTCTCTGACTGAAAAGGTTTTTCCTCATCTCAGTTCTAAATGGCCTACCCCTTATTCTTAAACTGTGGCCCCTTGTTCAGGACTCCCCCAACATTGGGATTATGTTTCCTGCCTCTAACGTGTCCAACCCCTTAATAATCTTATACGTTTCAATAAGATCTCCTCTCATCCTTCTAAATTCCAGTGTATACAAGCCTAGTCGCTCCAGTCTTTCAACACATGACAGTCCTGCCATTCCAGGAATTAACCTAGTAAACCTACTCTGCACACCCTCAATAGCAAGAATATCCTTCCTCAAATTTGGAGACCAAAACTGCACACAGTGCTCCAGGTGCGGTCTCACTAGGGCCCTGTACAACTGCAGAAGGACCTCTTTGCTCCTATACTCAACTCCTCTTGTTATGAAGGCCAACATTCAATTGGCTTTCTTCACTGCCTGCTGTACCTGCATGCTTCCTTTCCATTCAGCACGAGTCGCTGCTGTGGCTATTGCAAAGGTGCCGTTAAGTCACGGCAAAATGCTCTGCCAGTTTGCGACTGTCATCCGGTGCTTAATCCCAGCTGGAGAAGTGTTTTTCATTGTGCGTGTGTGTGTGTGTGTGTGTGTGTGAGAAGCGGTGGGAATCTGTCGGAAAGGCTGAATCATGCGTCGACTCTCCTGACATCCCTTTAAGCCACATGAAAGCCTCCGAGGAAAAGGCCAATTACCGTAACTTGGAAGGACAGTATTAAACCAAAAACATTTTTTTTTAAACAAAGAAGATAGATTGCAGGTGTAGTGGCCTGGCGGAGGCCAGAGAAAAGGCAAGACGCCAGACAGTGTTTAGTAAGATTCTTTTATTAGGCTGTGAGCTCCTGCCCACAGCGTAGTTCTCCTAGGGATAAGATACGCCTTCCCTTGGTCTGGCTTTTAACCCCTTTCGCCTGTCCGTCACGTAACGAGGGGGCTGACCCAAGGAGTGGCCTGATCCGCCACAGGACCCCCCCCAAGAACCGGAGGTACAAAACGGACAGGAGGGCGCACGAGGCGACCAGCCCGGGTGCGCACCATGACCGGCGCAGGGACCGGCGACTGACCGACAGGTGGAGGGGTCGTAGCAGACACTGGAGGGGGTAGCTTGGACGGGGGGCGACCGCGCGGGCGGGGCTGTGCAACCGGCACCGGCCGATCAATGTCCACGTGTGCCGGCTTCAGCCGTGCGACCGAAACAGTCTCTCTGCGACCCCCCATGTCCAGAACGAATGTGGCCGAGCCGTGTTGCAGGACCCGGAAGGGGCCCTCGTACGGCCGCTGGAGAAGTGATCGGTGTGCTTCCCTGCGCAGGAACACAAACTGGCAGTCCTCCAGAGCGGCAGGGACGTGTGGCTGGAATGTCCCATGACGTGACGTGGGCACAGGTGCCAGCCTGCCCACCGTCTGCCGAAGACGTTGCAGGGCGTCAGAAGGCTGCTCCACTCGACCCTGCGCTGGTGGGATGAACTCCCCGGGAACCGTCAAGGGGGCCCCGTACACCAACTCGGCGGAGGAGGAGGCCAAGTCCTCCTTGGGTGCGGTGCGGATCCCCAGCAAAACCCACGGCAGGGCGTCCACCCAGTCTGGGCCCGTGAGCCGAGCCTTCAGGGCAGCTTTCAGCTGGCGGTGAAAGCGTTCCACCAACCCGTTCGACTGTGGATGGTACGCCGTAGTGTGGTGTAGGCTGACACCCAAGAGTCTTGCCATGGCCGACCACAGTTCCGAAGTGAACTGTGGCCCCCGGTCGGATGTAATGTCCAGTGGCACCCCGAACCGGGCGATCCAGTGCGCCGCCAAGGCCCGCGCGCAGGTGGCCGTCGAGGTGTCTGCCAGCGGAATGGCCTCCGGCCACCGCGTGAAGCGATCTACCACAGTGAAGAGGTGGGTCATGCCCCGGGACGGCGGCAGCGGCCCCACGATGTCCACATGAATGTGGTCGAAGCGCTGCCGAGGGACACGAAACTCTTGCAGAGGCGCACGCACGTGTCGCTGGATTTTTGAAGTTTGGCACGGGATGCAGGTGCGTGCCCAGTGTGCGACCTGCTTACGCAGCCCGTGCCACATGAAACGGGAGGATACAAGGGCCACCGTCGCCCGAATGGAGGGGTGAGACAGCCCGTGGAGCACCTCGTATACCCTGCGACACCAGACGACAGGGACGATGGGCCGAGGCAGGCCAGTGGAGGTGTCGCACAACAGTGTTGTATCCCCGGGGCCACAGACAATGTCCTCCAGCTGCAGGCCGGACACGGCTGTACGATAGGCGGTCATCTCGTCCCCCAGCTGTGCGGCTGCTAGGGCGGAATAACTGTGGCCCCCGGTCGGAAGTTTGAGGGAGACGGCCTCGAGGTCGGCAGGACCGAGGGCGGCAGGACCGGGTTGCACGAGGTCGGCAGGACCGGGTTGCACATTATCGTTTGACATCACTACGTGTGATGTCCGTCGAGGTCACCAATGTAGTGGCCTGGCGGAGGCCAGAGAAAAGGCAAGACGCCAGACAGTGTTTAGTAAGATTCTTTTATTAGGCTGTGAGCTCCTGCCCACAGCGTAGTTCTCCTAGGGATAAGATACGCCTTCCCTTGGTCTGGCTTTTAACCCCTTTCGCCTGTCCGTCACGTAACGAGGGGGCTGACCCAAGGAGTGGCCTGATCCGCCACACAGGCTTGTTTATTCTGACATCGTACCATTATTGCCCCCTTTTGAAGTAGATCTGTCTACAGGCTTGGGTTAGGGAGCGGGGGGGGGGGGGGGGGGGGGGGGGCATGTAGCACCATTGCTCCTGTTCATTTCCCCATATTTTTAATTATTTCGAAATGGGGTGAAAATAAAATGACAGTCTTTCCCTCACCTGCACAAGTGAGAACCATGAAAGCAGTTCAGGTCACCATAGCCTGCACGTAGAGTAATAGAGCCATAGAGTCGTACAGTGTGGAAACATGCCCTTCAGCCCAACCTGCCCACACCGACTAACATGCCCCATCTACACTCGTCCCACCTGCCTGCTTTTGGTCCTTATCCCTCCAAACCTGCCCGATATTTGTACCTGGTGAATTGTTTCTTGAAGGTTGCTTTCTCTGGTGCATTCCCGGAATGGCGGGACTGTCATACGTTGCGGTGCTGGCTCGAAGGGCCGAATGGCCTCCTTCTGCACCTATTGTCTATTGTCTATTGTCTATTTTATTCTGAGACTGTGGCCTCTGGTCCTAGTCTCTCCCACTAGTAGAAACATCCTCTCCACATCCACTCTATCCAGGCCTTTCACTATGTGGTAAGTTTCAATGAGGTCCGTCCCCCCCCCCCATCCTTCTAAACTCCAGCGAGTACAGGCCCAGTGCCGTCAAACGCTCATCATAGGTTAACCCAATTGTACCCGGGAGCGTTCTCGAAAAACCTCCTTTGGACCCTCTGAAACGCCAGCACACCCCCTTCCTTTGATTTTGGACCAATAGACAATAGACAATAGACAATAGGTGCAGGAGGAAGCCATTCGGCCCTTCGAGCCAGCACCGCCATTCAATGTGATCATGGCTGATCATTCTCAATCAGTACCCCGTTCCTGCCTTCTCCCCATACCCCCTGACTTCGCTATCCTTAAGATCTCCTCTCATCCTTTTTCGATAAGATCTCCTCTCATCCAGTACTGCTCACGATACTCTGGATGCGGTCTGACCAGCGCCTTATAAAGCCTCAGCATTACATCACTGTTGGAGCACTCAGTCTGCTGTAGGTTAAACTTGAGGTGTGCTTTTCCGACCCTTATTAACCTTTCGGTAAGCATTGCTGGGTCTCCGTGACTTGTGCATAGTTTGATGTGTGGCTAGGGTTGTGGTGACCTGCAGTCACTCACTGCTCACTGATACCCAGCCCTTGTTCACGTAGATGGGGCTGATCGGCCCAGTTGGAATCAGTCAAGGTGATTTCAATGATTCAATTATACTTCACTGTCACATGTACCAAGGCACGGTGAAATGCGTTCTCGGGGCTAGCGGAATCAAGGGATATGGGGAGAAGGCAGGCACAGGTTACTGATTGTGGATGATCAGCCTTGATTACAATGAATAGTGGTGCTCCAGCATTTTGTGCCTAACTTCAAGATCTCCATCTATTCACATGTAACTGTGTGCTGGTCACCTGCTGGGGAAAAAGCTGAAGACACAAATTATACCTGTAGCTTCAGAGGATTTCTGCCTGAGGCATCTAAACAACGTAAAGGAATTATTGAAAGGAATTAGCCAGCTGTGTTTAAAAATGGACTTGGTCATGGATGTCAGAAAGACATGATAAGATTTTATGCTGGGAAGCGGTGCTGGGTAAAAGTTCACAGGCATCTCCTTGGAGATGCTTATCTTTTTATCTCACGTATGATGTCGAGATGAGACCATCTAATTAATCAGTCTGTTATCCAGCCCAACCAGATTCCTTGTCCTGAGTTGGTTACATATGGAGGATGAGGGGTGATCTTATGGATGTGTACAAAATCATGAGAGGAATACACCAATCAGCCAAAACATTAAGACCTGATGAGCCGAAACATTATGACCACCTGCCCTAATATGCTGTTGGTCATCCGTGTGCAGCCCCATACGCAGCAGGGTGCGATGCACTGTGTATTGTGACACATTCCTCCCGTGATCACCATTAACATTTTCTGTAGCTTGTGCCAAAGTAGACCTTCTTTCGGTTCGGACCAGACGGGATAGCCTTCGTTGCCCTCGCGCATCGATGAGCCTTGGGCGCCCAACACCCTGTCTGTCGCCGGTTTGTGGTTTGTCCCTCCTCGGTAGGTACTCACCACTGCTGACCGGGAGCACCCCACAAGCCTTGCCGTTTCAGAGATGCTCTGACCCAGTCGTCTGGCCATAACAATTTGGCCCTTGTCAAAGTCGCTCTGGTCTTTACTCCAGCCCATTTCTCCTGCATCCAACACATCAACTTCAAGAACTGACTGTTCACTTGCTGCCTAATATATCCCACCCCTTGACAGGTGCCATTGTAACAAGATAATCAATGTGCTTCACTTCTCCTGTCAGTGGTCATAATGTTTTGGCTGATGTGTGTAGAGCGGGTAGATGCCCAGAGCCTCTTCCCCAGAGTAAGGAATCGAGAAGCAGAAAACAGAGGTTTTGAGATAAGGGAGCAAAGTTTTAATAGGAACCTGAGGGGTAACTGTGGACAAGTTAATTTCTTTAATCAGTGGGATTCATTGCACAGAAGGCTCTGGAGGCCATCAATGGATATTTTTAAGGCAGAGATTGATAGATTCTTGATTTCTACGGGTGTCAGGGGTTATGGGGAGAAGGCAGTAGAATAGGGTTAAGAGGGAAAGATAGATTTGATGGACTTGATGGGCTGAATGACCCATTTCTGCTCCTATTATTTCTGAACATTAACTTTTTCCCACGAAAAAATACGGGTGTATGGACCAAGCTGCCGGAGGAGGTAGTTTAGGCAGTTACTGTCGCAACATTCAATAAATTTAGACAGGTACATGATTAGGATAGGTTTAGAGGGAAATGGGCGAGGTCACAAGTGGGACTAGTGTAGATGGGACATGTTGGTCGGCGTGGGCAAGTTGGGCCGAAGGGTCTGTTTCCACTGTATAACTTTATGACACTATATCGTGGCCACAGTATAAATGAAACTGTGTGCTTGGAATAAGGATGATAATAGCCAGAGTCCCCGGGCGGTCACGGCGGCACAGCGGTAGAGTTGCTGCCACACTGGGGTAGAGGTGAATTGACCACTACCCCAGTTTAGAAAGCCTGATAACATAGGGGAAGAAACTGTCCCAATGTGTGATGGTGCGCACTTTCAAGGTTCTGTATCATCTACCAGATGGCAGCAGGGAGAACGTGTGCCTCCAGAAAAGTCTGAAGAAGGGTCCCGACCCAAAACGTTGCCTATCTTTTCCTTCCACAGATGCTGACTTAATGATCAATAGGGGCAGCCTTGGCAGTCAAACCCAATGCCCTGTTCTTTGTCGTGTGCTCACATCCATTCCAAATTCATTATCAGGGCAGCGCGAATGCAGCGCGTGAGACCCGGGTTCGATCCTGACTGTGTGCTGTCTGTGCGGAGTTTGGACGTTCTCCCCATGACTTGCGTGGGTTTTCTCCGAGAACTCCGGTTTCCTCCCACACTCCAAAGACGTACAGGTTTGTAGGTTAATTGGCTTGGTAAATGTAAAATAAATATTCTCCCTCGTGGGTGTAGGACAGTGTTAATGTGCGGGGATCGCTGGTTGGCGCGGACCCTGTGGTCCGAAGGACCTGTTTCTGTGCTGTATCTAAACTAGGTCTCTGCCCCTGCTGCCCTGATAATGAATTTGGAATGGATGTGAGCACACGACAAAGAACAGGGCATTGGGTTTGACTGCCAAGGCTGCCCCTATTGATCATTAAGTCAGCATCTGTGGAAGGAAAAGATAGGCAACGTTTTGGGTCGGGACCCTTCTTCAGACTTTTCTGGAGGCACACGTTCTCCCTGCTGCCATCTGGTAGATGATACAGAACCTTGAAAGTGCGCACCAATTCACTGGATGTTTTCAAGAGCGAGTTAGATTTAGCTCTTAGGAATCAAGGAAGATGGGGAAAACTTTTTCAGTCAGAGAGTTGTGAATCTGTGGAATTCTCTGCCTCAGAAGGCAGTGGAGGCCAATTCTCCGAATGCATTCAAGAAAGAGCTAGATAGAGCTCTTAAGGATAGCGGAGTCAGGGGGTATGGGGAGAAGGCAGGAACGGGGTACTGATTGAGAATGATCAGCCATGATCACATTGAATGGCGGTGCTGGCTCGAAGGGCCGAATGGCCTCCTCCTGCACCTATTGTCTATTGCCTATATGTACACCACCCTGCGCATCTAATGACCGCCGCAAAGTGTCCAAAATAATACGGCAAGATATATCTAGACAAAATAATATAATATGGCCGACAGTAGCTAGCCTAAACATAAATGGCCCCTACAGCATGCAAAGCAAAGCTTTTTACTGCACCTTGGGTATATGTGTGACACTAATAAGCCTAACCTAACCTATTCAATGGCTCTATTCAATGGTGCTTTAGTTGACACGTGTGCAACTGTACAGTGAAATTCTGTTTGCATATTTACACACGGGGCGCCGCCATGTTTTGGCGCCATTTCCAAAGACCAAAGTCCAGTTCGCCCGCGCGCTGAGTCTACTGGAGCGGCTCCCGAGCGAGGTAAGCCCCAGGCTCCTGCAGGGCCTCCATCTGTAGCCTTCGACTGGATCGGCCCACGAACCATGAAGCAAACATCGCCTATGTGTCAAATGAAGGGTCATAACCCAAAATATCGGCTTTTCATTTCCCCACGGATTTCGTTTAGAGATACAATAGACAATAGACAATAGGTGCAGGAGTAGGCCATTCAGCCCTTCGAGCCAGCACCGCCATTCAATGCGATCATGGCTGATCACTCTCAATCAGTACCCCGTTCCTGCCTTCTCCCCATACCCCCTCACTCCGCTATCCTTAAGAGCTCTATCCAGCTCTCTCTTGAAAGCATCCAACGAACTGGCCTCCACTGCCTTCTGAGGCAGAGAATTCCACACCTTCACCACTCTGACTGAAAAAGTTCTTCCTCATCTCCGTTCTAAATAGACAAGATTTAGCGAGGAAGCGAGGAAGCAGGCCCTTCGGCCCTCCGAGTCCAGCACCAAGCAGCGATCCCCGCACGTTAACACTACCCTACTCACTGGGGACAATTTACAATTTTACTGAAGGCAATTAACCTACAAACCTGCACGTCTTTGGTATGAGCGGAGCAAACCCACGCAGGTCACGGGGTGAACGTACAAACTCCGTACAGACAGCACCCGTGGTCAGGATCCAACAGGGGCCTCTGGCGCTGTGATGTAGCGACTCTACTGCTGCGCCACCGTGCCACCCCCTAGGTCCAGTAGATACTTTGGGAGGGAATGAACAGACCTGACCCGGTAAGGGCCCTCCGGCAGATTGTGTTTTGCTCAGGATTCCAGCATCTGCTCTGTGCGTCTCCTGCTGATAATTGCCCGCCTTCACATGTGAGCCTGTCCCTTTGATCGAGGTACCAGAAGGCCCGCTAAATTCCAGCCCTAAAACCTGCAGTGGTCAGCGCCTACCTGAATAATATGTGCTACCTCCGACAAGCTTTCCAGCTTTGGCTGAGACTGAAATGCAAAACCAAACTGCTTGCTTTCCTCCCTCTTCATCTCGCATTCTTCACAGTTACTTTGTCTGCTCTCCCCTAATCCCAGAAAGATGCTTTGCAGCACCTCTTCTGAGCCCGCTGATTAGTGCCTGATCCGTCTAAACTTAGAGTGGACCGTCGGATTTAAGTAAAGAATGTTGATCGGCTGGGAATGTTTTGTGTCTTGTCCACTTCAATTGTGGGAAAACAGATACAAAGACATATTTGTCGGCGGTAGCACATAATATCACGTATGTTGGGAAGTCTAACATGGACAGGACCCTACACAGTGAATGGTAGGACACTGGGGAGTGTTGTAGAGCAGAGGGATCTAGGAGTGTAGGTATATAGTTTCTTAAAGGTGGCGTCATAAGTTCATGTGATAGGTGCAGAATTAGGCCATTCGACCCGTCAAGTCTACCACGCCATTCAATCATGGCTGATCGATCTCTTCCTCCAAACCCGATTCTCCTGCCTTCTCCCCATAACCCTTGACAACCGTAGTAATCAAGAATCTATCTATCCCTGCCTTGAAAATATCCATCAATGGCCTCCACGGCCGTCTGTGGCAAAGAATTTCACCACCCTCTGACTAAAGAAATTCCTCCTCATTTCCTTCCTCAAGGAACGTCTTTTAATTCTGAGGCTATGACCTCCGGTCCTAAACTCTCCCACTAGTCACAGGTAGATAGGGTGGACAAAAAGGCTTTTGGCACATTGGCCTTCATCAGTCAGTGCATTGTCTATAGAAGTTGGGAGGTCATGTTGCAGTTACATGAGATGTTGGTGAGGCCGCATTTAGAGTATTGCGTTCAGTTCTGGGCACCATGGTATAGGAAAGATGTTGTCAAGTTGGAAAGGGTGCAGAGAAGATTTATGAGGATGTTACCAGCACTCGAGGGCCTGAGCTACAGAGGGAGGTTAAGCAGGTTAGGACTCTATTCTTTGGAGTGCAGGAGAATGAAGGATGATCTTATGGAGATGTATAAAATCATGAGAGGAATAGATGTGGTAGATGCACAGAGTCTCTTGCCAAGAATAGGGGAATCAAGAACCAGAGGACTTAGGTTTAAGGTAAAGAGGGAAAGATTTAACAGGAATCTAAGGGGTAACATTTTCACTGAAAGGGTGGTGGGTGTATGGAACGAGCTGCCAGAGGAAGACGCTGAGGCTGGGACTACTGCAAAATTTAAGAAACAATTAGATAGGTACATGGAAATGACAGGTTATGGGCCAAACGCAGGCATGTGGGACAGGTGTAGATGGGACATGTTGGCCGGTGTGTGCAACTTGGGGCAGAAGGGCCTGTTTCCACATTGTATCACTCTATGACTCTGGGCAAACCAACGTCAATGCAAACGTTGGCCTTTCACACAACCAACCTCCCTTCCATTGACTTCACTTCACGCTCCTAACCTGTTCCTTAAACATTAGGATAGTCCCAGCCTCAACTACCTCCTCTGGCAGTCTGTTCCATACACCCACCACCCTTTGTGTGAAAAAGTTACCCCAAAAATTCCTATTATATCTTTTCCCAAAAATCAATATTTTGCCTCTTTAATTTTTTTTTAAGTAGGCAGGGGGGTTTCTGATCACTGTCTGGTTTCAGCAGTGCAAATGAAATGAACGGTGAGAAATCTTTGGGATGCATCAACATCAGATGCTGTTTAAATGTGAGCACCTTTAATTTACCAGGATCATTTTTTTTTCTCCCCATCTTGCCCAGCAATCGGCAGCTTTGAAATAAAAGGAGAGGAGGTTAATTTTCAAAGCAGTGGGAACGGGAACCTGCTGTCCCTTGGAGCAGCAGAATGCCCCACTGTACACACGCTGTCCTGTCATTATCTCAAAGTGTACACCCATAATCAGCAAACATCTGCTTCCGACTGCAAATCACAAGCGCTGTCTCTGTCTGCAAGGCTGTTCTTTGTAGGTTCTCCCTCCTTCTCCACCCCCACACCCCTACACAAGAGATTAGTGTGCAAAATTAGAGGACATGGTATTGGGGGTAGGGTATTGACATGGATTGAGAACTAGTTGGCAGACAGGAAGCAAAGAGTATTGCTATTCTGAACTTGATCGGGTAACCGCTCAGAATGACTGGATTTGCAGATATTTTCTAAATGGCGTAACGCTGTGACAATACCTGCAGTTAACCAACTCCCATTCAGTTTCTTCCCAGCTGTTATCAGGCAACTGAACCATCCTACCACAGCCAGAGAGCCATCCTGAAAACTACTATCTACCTCATTGGTGACTCTCGGACTAGCCTTGATCGGACTTTGCTTGCTTTTACCTTGCACTAAACGATATTCCCTAAGGTATCTATACACTGTATTTATTCACACAATGCTGGAGTAACTCAGCAGGTCAGGCAGCATCTCGGGAGAGAAGGAATGGGTGACGTTTCGGGTCGAGACCCTTCTTCAGTCTGAAACGTCACCCATTCCTTCTCTCCCGAGATGCTGCCTGACCTGCTGAGTTACTCCAGCATTGTGTGAATAAATACCTTCGATTTGTACCAGCATCTGCAGTTATCTTCTTGTATCTGTACACTGTAAATGGCTCGATTGTAATCATTGTCTGCACACAGCAAAAGTTTTTCACAACACCTCGGTACACGTGACAATAAAATGAACAAAACTGAGATATTCAACACACAGTGATCCTAGTGCTGGGTGGAAAATTGTTGGTGTCCGGTGGTGTGGAATTCGCAGTGATGATTGTTCAGTTTTATTTTAATTCAATGTTGCGATCTGGGTATCACTGGTAATTCATCATTGATTACCCAGCCCCAATGGGCAAATGGATAAGGGAGAGCCAGTGGATGTGGTGTATCTGGACTTTCAAAAAGCCTTTGACAAGGTCCTACACAAGAGATCAGTGTGCAAAATTAAAAGCACATGGTATTGGGGGTAGGGTATTGACATGGATAGAGAACTGGTTGGCAGACAGGAAGCAAAGAGTAGGAATTAACGGGTCCTTTTCAGAATGACAGGCAGTGACTAGTGGGGTGCCGCAAGGCTCAGTGCTGGGACCCCAGTTATTTACAATATATATTAACGATTTAGACGAGGGAATTAAATGTGACATCTCCAAGTTTGCGGATGACACAAAGCTGGGTGGCAGTGTGAGCTGCGAGGAGGATGTTGTGAGGCTGCAGGGTGACTTGGATAGGTTGGGTGAGTGGGCAGATGCATGGGAAATGCAGTATAATGTGGATAAATGTGAGGTTATCCACTTTGATGGCAAGAACAGGAAGGCAGATTATTATCTGAATGAATTACTAGGTTAATTCCCAGAATGGCAGGACTGTCATATGTTGAAAGACTGGAGCGGCTAGGCTTGTATACACTGGAATTTAGAAGGATGAGAGGGGATCTTATCGAAACATATAAGATTATTAAGGGGTTGGACACGTTAGAGGCTGGAAACATGTTTCCAATGTTGGGGGAGTCCAGAACCAGGGGCCACAGTTTAAGAATAAGGGGTAGGCCATTTAGAACGGAGATGAGGAAAAACCTTTTCAGTCAGAGAGGTGTAAATCTGTGAAATTCTCTGCCTCAGAAGGCAGTGGAGGCCAATTCTCTGAATGCATTCAAGAGAGAGCTAGATAGAGCTCTTAAGGATAGTGGAGTCAGGGGGTATGGGGAGAAGGCAGGAACGGGGTACAGATTGAGAATGATCAGCCATTCACATTGAATGGTGGTGCTGGCTCGAAGGGCTGAATGGCCTACTCCTGCACCTATTGTCTGTCGTCTATTGTCTAATAATAATGATTATTATCTGAATGAATCAATCTGAAGAAGGGTCTCGACACAAAACATCATCTATTCCTTCTCTCCAGAGATGCTGCCTGACCCGCTGAGTTCCTCCAGCATTTTGTGTCTACCTATTATCCGAATGGTGTCAGATTAAGAAAAGGGGAGGTGCAACGAGACCTGGGTGTGCTTGTGCATCAGTCACTGAAAGTAAGCATGCAGGTACAGCAGGCAGTGAAGAAAGCTAATGGCATGTTGGCCTTCATTGCGAGAGGATTTGAGTTTAGGATCAAGAGGTCCTACTGCAGTTGTACAGGCCCTGGTGAGACCGCACCTGGAGTATTGTGTGCAATTTTGGTCTCTTAATTTGAGGAAGGACATTATTGCTATTGAGGGAGTGCATCGTAGGTTCACCAGGTTAATTCCCGGGATGGTGGGACTGACATATGATGAAAGAATGGGTCGACTGGGCTTGTATTCACTAGAATTTAGACTGATGAGAGGGGATCTTATAGAAACATTTAAAATTCTTAAAGGATTGGACAGGTTAGATGCAGGAAAATGTTCCCAATGTTGGGGGAGTCCAGAACCTGGGGTCACAGTTTAAGAATAAGGGGTAGGCCATTTAGGACTGAGATGAGGAAAGACTTCTTCCCAGAGAGTTGTGAAACTGTGGAATTCTTTCATTTCATTGGACATTCTCGGCACAGTGGTTGACATGGTAGAGTTGCTGCCTCACAGCACCGGAGATTAGGGTTCGATCCTGACCTCGGGTACTGTCTGTTCGGAGGTTGCATGTCCTCCATGTGATGATCACATGGGTTTCCACCCTGTGCCCCAGTTCCCCCCGCACATCCCAAAAGACACGCGGATTTGTAATTATAATTTGCAATTGGCCTCTGTAAGTTTCCCAAAAGTGTGTCGGGAATGGACACAAAAGTGGGATAACGTAGAACTAATGTTTAGTTTAGATAGACACAAAGTGCTGGAGTAACTCAGCGAGTCAGGCAGCATCTCTAGAGAAAAAGGATGGGTGATATTTCAGGTCGGGACCCTTCTTCAGATTGAAAGACTTTCGGCCTGAAAAAGGGTCTCAACACAAAACACCACCCATCCTTTGTCGCTGTAACTGACCCTGACTGCCTGTACATGATACATATCCCTCCCTTCCCTGCGAGTGCATGTGCCTTCCCAAAGACCTCGTAAACACTACTATGGTCTTTGCATTAGTCCCATCCCGGGCAGCTTGTTCTAGGCACGCATCATCCTCTGTGTAAAAGAACGGCACGGTGGCGCAGCGGTAGAGTTGCTGCCTTACAGCGAATGCAGCGCCGGAGACTCATGTTCGATCCTGACTACGGGCGCTGTCTGTACGGAGTTTGTACGTTCTCCCCGTGACCTGCGTGGGTTTTCTCCGAGATCGTCGGTTTCCTCCCACACTCCAAAGACGTGCAGGTTTGTAGGTTAATTGACTGGGTAATATGTAAAAATTGTCCCTAGTGTGTGTAGGATAGTGTTAATGTGCGGGGATCGCCGGGCGGCGGGAACTCTAAATCTAAAAAAATCTAAAACGTGCCTCACACATCTCCTTTAAGTGGTGCAGCAGGGCAGCACGGTGGCACAGCGGTAGAATTGCTGTCATACAGCACCAGAGACCCGGGTTCGATCCTGACCTCGGGTGCTGTCTATGCGGAGTTTGCATGTTCTCCCTGATACCTTGTAGGTTTTATCCGGCTGCTCCAGTGTCCTCCCACATTCAAAAAGGTGCGCAGGTTTGTCGGCTAATTGGCTTCTGTAAATTGTTCCGAGTGTGTAGGATAGAACTAGTACAAGGGTGATCATTGGTCGGTGCAAACCCATTGGGCCGAAGGGCCTGTTTCCACGCTGTATCTCAACTAAACTTAAGATTTTCCCCTCTCACCTTAAAGCTATGCCCCCTAGTTCTTTGTCTGTCTACCCTATCTACACCTCCCATATCTTGTGTACATCTATCAGGTCTCACCTCAAAGAAAGCAATCCGTGTCTGTCTGAACTCTCCTTGTAGCTAATACCCACTAATCCAGGCAGCATTCTGGTAAACCTCTTCTGCACCTTTTCCAAAACCTTCAGATCCTTCCTATAATGGGGCGACCAGAACAATATGCAGTGTTACAAATAAGGCCTCACCAAAGTCTTTATCGAACAATCGAGCAACATAACTTCCTGACCAAAGATACTAGAGGAGCAAGATAGACCACTCGTCCCTAAAAACCGTAGTATATCATGGCGCCATTTCAGTAGGCAGAAACTTTTAAAAAGAAAAAGTCTTAGAATAAAGGGAGGCCATTTAAAACTGAGATGAGAAGGAACTTTTTCACCCAGGGAGTTGTGAATTTGTGGAATTCTCTGCCACAGAGGGCAGTGGAGGCCAAATCACTGGATGAATTTAAGAGAGAGTTAGATAGAGCTCTGGGGGCTAGTGGAATCAAGGGATATGGGGAGAAGCCAGGCACGGGTTACTGATTGTGGATGATCAGCCATGATCACAAAGAATGGTGGTGCTGGCTCGAAGGGCCGAATGGCCACCTCCTGCACCTATTTTCTATGTTTCTATGTAAAAATAACAAAAATCTGAATTGATAGATGAGATATATTCTGCATTTTAATGGCATCATCACACATACTATTCCCCAAAACACTGATTACACTGGGAGAGGCATAACGGACAGTGGGTTTTGCCTACTAAAATGGCGGACATTACGCTCCTTTGCTTACTACACTTCAGTGTAGGCGATTTCAATGGAGTGGTTCATCTTGCTCCTCTAGTATCTTTGTTCCTGACTCATATTCAATGCTCTGACCAATGAAGGCATGTATACCATATGCATGTATACCACTGTATACCACATGTATATAGGGTTACCAACTTTCTCACTCCCAAATAAGGGACAAAAGGTGACATCACCGCCCCGCGCCCCATGTGACCTCACCCAGCCAGCGGCCACGTGCTCCCGCTCCACCAATGACGTCCGCCCGGGCCGGGAGGCGGGTTGCTACGCAACCTCCGTCAGGCGGCACCCGAACCTCCGGGCCTACACTGTCCAGGTCTACAGCGGCCCCCGGGCTACAGTATCGGGGCCTACAGCGGCCCCTGGGCCTACAGTGTCCGGGCCTACAGCGGTCCCCGGGCCTACAGTGTCCGGGCCTACAATGTCCGGGCCTACAGCGGCCCTCTGGCCTACAGTGCCTGCAGTGTCTAGGCCTACAGTGTCCGGGCCTACAGTGCCCCCCGGGCCTCATACGGGACAAGGGCGGTCCCGTACAGGACAAACCAATTTAGCTCAATATACGGGATGTTCCAGCTAATACGGAACAATTGGCAACCCTACATATATACCCTACATGTATACTACATATACACCACATGTATACCAAATCCATCTGGTTCACTAATGTCCTTCAGTAATAGCCCTCGACAAGTCTCCAGCCCCAAGCAGTGTGTAAGAAGGAACTGCAGATGCTGGTTTAAACCGAAGATAGACACAAAAAGCTGGAGTACCTCAGCGGGACAGGCAGCATCTCTGGAGAGAAGGAATGGGTGATGTTTCGGGTCGAGACCCTTCGTCAGACAATCCCTCTTCTCCCTGTATTCCCCACGTTCTCTCTGTGACCGTGTGAGCTTCCTCCAGGTGCTCCAGTTTCCTCCCACGTCCCAAACACATGAAGGTTTGTAGGTAATTTGGCCTCTTTATATTGCCTCTTGTGAGTAGGAAATCCCTCTTCTCTCCCCTCTCCCATCAGGCAAGAGGTACAGAAGTGTGAAAACGCACACCTCCAGATTCAGGGCCAGTTTCTTCCCAGTTGTTATCAGGCAACTGAATGGTCCTCTCACCAGCTCGAGTGGTCCTTACCTCCCATCTCATTGGAGACTTTTAACTATCTTTAATCAGACTTTATCAGAATGCATCTTGCACAAAATGTTATTCTTTGTCTGTACTCTGTGGACAGCTTGATTAAACTACAAACCTGTACCTCTTGGGAGTGTGGGGGGGAAAACTGATGCAGGAAAAAATCCACACTGTCACAGGGAGAACGGACAAACTCCGTACCTCCATTACCCGTAGTCAGGATCGAACCCGGGTCTCTGGCGCTGCAAGGCAACAACTCTACCATTGCGCCACCATGCCGCCCTATCTAATTTCTTGCCATCGTGTACAGTCATTTTCTTTGACTGGTTAGAACGCAACAAAAGTTTTTCACTGTACCTCGGCACACGTGACAGTAATAAACTAAACTACAAAGTGGATGTGAAAGTGGGCTAACATAGAAATAGTGTGCATTGGTGATCGAGGTCGGCATGCACTTGCTGGGCCGAAGGGCCTATATTAGGGTGGCCACCTTTCCCGTATTAGCCGGGACATCCCGTATTTTGGGCTAAATTGGTCTGTCCCGTAGGGGACCACCCTTGTCCCTTATTGGGCCGGGGGGCGCTGTAGGCCCAGACTGTGTAGGCCCGGACACTGTAGGCCCGGACGCTGTAGGCCCGGACACTGTAGTCCTGGACAGTGTAGGTCCGGACAGCGTAGGTCCGGACAGTGTAGGTCCGGACAGCGTAGGTCCGGACAGCGTAGTCCGTACAGTGTAGGTCCGGACAGCGTAGGTCCGGACAGCGTAGTCCGGACAGTGTAGGTCCAGACAGTCTGAGTCCGGAGGCCCGGGCGCCGCCATTGGTGGAGCAGGAGCACGTGGCCCCTGGCTGGGTGAGGTCACGTGGAGCGCGGGGCGGTGACGTCACCTTGTCCCTTATTTGGGAGTGAGGTAGTTGGCATGCTGCATCTCTAGAACTAAACAAACACAAAGCTGCCTGCTCACACCTTTCACATTCCACCTGCATGCAATATCCCTCTTTGCCCATCTTGGCATATTCCCATTTGTTTATTTACATTTCCCTTTTACCATTGCAGTTAAAACCGATTAGCAAAGAAGTTGTGACGTATTTCCCAGCCCACATGTGCGAGCTGGTGGTGTAGCTTTTAAATCCCCTATTAAGTCACCTGTTTTTGTTTCTTGATGAGGAGAAATCCTCATGGTAAACGGGTTATTGGCTGACCAAGAATCAACTGTATTGAATTACAACTTACATGGGTTTACATCACAGTATTTAGCCTTTTACCACATGAAATGAATTCCAGCCTTTAGCATCATGTAATTAAGTTTGGCATGATTATGCGAGACAAATTGTGGAATAATGCTTCTTTTAGTTCTTTAACCACAGTGTTCAGATGTCTCTTGCCCTAATAACTATGTAGTAATCAGAGCGTGACTGCCTGGTTAGTCTTGCTACAGGGGGGTGTATAAGGTTGTCTTTCAGAGCCAATGTAAGAGTGTGTGTTAAAGGAGATGGCAACTTTTTTTTTTACACAGCGGGTGGTGAGTGCCAGGGTTGGTGATTGAGACAGGTACAATGTGGCATTTAAGAGACTTCTGGATGGGCACCTGGATAAGCAAGGAATGGAGGGATATGGTTTGGACGCAGGTAGATAGGAGATGGACTCGGTGTGTTCAGCACAGATTTCATGGAGCAAAGGCCATGGTCTTGTGCTGCGATGTTCGATGTTCTGTGTGCCATTTCCGAAACCGACTCAAGACAGCACACAAAATATAATAAACATATTGCAGTTTAAAATCTTATGCAGGCCAACTTCATCACATGCGTTGTACCTCAATTAAAATCAGATATGTTAGAAGGGTTTTCTGAGCAGTCATTTCCTCTCTACAGATGACTAGTTAGTTACAATCGAAGGTAGACACAAAATGCTGGAGTTACTCAGCGGGTCAGGCAGCACCTCTGGAAAGAAGGAATGGGTGACGTTTCGGGTCGAGACCCTTCTTCAGACTGAAGACGGGTCTCGACCCGAAACGTCACCCATTCCTTCTGTGTCTACCTTCGATTTAAACCAGCATCTGCAGTTTTTTTTTTTTTTTTGTCTAGTTAGTTTAGTTTATTGTCTCGTGTACCGAGGTACAGTGAAAAGCTTTAATGCTGCGTGCTAACCAGAAGCGGAAAGTCTCTCCACGATTACAACCACAGTGTACAGATACATGACGAAGGGAATAACGTTTAGTGCAAGATTAAGTCCAGTAAAGTCTGATTAAAGATCGTCAGAGGGTCTCCAATGAACACATAATAATAAACATATTGAAGTATAAAGATATTGCATCGTTGTTACATCTTTTGCAACTTTATGGACAATAGACAATAGGTGCAGGAGGAGGCCATTCGGCCCTTCGAGCCAGCACCGCCATTCAATCAGTAAGTACCCCGTTCCTGGCTTCTCTCCATACTCCCTCACTTTGTTGGCGCTAGAAACATGGCGACTCTTGTGTCCTGCCTTAGTGAGGTCCGCTGTGTGATTTTACCGGGTTCTATGCAAAACAAAGCATTTCACACTGTGCCCTGGTACATGCGGCAATAAAGTATCATCGAATCATCGAATTGAATCATTGCAGCATCAAATCTTCTGCAGGCCTCCTTTGGTTTGTACCAGATAGAAATCGGAAATGTTAACAGGGATTACCCGATCGGTAATTTCCTTTCCGCAAGGAAAGGAACGGTGGTGGGGCGGTGGCACAGCGGCAGAGCTGCTGCCTCACAGCGTCAGAGGCCCGGATTCGATCCTGGCTACCGGTGCTGTCTGTATGGAGTTTGTTCGTTCTCCCAGTGCTCTGCGTGGGTTTACTCCGGTTGCTCCGGCTTCCTCCTACACCCCAAAGACGTGCAGGTTTGTCAGTTAATTAGCCTTCGGTAAAATTGTAAATCGTCCCACAATAGACAATAGAGAATAGGTGCAGGAGGAGGCCTTTCGGCCCTTCCAGCCAGCACCGCCATTCAATGTGATCATGGCTGATCATTTTCAATCAGTACCCCGTTCCTGCCTTCTCCCCATACCCCCTGACTCCGCTATCCTTAAGAGCTCTATCTAGTTCTCTCTTGAATGCATTCAGAGAATTGGCCTCCACTGCCTTCTGAGGCAGAGAATTCCACAGATTCACAACTCTGACTGAAAAGGTTTTTCCTCATCTCCGTTCTCAGTACCCCTTATTCTTAAACTATGGCCCCTTGTTCTGGACTCCCCCAACATTGGGAACATGTTTCCTGCCTCTAACGTGTCCATCCCTTAATAATCTTATACGTTTCGATAAGATCCCCTCTCATCCTTCTAAATTCCAGTGTATACAAGCCTAGTCGCTCCAGTCTTTCAACATACGACAGTCCCGCCATTCCAGGAATTAACCTAGTAAACCTACGCTGTCCCGAGTGTGTGCAGGACAGTGTTAGTGTTCAGGGATCGTTGCTCGGCACGGGCTCGGAGCAGACTGATTTAGCAATGACAAAGAACCATTGCAAAATCATTTGACAACACCACAGCTTTTAAGAGCTTTAAGCACTTCCCATAAAATCATATTATCCGATCATTACCATACGGTCTGATCGTTATCTATCAGAGTTTGTTCACTGCTCTGTTACCATGTTTTAATCCTGATAAAACCTTCAACGGCACACTGGGACATTCTTAATGGAAGGTGCTACAGAAAGTCCCTTTTAAGGCTGTTCCTGACCATTTTTAGTTTAGTTTAGAGATACAGCGCGGAAACAGGTCCATCGGCCCACCAAGTCTGCACCGACCTGTTATCCCCGCACACTAACACTATCCTACACACGCGAGGGACAATTTATATTTATATAAAAGCCAATTAACCTCCTGACCTGTACGCCTTTGGAGTGTGGGAGGAAATTGGAGCTCCCAAAGAAAACCCACGCAGGTAACGGGGAGAACGTACAAACTCCGTACAGACAGCACCCGTAGTCAGCGTGCCACCCGGCGTGTGGTTTTAGTCAACATACTGTAGAATGGACGTGATAGCGTTTGAGAGGGTGCAGGGGAGATTCAGCAGGATGTTGCCTGGGCTGGGGGTTTCAGTGATGAAGAGGGACTGGAGAGGCCGAGATCAAGATCCATCGAGTCATACAACATGGAGAGAGGCCACTTTGCCCCAGCTCGTCCGTGCCAACCAAGGTAGCCCATCTAAGCTGATCACATTTACGCGCATTTGGCCCATGTCCCTCGAAACCTTTTCCATCCTTGTCGCAGTCCAGATGTCTTTTAAATGGTGTTTTTGCACCTGCATCAAATATTTTCTAAAGGAAATACCTTCATAAAGGAGATGAGGGGAAATTTCTTTAGTCAGAGGGTAGTGAATCTGTGGGATTCAATGCCACAGACGGCTGTGGATTTTTTTAAGGTTGTGATTGACAGGTTCTTGATTAGTACAGGTGACACGGGTTACGGGGAGAAGGCAGGAGAATGGGGTTAGGAGGGAGAGATGGATCAGCCATGATTGAATGGCGGCGTAGACTCGATGGGCCGAATGGCCAAATTCTGCTCCAACGAGTTAGAACGTGTGAACTCAAGATAAAAGGAGACATGACTAAGGTAGTCACCGATCAGCCAAAACATTATGACCACTGACAGGTGAGGTGAATAACATTGATTATCTTGTTACAATGGCACCTGTCAAGGGGTGGTATATATTAGGCAGCAAGTGAACAGTCAGTTCTTGAAGTTGACGTGTTGGATGCAGGAGAAATGGGCAGGAGTAAAGACCTGAGCGACTTTGACAAGGGCCAAATTGTTATGGCCAGACGACTGGGTCAGAGCATCTCTGAAACGGCAAGGCTTGTGGGGTGCTCCCGGTCAGCAGTGGTGAGTACCGACCGACAGTGGTCCGAGGAGGGACAAACCACAAACCGGCGACAGACAGGGTGTTGGGCGCCCAAGGCTCATCGATGCGCGAGGGCAACGAAGGCTATCCCGTCTGGTCCGAACCGACAGAAGGTCGACTATGGCACAAGTCACAGAAAATGTTAATTCACGGGAGGAATGGTGGTCACAATACACAGTGCATCGCACCCTGCTGCGTATGGGGCTGCACACGGAGGACCAACAGCATATTAGGCAGGTGGTCATAATGTTTTGGCTCATCAGGTCATAATGTTTTGGCTGATCGGTGTATATATAGATAAGACAGATTGTAGGGAACTATTCTCTACTTCAGACATGGATAAAACTGGACAATATAGATTTGGGGTGAAGGGTGAGTGATTTGGAGGGGATCAGAAAGGAATCTTTTCCACCCAGAGTTAGGTGAGTTTGGTTGAAAGACACTTGCACAGGTACATGAATAAGTTCATAAGTGATAGGAGCAGTATTAGGCCATTCAGCCCATCAAGTCTACCTTCGGCCTACCGAGTCTATGCCGACCAGTGATCACATGCACACTAGCTCTATATTAGACACCAGGGACAATTTCAGAAGCCAATTAACCTACAAACCTGTACGTGTTTCGAATGTGGGAGGAGGCCGTTGCGGTCACAGGGAGAAACGTGCAAACTCCGTACAAACAGCACCATAGACAGGATCGAACCCGGGTCTGTGGCGCTGTGAGGTAGCAGCTCTAATGCCGCACCACCATGCCGCCCGTGATTTTTGTTCGTGACCCTCCCATTCGTGAGTCATCTCGACGTTCACTTTTGTCAAAGATAGACATGAAAAGCTGGGGAATCTCAGCGGGACAGGCAGCATCTCTGGAGAGAAGGAATGGGTGACGTTTTGGGTCCATACCCTTCTTCAGACTGACGTCTCGACCCGAAACATCACCCATTCCTTCTCGCCAGAGATGTTGCCTGTCCCGTTGAGCTTTTTGTGCCCATCTTTGGTTTAAACCAGCATCTGCAGTTCCTTCCTGCACTTCACTTTGTCAAGATCCCTTAGTATCTAATATATCTCAATAAGGTCATCTCCTCATTCCAAAGAGTACAGAACACGAAGTAGGGTCCCGACCCGAAAAGTCGCCCATCATTTTTCCCCAGAGGGCAGCACAATGGCACAGCGGTAGAGTTGCTGCCTTACAGCTCTGGAGACCCAGGTTCGACCCTGACTACGAGTGCTGTCTGTACGGAGTTCGTACGTTCTCCCCGTGACCCGCATGGGTTTTCTCCGGGTGATCCGGTCTCCTCCCCCACTCCGAAGACGTACAGGTTTGTAGGTTAATTGTCTTAGTGCAATCGTAAATTGCCCCTGGTGTGTGTAGGATGGCGTTACTGTGTGCGAGGATCGCTGGTCAGAGTGCACTCGGTCGACTGAAAGACCCGTTTCAGCGCTGTATGTCAAAAGTAAACTAACAATGCTGCCAGATCTGCTGAGTTACTCGAAAACTTTGTACCATCTTCAATACAGAACCCAGCTTGCTTTATCCTGTGTTGACAGGACAACTCTCTCGATCCAGGAATCAATGCCACTGATCCTATAGAAGATTTATTCACAAAATGCTGGAGTAACTCAGCAGGTCAGGCAGCATCTCAGGAGAGAAGGAATGGGTGACAATAGACAATAGACAATAGGTGCAGGAGTAGGCCATTCGGCCCTTGTGTTCGCGTTTACTTTTAACATTATATAGAAACTATATTGTAACCCGTGCCTGCCTTCTCCCCATATCCCTTGATTCCACTAGCCCCCGAAGTTCTATCTAACTCTCTTTTAAGTACTTCTTGGCAATCTCTAACTCGGCCATCCTATTTATGCGGCTAACCAGTGGGTTGCTAGAAGGGTCTCGACCCGAAACGTCACCCATTCCTTCTCTCCTGAGATGCTGCCTGACCTGCTGAGATACTCCAGCATTTTGTGAATAAATCGATTTGTACCTGCATCTGCAGTTATTTTCTTACACTATAGAAGATTTAGGTTTATTGTTGTCATGTGCACTGTGAAAAACTTTGTTTTGCATGCTATCTAATCAGATCAGATAATGCTACACATAACTACAATCAAGTCAAACTCAAGTGCAATAGATAGAGCAAAGGGAGAGATACAGAGTACAGAATATAGTTCTCAGCATTGTAGCGCATCAGTTCCATAGACAAATCCAATGTCCGCATTGGGGCAGAGGTGAATCAGACAGTTCCCGAGCTTATGGAAGGCCCATTCAGAAGCTTGATAACAGAGGGGAAGAAGCTGTTCCTAATTCTGGTGGTGCGCGCTTTCAAGCCTCTGTACCTTTTGCCCGATGGGAACAGGAAGAAGGAATGACTGGCGTGGTACAAGGCTTTGATTGTGTTGGCTGTTTTTCCAAGGCAGCTTCTTGCAGTCTTGGCCAGAGCTGTTCCACCATGAAGACACCAATGGGTTCCGCAGAAGTCTGTGACTGTTTACTGGCCCGTCTCACCTGAATGTACCCCCCCACCCCCTCCCCCTCCCCCCCCCCCCCACCCTAGATATAGGGACAGTTTCATCCTGGCTATTATCAGGCATCTGAACCATCCTATCACAAATAGAGAGCAGTTCTGAACTTCTATCTACCTCTTTGGTGACATTTGTACTGTGTTAGATCTGACTTTAGACAATAGACAATAGACAATAGGTGCAGGAGTAGGCCATTCAGCCCTTCGAGCCAGCACTGCCATTCAATGCGATCATGGCTGATCACTCTCAATCAGTACCCCGTTCCTGCCTTCTCCCCATACCCCCTCACTCCGCTATCCTTAAGAGCTCTATCCAGCTCTCTCTTGAAAGAGGGGGTATGGAGAGAAGGCAGGTACAGGATACTGAGTTGGATGATCAGCCATGATTATATTGAATCGCGGTGCAGGCTCGAAGGGCCGAATGGCCTACTCCTGTACCTATTTTCTATGTTTCTATGTTTCTATGTGATAGAAACATAGAAAATAGGTGCAGGAGGAGGCCAGGAGGAGGGGCACGAGGAAGGGACACGAGGAACTGCAGGCACTGGAATCCAGGGCAAAGCACAAAGCGCCGGAGTAACTCAGCGGGTCAGGCAGCATCTGTGGGGCGGTATTGACAGGCAATGTTTCAGGTCATGCTTCAGGTGAGAGTTAGATGTGGCCCTTGTGGCTAAAGGCATCAGGGGGTATGGAGAGAAGGCAGGTACAGGATACTGAGTTGGATGATCAGCCATGATTATATTGAATCGCGGTGCAGGTTCGAAGGGCCGAATGGCCTACTCCTGCACCTATTTTCTATGTTTCTATGTTTCTATGTCATAGAAACATAGAAAATAGGTGCAGGAGGAGGCCCTCTGGCCCTTCGAGCCAGCACCGCCATTCATTGTGATCATGGCTGATCATCCACAATCAGTAACCCGTGCCTGCCTTCTCCCCATATCCCTTGATTCCACTAGCCACTACAGCTCTATCTAACTCTCTTTTAAATTCATCCAGTGAATTGGCCTCCACTGCCCTCTGTGGCAGAGAATTCCATAAATTCACAACTCTCTGGGTGAAAAAGGTTTTTTTTAACACCTGAGTTTTAAATGGCCTCCCCTTTATTCTTAGACTGTGGCCCCTGGTTCTGGACTCCCCCAACACTGGGAACATTTTTTAGGAAAGAAAACGGCAGATGCTGGTTTAAATCGAAGGTGGACACAAAATGCAGTAGTAACTCAGCGGGACGGGCAGCATCTCTGGAGAGAAGGAATGGGTGACGTTTCGGGTTCAGACCCTTCTTCAGACTCAAGTCTCAGTCTTCTTGAGTCTAAAGAAGGGTCTCGACCCGAAATGTCACCCATTCCTTCTCTCCAGAGATGCTGCCTGACCTGCTGAGTTACTCCAGCATTGTGTATCGACCTTTGATCAGACTTTGCTGGCTTTACCTTGCATTAATCGTTATTCCCTTATCTTGTATCGACAGTAAACATTGTAAATGGATCGATTGTAATCACGTACAGATGCTCCCCGGCTTGCGATTCTTCGGCTTTGCGACGGTGCAAACTGCAGCGAGCCGCAGCTCGCTTCCGGCCATTCACTTTGCAGATCCGCAGTTCAATAGACAATAGACAATAGGTGCAGGAGGAGGCCATTCAGCCCTTCGAGCCAGCACCGCCATTCAATGTGATCATGGCTGATCATTCTCAATTAGTACCCCGTTCCTGCCTTCTCCCCATACCGCCTGACTCCACTATCCTTAAGAGCTCTATCTAGCTCTCTCTTGAAAGCATCCAGAGAATTGGCCTCCACTGCCTTCTGAGGCAGAGAATTCCACAGATTCACAACTCTCTGACTGAAAAAGCTTTTCCTCATCTCAGTTCTAAATGGCCTACCCCTTATTCTTAAACTGTGGCCCCTGGTTCTGGACCTCCCCCAACATTCGTTCAGTCCAGTTCGGCCATTCACCGGACGCGTGTATTGAATGCATTTCGACGGGCGATATTTTCGGTTTCCGACGGGGTCCTCGGAACGGAGCCCCCCCCATGGTAAGCTGAGGAGCCCCTGTGTTGTCATTCCGCTGAGTGGTGAGCACGCCACGACACTGAACTGAACTGAACTGAACTGGACTGAACTGCGGATCTGCAAAGTGAATTCCCTCGGCCTTCCACATGTCTTCTGCGTGTTGGAATGCCGGAGAAACAAAGGCCGGAGACATTGCGAAGGGCTTAAAACCTTACGGAGAAGCACAAAAAAACAATTTCTGTTGTTCCGCATCACGATTCTTTGAAGGCTCAAAATCTACCCTTTTGGCTCTGAGCCACCTACCTTTCCAAGGGATTTGAATGTGGTTTCTGTATCCTATAATAACATTGTCTTTGATCTGACTGATGTAAGACTGATGCCATGCATTCATTTTCAAATGGAATTTTTTTTTTTTTTTGTAGTTGTTAATTCTCAAGGCTCTCCATTACTTTCCTATTTTTTTTTGAGAGAGAAAAAAAAGAGAAAGTGTCATTAATTTACTCGTGCAGGTGAGTGATGACCATATTAGGGAAAGGAATGTCTTTTGTCCTTTGGGTTTCGAGCGAAGAGGGTTTTTGTTGGGTCAGGTACAACATAATAAGCCGCAGCGAACTGCTCGGCCGTTTCTCATTAATTTTTTTAAATTTTTTAACTAAATTATAAATGGAATAACCGGCATTAAGAACAAAGGGCAGTATTTCAGGAGGTATCAAAGGTGAAAGGGGCAGCCAACAAAATTAAAAGTCGTAAGTCGTCGGGGTGAGAGGAGCTGCCGCCTCACAACCCCAGCGATCCGGGTTCAGGGGACACGAGGAACTGCAGGCGCTGGAATCCGGGGCAAAGCACAAAGCGCCGGAGTAACTCAGCGGGTCAGGCAGCATCTGTGGGGAGGTATTGACAGGCAATGTTTCAGATCATGCTTCAGGTGGGAGTTAGATGTGGCCCTTGTGGCTAAAGGGATCAGGGGGTATGGAGAGAAGGCAGGTACAGGATACTGAGCTGGATGATCAGCCATGATCACATTGAATGGTGGTGCAGGCTCGAAGGGCCGAATGGCCTACTCCTGCATCTATTTTCTATGTTTCTATGTCATAGAAACATAGAAAATAGGTGCAGGAGGAGGCCATCTGGCCCTTCGAGCCAGCACCGCCATTCATTGTGATCATGGCTGATCGTCCACAATCAGTAACCCATGCCTGCCTTCTCCCCATACCCCTTGATTCCGCTAACCTCCAGAGCTCTATCTAACTCTCTTTTAAATTCGTCCAGTGAATCGGCCTCCACTGCCCTCTGTGGCAGAGAATTCCACAAATTCACAACTCTGGCTGAATTTTATTTTTTTTAACACCTCAGTTTTAAATGGCCTCCCCTTTATTCTTAGACTGTGGCCCCTGGTTCTGGACTCCCCCAACACTGGGAACATTTTTCCTGCATCCAGCTTGCCCAGGACCACTTCATCGGTCTGAAGAAGGGTCCCGACACGAAATGTCGTCTTGTCGATTGCCTCGATAGATGCTACCTGACCTGCTGAGTTTAATATAGTTCAGAGATACAGTGCGGAAACAGGCCTTTCGTCCCACCGAGTCCCTGTCAACCAACACTCCCCGTACACTTGCACTACCCGGCACACTAAGGACAATTTACAATCTCTACCAAAGCCAATTACAATTAACCTACAAACCTGTAGGTCTCTGGAGTGTTGGAGAAACCCGGAGTCTGAAGAAGGGTCTCGACCCGAAACGTCACCCATTCCTTCTCTCCCGAGATGCTGCCTGACCTGCTGAGTTACTCCAGCATTTTGTGAATAAATAGGAGAACATACAAACTCCGTACAGACAGCGTCCGTAGTCAGGATCGAACCTGGGTCTCCGGCGCTGTTACAGAACAACTCTACCGCTGCGCCACCGTTACCGGAGTTACTCCAGCACTTTATGTTTTGCTCAAGAAAACTTCTGCTGGTGGGTAGGTCTCTGAGTTGGTGATATGAAGCTGGGGTTAGGAGGGAGAGATAGATCAGCCATGATTGAATGGCGGAGTAGACTTGATGGGCGGAATGGCCTCATATACTACTTGTATCACTTATGAACTTATGATGATGGTTCAGTTGCCTGATAACAGCTGGGAAGAAACTGTCCCTGAATCTAGAGGTGTGTGTGTTCACATACAGTGTCTGTAACCTCTTGCCGGATGAGAGAGGTGAGAAGAAGGACAATAGACAATAGACAATAGGTGCAGGAGGAGGCCATTCGGCCCTTCGAGCCAGCACCGCCATTCAATGTGATCATGGCTGATCATTCTCAATCAGTACCCCGTTCCTGCCTTCTCCCCATACCCCCTGACTCCGCTATCCTTAAGAGCTCTATTTAGCTCTCTCTTGAATGCATTCAGAGAATTGGCCTCCACTGCCTTCTGAGGCAGAGAATTCTACAGACGGAGTAACCGGTGTCGCCTTATGCTGGTCGCCTTATCGAGGCAGCGTGAAATGTTGATGGAGTCAATGGAAGGGAAGTTGGTTTGTAGATTGTTCTGGGCCAAGTCCATAGTTCTCTGCAATGAACTACTTACTGCACATCGTGTACATTCTCTACATTAGAACTAGTGTACAGGGTGATTGCTGGTCGGCGTGGACTCGGTGGACTAAATGGCCTGTTCCCTGCTGGATGATCAGCCATGATCACATTGAATGGCGGTGCAGGCTCGAAGGGCCGAATGGCCTACTCCTGCACCTATTTTCTATGTTTCTATCTCTAAACTGAACCTAATGTGGTGCTATATTTTATGGAGCTGTAATATTGTTCTGTTGTACAATGACGATGGAGTTGGGGAGGAAAGAGTTTATACTGACTAAACGGTCTGTGGACAAGGATCCCATTGTTTACAAATTTTTGGTTGCAGACACCAGGAAAAAACACAAAGCTGGAAGACAAACTAAAGCCAGTGAAAACGTCCAAGACTGCAATCACAGTAGGTGACATGAAAACCAAAATGAAGACCATGGTTGAAAAGGTAAACTCGCCATATTATTCAAGAGTGGTTTTTAATGAATTGCCATTTCTTTATGTTGGTGAGCAGGATTTGTTTCAGCTCCAGTTTAAACATAGAAACAAAAAACATAGGTGCAGGGGTAGGCAGGCAATCGACCGTTCGAGCCCGCACCGCCATTTAATATGATCACGGCTGATCATCCAGAATCAGTACCCTGTTCCTGCTTTTTCCCCATATCCCTTGATTCTAGATAGAGCTCTTAATGAGCCCTAGATAGAGCCCTAGATAGAGCTCTTAAGGATAGCGGAGTCAGGGGGTATGGGGAGAAAGCAGGAACGGGGTACTGATTGATAATGATCAGCCATGATCACATTGAATGGCGATGCTGGCTCGAAGGGCCGAATGGCCTACTCCTGCACCTATTGTCTATTGTCTATTGATTCCATTAACCTTAAGAGCTACATCTAACTCTCTCTTGAAAACATCCAGTGAATTATGTGTTTATAAGGATGAGAGGGGATTTTATAAGATTATTAAGGGATTGGACATACTAGAGGCAGGAAACATGTTCCCGATGCTGGGGGAGTCCAGAAACAGGGGTCACAGTTTAAGAATAAGGGGTAGGCCATTTAGATCGGAGATGAGAAAAAAACTTTTTCACCCAGAGAGTTGTGAATCTGTGGAATTCTCTGCCTCAGAAGGCAGTGGAGGCCAATTCTCTGGATGCTTTCAAGAGAGAGTTAGATAGAGCTCTTAAAGATAGCGGAGTCAAGGGACATGGGGAGAAGGCAGGAACGGGGTACTGATTGTGGATGATCAGCCGTGATCACAGTGAATGGCGGTGCTGGCGCGATGGGCCGAATGGCCTACTCCTAAACCTTATTTGTCTATTGTCTATTGCCTTCTGTGGCAGAGAATTCCACAGATTATGGCTGAATTTTTTTTTCGTCATCTCAGTCCCAAATGGCCTGCCCCTTATTCTTAAACTGTGACCCTCTGGTTTTGGACTCCCCCAACATTGAGAACATTTTTCTGCATCTAGCCTGTCCAGTCCCTTAAGAATTTTATATGTTTCTATAAGATCCCCTCTCATCCTTCTAGATTCCAGTGAATACAAGCCCAGTCGACCCTTTCTTTATGATTTCCCCGGTGTGGGACAAATAAAGGAATATATATATGATGCTTACAGGCTCCACTTTGAGTGCAGATGCCTCCATGACAGGTTTGTCCGTCGTCATATAGAGTCATGGAGTCATACTGCACGACTCAATTTACCCACACACCGACCAGCATATCCCATCTACGCCAGTCCTACCTGCCTGCGCTTGCCCTATATCCCGCTAAACCTGTCCTATCCATGTACCTGTCTATATTTCTCAAACGTTGCGAAAGTCCCTGCCTCAACTACCTCTTCTGGCAGCTCATTCCATACACCCACCCCTCAGATTTCTATTAAATCTTTCCCCTCTCCCCTTAAACCTATGTCCTCTGGTTCTCGATTCCCCATGCCACGTATGCTGCCAATCTTACAGGGACTTCACATTTTTCACCCACCTCCTCTCCTCTCCAGGTCTCCCTCCCCAATCCCCTTCCCTGGTCCCCCCCCCCTCCCCTCCCCGCCTTTCCCCATTCCCCACTGCCCCTCCTTTCCCAACCTCCATCCTTCTCCTTTCCCAATCTCCCTTCCCAGTTCTAATCTCAGTGGTAAGAATAGGAAGGCAGAGTATTATCTGAATGGTGTCAAGTTCGGAAAAGGGGACGTACAACGAGATCTGGGTGTCCCAGTACATCAGTCACTGAAAGGAAGCATGCAGGTACAGCAGGCAGTGAAGAAAGCCAATGGAATGTTGGCCTTCATAACAAGAGGAGTTGAGTATAGGAGCAAAGAGGTCCTTCTGCAGTTGTACAGGGCCCGAGTGAGACCGCACCTGGAATACTGTGTGCAGTTTTGGTCTCCAAATTAGAGGAAGGATATTCTTGTTATTGAGGGCGTGCAGCGTAGGTTCACTAGGTTAATTCCCGGAATGGCGGGACTGTCATATGTTGAAAGACTGGAGCGACTAGGCTTGTATACACTGGAATTTAGAAGGATGAGAGGGGATCTTATCGAAACATTTCAGATTATTAAGGGGTTGCGCACGTTAGAGGCAGGAAACATGTTCCCAATGTTGGGGGAGTCCAGAACCAGGGGCCACAGTTTAAGAATAACGGGTAGGCCATTTAGAATGGAGATGAGGAAAAACCTTTTCAGTCAGAGAGTTGTAAATCTGTAAATCTACTGTCTATTCTCCTCCCCTCCTTTCCCGATCTACCTCCCGCTCCTTTCCCACTCTGCCTCCATCTCCTTGCCCAATCGTATTCCCTCACCTTTCCCACTTTTCATCCCC
The DNA here is from genome assembly GCF_053455715.1 of Rhinoraja longicauda. NCBI lineage: Eukaryota > Metazoa > Chordata > Chondrichthyes > Rajiformes > Arhynchobatidae > Rhinoraja > Rhinoraja longicauda. The sequence continues at coordinate 5,617,728 of NC_135953.1, read as the reverse complement.
CTCCTTTCCCAATTTCCCTCTCTTACCCGCTCTTCATCTCCTTCCTTTCCCACTCTCTTTCCGTCTCCCTCCCCCTAACTTGCCCAATCTCTCTCCCCCTTTTCCGATTCCCCTCTCCTTTCCCGTTCACCCTCCCCCCCCCCCCCCCCCCGTCCGTTTCCTGATTTCCCTCCCCAACTTTTACCAATACCCCCCTGCACTCTTCCCAATGCTCCACTACTTTCCCGGTCACCCTATTCCCAAATCAGCCTCTCTCTTTCCCGATGCTCCTGTTTGCCGCTCCTCTGCTCCACCACCCGCTGTGTGACCCGTCCATTGCCTTCTGCTGTAAGAACTTCATGCTGTCTTCTCCCATTCCTCCATCTTTCCCATGGCAACGAGTCAGGTGTTACCCACCTTATGCTGCTGTTCATGGTAATTCCACATTTGAATCCATGGAATTCATTGCCGTAGACTGCTGTGGCCAAGACATTGGGTGTTTTCAAAGTGGAGGTCGACAGGTTCTTTATTAGTAAGGGCGTCAAAGGTTATGAGGAGAAGGTAGGAGAATGGGGTTGAGAGGGAAACATAGATCAGCCATGTTAAGCTGACTTTAGTTGAGTTTGGTTTATTGTCACATGTACCGATGTGGATGAGGCATCTGAATTGGCTTGGCCTAGAAGTCTACATACCTAGAGTTTAGTTTAGGAAAGAACTGCAAATGCTGGTTTTTAAATCCAAGGTAGACACAAAATGCTGGAGTAACTCAGTAGGACAGGCAGCATCTCTGGAGAAAAGGAATGGGTGACGTTTCGGGTCAAGACTAAAGAAGGGTCTCGACCCGAAACGTCACCCATTCCTTCTCTCCAGAAATGCTGCCTGTTCCACTGAGTTACTCCAGCATTTTGTGTCTACCATCAGCTTAGTTTCAGTTTTTTTATTGTCACGTGTGCCGAGGTACAGTGAAAAGCTTTTGTTGCGTGCTAACCAGTCAGCGGAAAGACAATACATGACTACAATCGAGCCATCGACAGTGTTCAGGTACATGATGAATAGAATAACATGAATAACGTTTCGTGCAAGATGAAGTCCAGTAAAGTACAATCAAAAATAGTCCGAGAATCTCCAATGAGGTGGATCGTAGCTCAGGATTGCTCTCTGGTTGTTGGTTGGATGGTTCATGATTGAATGGCAGAGTAGACTCGATGGGCTGAATGGCCTAGTTCTGCTCCTATGCCTTGTGATCTTCATTGTGTTCTGTGTGTCTCTGACCTGGTTTGATAATTGCTTTGCCTTGTGATCTTCATTGTGTTCTGTGTGTCTCTGACCTGGTTTGATAATTGCTTTCCAGGGGCAGCACCTACCGAAAACCATACAGAAGTTTCAAAACTTTGTAAAAAGCTCATTCCGATTTGAAGATCAAAAAGTAAGTAACTGCAATACTTCAACGCTGCTTTTTTTCACATGTGCGAACGCACAGTGGAATTCTCTTCTCACAAACATCCAGCACAGTATTTCCATACCTAAACACATCCTCGATAAGCAAAGTGTACAGAAATAGTAGGGTTGCCGACTTCCTCACTCCCAATTAAGGGGGAAAGGGTGACGTCACCGCCCCGCGCCCCAAGTGACCTCACCCAGCCAGCGGCCACGTGCTCCCGCTCCACTAATGTGGGCCTCCTGGGCCAGGAGACGGGTTGCTACGCAACCTCCGTTAGGTGGCGCCCGGGCCTCTGGACCTACAGTGTCCGGGCCTACAGTGTCTGGGCCTACAGTATCCGGGCCTACAGTGTCCGGGCCTACACTGTCCGGACCTACAGCGTCCGGGCCTACACTGTCCGGACCTACACTGTCCGGGCCTACAGTGTCCGGGCCTACAGCGCCCCCCGGGCCTAATACGGGACAAGAGCGGTCCCATACGGGACAAATCAATTTAGCCCAAAATACAGGATGTCCCGGCTAACACAGGACAGTTGGCAACCCTGGCAAACGCACAGTGAAATTCTCTTCTTACATACATCCAGTATAGTATTGCCGTACCTAAGCACATCCTCGATAAGCAAAGTGAACATAGTCCACTTATCCCGCATGCAAGAGGCGCCATGTTTTGGGGCCATTTTCCAAGTCCAGTCCGTGCTCCAAGAGTTATGAACGGTGCCCGATCCAGGTGAGCCCCAGGCTGCTGCGGGGCCTCCAGCCGTCACCACCCTTGGACGTGTGGATCGACCAGCGAGCCCACGTCCCTCTCCGCTCCTCGCCCATCCACCTTTGTTCCCTGAGGGGTGGGAGCCGACCTGGAGGGCGCGGAGGGACAGACCCCGGTTCCCTCTCCTCTCCCACCGGCCTCGCCCCTCGCGTCCGTCCTCATCGAGGTCTCCATCCTCATGGCTTCTGGTCTTCGAGAAGGTGACCAGGGGCCTGCTCGGCGTCTCCCCCTGCAGTCCGCGGTCCGCCGGCTCCCACAAGCGGCGGACGACTTCCACCCTTAAATGAAAATCTGAAGGGAATTCCCAGGTCTTATCTTCAATGCACAATTGTTTAGCTCATCATTGTTTGGTTCCTAAGGTGGCTTAAACACACTAGGCAAAGGCAACTCAAGTCAAATCAAACTGATTTCCTATAGGAAGGATGATTTTAAGCTGGATAAAATGCAGAGTGCATTTTGTTGGTTTTTATGTGTATGTATGTGAGTGTGTGTGTTTGTGTGCGTTTGTGTGTGTATAATAATAATAATCCTTTATTCGTCCCACAATGGGGAAATTTGCAGGGTTACAGCAGCAAAATGGATAGCAAAAATAAATAAGCTTTCATTATAAGGGGTAGGCCATTTAGAACGGAGATGAGGAAAAACTTTTGTTGTAAATCTGTGGAATTCTCTGCCTCAGAAGGCAGTGGAGGCCAATTCTCTGAATGCATTCAAGAGAGAGTTAGATAGAGCTCTTAAGGATAGCGGAGTCAAGGGGTATGGGGAGAAGGAATACAGAGCTTTATTTGTCATTCGGTACCAAGGTACCGAACGAAATTACATAGCAGTCACACAAAAAAAAAGAACACAAGACACATGACCCCAACACAAACGTCCATCACAGTGACTCCAAACACCCCTTCACTGTGATGGAGGCAACAAAACTTCCACTCTCTTCCCCACGCCCACGTACAGACAGCTCGTCCCCGACCGACCCGCACAGTCCCCGCAAGGGGATGGGAGTCCCCGCCGCCGAGCCGCACCGGGCGCTGAAACGTCCCGCGGCCGAGCCGGGCGATGGAAGGCCCCGCGGCCGTACCGTGCACTGCTAAGTCCCGCGGCCGAGCAGCGCCGGGCGATGTTAGGTCCCGCGGCCGAGCCACGCCGGGCGATGTTAGGTCCCGCGGCCGAGCCGCACCAGCGATGTAAGGTCCCGCGGCCGAGCTCTATCTAGCTCTCTCTTGAATGCATTCAGAGAATTGGCCTCAGAAGGCAGTGGAGGCCAATTCTCTGAATGCATTCAAGAGAGAGCTAGATAGAGCTCTTAAGGATAGCGGAGTCAGGGGGTATGGGGAGAAGGCAGGAACGGGGTAGTGATTGAGAATGATCAGCCATGATCACATTGAATGGCGGTGCTATCTCGAAGGGCCAAATGGCCTCCTCCTGCACCTATTTTCCATGTTTACCTGATTTACCTAATCTATTCCTCTCATGATCTTGCACACCTCTATGGTGGGGTAGACGTGATGGGCCGAATGGTCTAATTCTGCTCCTATGACTTATGAACATGGCCATCTCTGCCGGCAGGTCATTGAGGAGCTATGGGCCTGGGGCCAGACCTTGAAGTGCGCCAAGTGAAGGATGCCGAAGTTCACGTGCTGGTTTCCCTCGAAGGCCATCTACCGCTTCACAGCCATCGATGGAGCTCCCTCATCCAACCAAAATGCAGCGTTGATCTTGTCTGCAGGATATCCACGAACCACATTTTGTTTGGCAGTTATTTGGTGTCACAGATAAGTCATCCTACGCGGTGTCCCTTGACAACGCTTCCCGAGAGACTCCAAAGGCAACTTCAGATGGAAACTGCAAATGCTGGAATCACAGCAGGTGTGTCAGCATCATTGCAAAGTGTTGGTTTTAACATATTACCGGCATGCTGGAGCAAAAATAGCCGGAGAAAGCAGCGGGTCAGGCGGCATCTCTGGAGGACATGGATAGACCACATTTGGGGGTCAGGAGATGGATCACAAAAGGCAGCATCTGTGGAGAAAAGGAACAGGTGGAGTCTCAGGTCGAGACCCTTCTTCAGTGAGAGTCAGGGGAGAGGGAAACTAGAGGGTGTGAAAAGGTACTGGACAAATCAGAGCCGGCACCGATGGCCAAGGAAGGTTGGAGCCCGCAATGACCCAGGAAAGATTGGGCTCGTAATCTGCGGGCTCCATCTCGCCTGGCCCTTCGGTGCCGGCTCTGATTTGCTCTGTACTTTTTCATGCCTCTAGTTCCCCCCCCCACTGACTCTCGGTCTGAAGAAGGGTCTCGACCCGAAACTTCACCCGTTCCTTTTTCCGCAGATGCTGCCCGACCCGCTGAGTTACTCCAGCATTTTGTGTCCACATCTGCAGTTCCTCCCGACACATTTCGGGTCAGGGACCCTTCAGACTGATGGAATGGTCTGCGTGGTTCTCAAAGAGGGTCCTGACCCCAAACGTCCCCTGTCCATGTCCTCCAGACCCGCTGAGTTACTCCAGCACTCTGTGTTCCATGCATGATTCCAGCATCCGCATTTCTTTGTTTCTACATTTTCTCACCTAACCTACTAATTTGGTTGAGAATTGATCTACACCAAAGTATAAAACTCTCCCTTATGTAGACGCTGACAGACCTGTAGTGCATTTCCAGCGCTGTGTATGTTTATTAATTTTATATTTCTTGTTCATTTTATGTGGCTCGGCACCCAATAAACTCCATGCAGCCAGATGCATCCAAAATAATTTGACTTTCTGTTCTTAAACTGTTCAGAGCGTCACGTCCTTCGGGTGAGTTCCCACTTTGACGGTCATCAGACTACGCCATGCCTCACTCAGCCACTGACGGGGCAAGAGCAGGTTCCCAGGCCCTGGTCTGCGGTTATAGCTGTCATGAAACTGTTGGAGCAAGGAAACAGGGCCCTTTCGAAGATAGACCCAAACTGCTGGAGTAACTCAGCTGGACAGGCAGCAACTCTGGAAAGAAGGTATAGATGACATTTGAAGGTTGAAACATCGAAACATAGAAAATAGGTGCAGGAGGAGGCCATTCGGCCCTTCGAGCCAGCACCACCATTCACCGTGATCATAGCTGATCGTCCACAATCAATAACCCGTGCCTGCTTTCTCCCCATATCCCTTGATTCCACTAGCCCCTAGAACTCTCTAACTCTCTCTTAAATCCATCCAGTGATTTGACCTCCACTGCCCTCTGTGGCAGAGAATTCCACAAATTCACAACTCTCTGGGTGAAAAAGTTCCTTCTCACCTCAGTTTTAAATGGCCTCCCCTTTATTCTAAGACTATGGCCCCTGGTTCTGGACTCGCCCAACATTGGGAACATTTTTCTTGCATCTAGCTTGTCCAGTTCTTTTATCATTTTATATGTTTCTATAAGATCCCCTCTCATCCTTCTAAACTCCAGTGAAAACAAGCCTAGTCTTTTCAATCTTTCCTCATATGACAGTCCCGCCATCCCAGGGATTAATCTCGTTGAGACCCTCCATCTTCAGGCTGAGAATCAGGGGAGTGGAAATTTAGAGGTATGAAAAGGTTCAGAACAAATCAAAGCTGGCACCAAATCAAAGATGGCCAAAGAGCCCACAAAGGTCCATTGTTGGCCGTGGAGAAGATTGTAAAGAAGAGATGAGAAGAGTGAAACTAGCAAGACTAGGGTGGGGGAGGGACAGAGAGAGAGAGAGGGAATGCAAGGGTTACTTGAAATTAGAGAAATCAAAAGTCATGTCGCTGGGGTGTAAGCTGCCCAAGCGAAATATGAGGTGCTGTTCCTCTAATTTGCATCTTGCCTCACTCTGACAGTGGAAGATGCCTGGGACAGAAAGGCCAGAGAGGGGAGTCAAAGTGTTCGCCTAGACCCAGGCCTACTAAGCGAAGGTGTTCAGCGAAACGATCAACCAGTCTGTGGTTGTTCTCTCCCGTGCATAGGAGTCCACGCCGAGAACAACAAATACGGTAGATGAGCTTGGAGGAGCTGCAAGTGCAACAGGTCCTTCGTCCCACCTTGGCCATGCCAACTAAGTTAGCATATTGGGCTGGCCATGTTTGCCTGCATTTGGCCCTTATTCCTCTAAACCCTTCCTAACCATATATCTTGTCAAAATGTCTGTTAGAAGTCAATAGACAATAGGTGCAGGAGGAGGCCATTCGGCCCTTCGAGCCAGCACTGCCATTCAATGTGATCATGGCTGATCATTCTCAATCAGTACCCCGTTCCTGCCTTCTCCCCATACCCCCTGACTCCGCTATCCTTAAGAGCTCTATTCAGCTCTCTCTTGAATGCATTCAGAGAATTGGCCTCCACTGCCTTCTGAGGCAGAGAATTCCACAGATTCACAACTCTCTGACTCAAAAAGTTTTTCCTCATCTCAGTTCTAAATGGCCTACCCCTTATTCTTAAACTGTGGCCCCTTGTTCTGGACTCCCCCAACATTGGGAACATGTTTCCTGCCTCTAACGTGTCCAACCCCTTAATAATCTTATACGTTTCGATAAGTCGTAGTTGTATCCGCTTTTATAGCTTCCTCTGGCAGCCAAGAACTTCCCTCTGAGTGAACAAGCTGCTCCCGAGGTCCATCTTAAATCTTTCCCCCCTCACCTTAAGCCTATACCCTCTCAGGAGCGGCACAGTGACGCGGCGGTAGAGTCGCTGCCTCACAGCTCCAGAGACCCGGGTTCGATCCTGACTACGGGTGCTGTCTGTACGGAGTTTGTACGTTCTTCCCGTGACCGTGTGGGTTTTCTCTGGGCGCTCTGGCTTCCTCCCACACTCCAAAGACGTACAGATTTGTAGGTTAATTGGCTTCGGTAAAATTGTGAATTGAGCCTAGTGTGTAGGATAGTGTTAGTATACGGGGTGATCGCTGATTGGTGCGGACTCGGTGGGCCGAAGGGCCCATTTCTGCGATGTATCTCTAAAGTCTAAAAACAAAGTGCCGGAAGAATTCATTAGGTCAGGCAGCATCCGTGGACGGAATAGACAGACAACCTTTTGGCTGAAGACTGAAGAAAGGTCCCGATCCAAAACCTCACCTGTCCATTTCCCTCCATAGATGCCGCCTGACCCGCTGAGTTCCTCCGGCACTTTGTTTTTTAAACTCATACAGCATGGATACAGATTCCATGATGGAACTTGCCCACGTCGGCCGAGATGCCCCATCTACACTAGTCCCAGCTGTCTGCATTTGGCCCACGTCCCTCTGAACCTTTCCTATCCATGTACCTGTCCTGATGTCTTTTTGCTCAGGATTCCAGCATCTGCCATATATCTTGTGTCATAGCCTTGAATATACTCAGTGCCTTAGCCTCTACAGCTCTGAGGCAGAAAAGTTTAAACTTCCACTCCCCTCTGAAAGTAGAAAGTTCTTCTCACCTTATTCTGAGCCTGCAAGACAAAGCATCCTCCTAGCATTTACCTTTGTCAAGACCCTAAATCTCAACAAGATCACCTCTTCCAAAGTTCATAAGTGATAGAAGCAGAATTGGGCCATTCGGCCCATCAAGTCAGCACGGTGGCGCAGCGGTAGAGTTGCTGCCTTACAGCGAATGCAGCGCCGGAGACTCAGGTTCGATCCTGACTACGGGCGCCGTCTGTACGGAGTTTGTACGTTCTCCCCGTGACCTGCATGGGTTTTCTCCGAGTTCTTCGGTTTCCTCCCACACTCCAAAGACGTACAGATTTGTAGGTTAATTGGCTTGGCAGATGTAAAAATTGTCCCGAGTGGGTGTAGGATAGTGTTAGTGTGCGGGGACCGCTGGGCGGCGCGGACCCGGTGGGCCGAAGGGCCTGTTTCTGCGCTGTATCTCTAAATCTAAATCTAAAATCTAAGTCTACTCCGCCATCCACTCATGCCTGATCTATCTCTCCCTCCTAACCCCATCCCCCTGCCTTCTCCCCGTAACCCCTGACACCCGTACTAATAAACGACAGTGTTATCTCTTGACTTGAGGACTCAAGCCAGTAAGCCTGCGAAGAACTTCAGTGCAAGTGTACCCATCCATAAATAAGAAAACCAAAACTGCGCATCGCTCCAGGTGTGGCCTGGCTAAAGTCCTGTGCGCTTGTAACAAGAGTTTAGTACTCTAATCCCTCTTGCATCAAAGGCCAACATTCTTTCACTTGCAGAGTACAAACGCAATGATGTTAATGCGGTCTATTGTTTGCACTGTGTCCATTAATCCTTGAACACCCACCTGTTAGTAGAGGTGATTTTGTGTCTGATAAATGCAGAGGTGATTTTCTGTCTGATAAATACAGTATCAAGAGAACATAAAATATCAGTATCAAGCAGTGGTTTTTTATGCAACTATTACATCGGAGCAAGTCTTACTGATGTCATAAGTCCATGAGTGATAGGAGTAGAATTAGGCCATTCGGCCCATCAAGTCTACTCTGCCATGCAATCATGGCTGATCTATCTCGCCCTCTTAACCCCATTCTACCTGCCTTCTCCCCATAATCTCTGACACCCGTACTAATCAAGAATTTATCTATCTCTGCATTAAATGACTTGGCCACCACAGCCCTCTGTGGCAAAGAATTCCGCGATGAATTCTTCAATGAATGGGAGACCCAGTGATTACTGTTGGGACCGAACAGAATGTGGTTTTCAGATATCGTTGGTATGAGCTGTGAAAATGTTTTACCCTTTTGCAATGTTCCATTGATTGTAAGGTAAATTGAAAGGATTTGTTGTCTCATTCCTGCATTTGGTTTTCTGAATAAAGAATGGTTGACAATAGGCTGTTTCAGTTTCACATCACGATTAAACTCTGCATCTCGACGTCTGTTTTACTTTTCAAATGTTGCACCATTGCGTGTTCTCAGCTGTTTTAAGCATCCTAGATCAAGGACCAGTCTCACTCCGATCACTCCCTCTTCTCCCCTCTCCCATCAGGCAAGAAGTTTGAAGTGCTCACACCTCCCGATTCAGGAACAGTTTCTTCCCAGAGGTTATCAGGCAATTGAACCATCCTCTCACGTACTAGAGAGTGGTCCTGACCTCCCATCTGCCTCATTGGGGACCCTCAAACTATCTTTAATCGTACTCTACTGGACTTTATCTTGCACTGAATGTTATTCCCTTTATCCTGTATCTGTACACTGTGGACGGCTTGATCGTAATCATGTCTATTCTTTTCGCTGACTGGATAGCACGCAAGGAAACCTTTTCACTGTACCTCAGTACACGTGACAATAAACTAGACTAAACTGAAGTTGCCCTTGGTGCGTAGGGAGCGGATGAGAAAGTGGGATAACATAGAACTAGTGTGTAGAACATAGAACTCGAGTGGATCTTTCAATCAATCAATCAATCAAAATGGCCGAGAGTTGTGGATGTCGCCCAGTCCAACACAGAAACGATACTCCACCATCATCATCGGCGGTCACTCGAAGCGAGTGTGACCGTCCTCTCCATAGGGTCGGACGCCTGTGCGTGACTTTGTTTAACGCGGGGAGACTGGTGCACAGACAGCCACCACACGGTCCTCGACAGATCTGGGTCAGGATCCAGTGGCGTGGAGTCCAAGACGACCGGGGACCCTTTTCTGCTGCGGCCTTCATCCATCCGCCTTCCCAGCCGCTGTGACGCTCCACTAAAGTCAGCCGCCATCCTCCCTCCGCCTGTTCCACCGTTGAGGCCTTGGTCGGATTGCTCTTTGTCAGGGACCTCCCCATCGACCTGCCCGCCACGGGTGACCCTACCAGGAGTGTAGCTCCAGACGGCATCGCCCTCAGGGTCTCAGGACCAGTTAATTCAATGATACTTTATTGACACGTGTACCTAGATACATCCCTGCAAATCCGCGCGTCTTCAGGATGTGGGAGGAAAGCCGGAGCCTCCGGAAGAAACCCACGCAATCACAGGGAGAACCGTGCAAACTCCACACAAGGACAGCACCGGAGGTCAGGATTGAACCTCTGGTGTGTAGCGCCACGATGCAGCAGCTCTACCAACCCAGCTGTCCCACTGAGCCGCCCACGAGATCTCACGCTGCCTCAAGAAACGTCCTGGGGTCTTGGGCAGAGCTCACCAGATGTGCTGGTGCTGAAGTCCACACAACGCAGGAGAAGGTTTGAAGGTCTTAGGGTAACCGTGCTGGGCGGTGAAGGGAGCACGATACGTCTGATTCTGCCACTGCACGTCATTAAACACCAGGGGGCAGCGATGGCCCAGTCAACAACCCCATTGCCGAAATGGACTTCATCCCATGGGTATGAACGACCGCCAGAACCAAACCACTGAATCACAAGTTCACAAGTTATAGGAGTAGAATTTAATCATGGCTGATCTCTGTCTCCTAATCCCATTTTCCATGGGAATTCCTTCTCACCATAACAATAGACAATAGGTGCAGGAGGAGGCCATTCAGCCCTTCGAGCCAGCACCGCCATTCAATGTGATCATGGCTGATCATTCTCAATCAGTACCCCGTTCCTGCCTTCTCTCCATACCCCCTGACTCCGCTATCCTTAAGAGCTCTATCCAGCTCTCTCTTGAATGCATTCAGAGAATTGGCCTCCACTGCCTCCTGAGGCCTTGACCCTTGATACCTGTCCTAATCAAGAATATGTCTACTTCTGCCTTAAACATATTCACTGACTCGGCCTCCACAGCCTTCTGTGGCAATGAGTTCCACAGATTAACTCCCCTCTGACTAAAGAAGTCCTCCTCACCTCCTTTCTAAAAGAGCGCCCTTTAATTCTGAGGCTGTGACCTCTGGTTCTCAGGATGTGGAAACATCCTTTCCACATCCACTCTGTGCCTTGGTGTAGATGCAAAGAACTACAGATGCTGATTTACACCAAAGATAGACACAAAGTGCTGGAGTAACTCAGCCGATTGGGCTCCATCTCTGGAGAAAAAGGATGGGTGACAGGTCCATGGATAGGACAGGTTTGGAGAGATATGGGCCAAACGCAGGCAGGTGGGACTAGTGTGGATGGGACATGTTGGTCGGTGTGGGCTAGTTGGGACAATGGGCCTGTTTCCGCACTGTATCACTCTATCACTATGTGATGAGCCAAGAGTGTTTAATGTAAGAAAATAACTGCAGATGCTGGTACAAATCGAAGGTATTTATTCACAAAATGCTGGAGTAACTCAGCAGGTCAGGCAGCATCTCAGGAGAGAAGGAATGGGCGACGTTTCGGGTCGAGACTGAGATGCTGCCTGACCTGCTGAGTTACTCCAGCATTTTGTGAATAAATACCTTCAAGAGTGTTCAATTGTCGTATGAACCTGAATGGAAATATGAAATTATTACTGCAGCTTTCTGGACTCACTAACACAAGAAAATAAAAATAAATATTGCAGTCCCTCTCACTCCATCCCTCCCCCACCCAAGTGGTACCAGCTTCAAAGTCATCTCATTGAGTCTCATTGTCGGTACTCGTTCTCATCTAACACACAGCTAACAATGGCCTGTTTCCTTTATCATCATTACTTGTTTGCATATCTTTCATTCATTTTTTCTATATCTTTCTACAGGCACTGGCTTCCTAAGCCAGGGATTGTGGTCAATTCTCTGAATGCATTCAAGAGAGAGCTAGATAGAGCTCTTAAGGATAGCGGAGTCAGGGGGTATGGGGAGAAGGCAGGAACGGGGTACTGATTGAGAATGATCAGCCATTATCACATTGAATGTGATTGCTATTGCTGGCTCGAAGGGCCGAATGGCCTCCTCCTGCACCTATTGTCTATTGTCTATATCTCTCGTTTCCCTTTCCCCGACTCTCAGCCTGAAGAAGGGTCTCAATCCGAAACGTCACCCATTCCTTTTCTCCAGAGACGCTGTCTGACCCGCTGAGTTAAACCAGCTTTTTGTATTTATCTTCGGTTTAAACCAGCATCTGCAGTTCCTTCTGACAAAAAATTGATAATCTGTAATACTAAGTAGCCAGATCATAATAGAGCAAAACTGAAGTCATGGAGTGGACATACAGCGTGGAAACAGGCCCTTCAGCCCAACTTGCCCACACCGACCAGCATGCCCCATCTACACTGGTCCCACCTGCCTGCATTTGGTCCATATCCCTCCAAACCTGTCCTATACATGTACCTGTCTAACTGGGATAGTCCCAGCCTCAACTACCTCTCTGCTCTTTCCACGACTTTTGTGAAAAAGTTACCCTTCAGATTCCTATTAAATCTTTTCCCCTTCGCCTTAAACCTAGGGTGGCACGGTAGCGCAGCGGTAGAGTTGCTACTTTACAGCGAATGCAGCGCCGGAGACTCAGGTTCGATCCTGACTACGGGTGCTGCACTGTAAGGAGTTTGTACGTTCTCCCCGTGACCTGCGTGGGTTTTCTCCGAGATCTTCGGTTTCCTCCCACACTCCAAAGACGTACAGGTATGTAGGTTAATTGGCTGGGTTAATGTAAAAAATTGTCCCTAGTGGGTGTAGGATAGTGTTAATGTACGGGGATCGCTGGGCGGCACGGACTTGGAGGGCCGAAAAGGCCTGTTTCCGGCTGTATATATATGATATGATATGATATGTCCTCTGGTTCCCGATTCCCCTACTCTGGGCAAGAGATCTGATCTGTTCCTCTCATGATTTTGTACACCTCTATAAGATCACCCCTCATCCTCCTGAGCTCCAGGGAATAGAGCCTGCTGGGACTCTACGTAGTGTAACTCCAAATTTGAGGAAGCATATTCTTGCTATTGAGGGCGTGCAGCGTAGGTTTACTAGGTTAATTCCCGGAATGGCAGGACTATCATATGTTGAAAGACTGGAGCGACTAGGCTTGTATACACTGGAATTTAGAAGAATGAGAGGAGATCTTATCGAAACGTATAAGATTATTAAGGGGTTGGACACGTTAGAGGCAGGAAACATGTTCCCAATGTTGGGGGAGTCCAGAACAAGGGGCCACAGTTTAAGAATAAGGGGTAGGCCATTTAGAACTGAGATGAGGAAAAACTTTTTGAGTCAGAGTTGTGAATCTGTGGAATTCTCTGCCTCAGAAGGCAGTGGAGGCCAATTCTCTGAATGCATTCAAGAGAGAGCTAGATAGAGCTCTTAAGGATAGCGGAGTCAGGGGGTATGGAGAGAAGGCAGGAACGGGGTACTGATTGAGAATGATCAGCCATGATCACATTGAATGGCGGTGCTGGCTCGAAGGGCCGAATGGCCTCCTCCTGCACCTATTGTCTATTGTCTATAACCAGAACAAAGTTAATCGTAGATCGTTGCTGAGGTAGGGTTGTGTTTAGGGTTGTGCAGTGTTCAAGAGCCTGTTAGTTAATGGGAAGAAGCTGTCCTTGAACCAGCTGGTCACGGTTCTCAGGCTCGTTTACCTTCTTCCTAGGGTTGCCAACTGTCCCGTATTAGCCGGGACATCCCGTATTTTCAGTCTGAAGAAGGGCCTCAACCCAAAACGTCACCCATTCCTTCTCTCCAGAGATGCTGCCTGACCCGTTGAGTTACTCCAGCATTTTGTGTCTACCTTCAATTTAAACCAGCATCTGCAGGTTTTTTTTCCTACTCCTCAAAGTTTAGTTTAGTTTAGTTTAAAGATACAGATCGGAAAGAGGCCCTTTGGCCCACCGAGTCCGCACTGGCCAGCGATCCCCGCACTTTAACACTATCCTACACACACTAGGGACAATTTACACTTATACCAAGCCAATTTACCTACAAACCTGCACGCCTTTGGAGTGTGGGAGGAAACCGAAGATCTCGGAGAAAACCCACGCAGGTCACGGGGAGAGCGTACGAACTCTTGTACAGACAGTTCTGAGGAAGCTGAAGATTAAAAGTGTTCTATAAATGCAAGCAGGTGAGACACTAGATGGCCCTGTGCATAATCCCTTAAAGTTCATTTGATTTGGGTCCCATTCCCTGAAAATGGAAAATTGCATATGTCTCTCTGATATTTAAGAAAGGTGAGAGAGATCAGCCAGGCAATTATAGAGCAGTTAGTCTTAACAGCTGTTGTGATGGAATATCACCAGTCTATAATTAAGGATGGAACAACTGAATGCCTTGAAGATTTTCAGCTGATCAGAGAGAGTTGGCATGGATCTGTAAAGGGTCGATTATCCATGACAAACCTGACAGAACTATACGGTAACTAAAGTATTCGGCTGTCGAAAACATTGTTCAAACAGAAGGACTTTATTCGTTGGCGGGCAGGAGGATTAGGGGTGATCATAGAAAGGTGTATAAAATCATGAGGGCAATAGAGTTATAAATATGCGGTGTGGAAACAGGCTCTTCGGCCCAACTCGCCCACACTGACCAACATGTCCCCATCTGCACTAGTCCCACCTGCCTGCATTTGGTCCATATCCCTCCAAACCTGTCCTATCCATGTACCTGTCTAACAAGGTAGATAGCTAACAGTCAGACGAGTCAAAAGTGTTTTATTTTCATACATAGTAAATTCTTACCAAATATAGACACAAAATGCTGGAGTAACTCACCGGGACAGGCAGCATCTCCGGAGAGAAGGAATGGGTGACGTTTCGGGTCGAGACCCTTCTTCAGACTCAACCTCGACCCGAAACGTCACCCATTCCTTCTCTCCAGAGATGCTGCCTGACCTGCTGATTACTCCAGCGTTTTGTATCTATCTTTGGTTTAAAGCAGCATCTGCAGTTCCTTCATACACGATTAAATTCTTACTTGCAGCAGAACAACAAATATGTGAACATAGTGCACTGTAAAACCCATAATAAACAACACAAAGAAGTTTTATATATATTCTCCAACTTCAAGTAACCCCGGCATTCCCTCTCTCTATATCCCTCCCCAACCCAAGTCACACTAGCTTCTCGTTCTCACTTAGCAAACAACTAACAATGGCCTGTTACATTTATCATCATTACATTTTTGCATATCTTTAATTCATTTGTTCTATATCTCTCCACGTCACCGTCTATATCTCTCATTTCCTTTCCCCTGACCCTCAGTCTGAAGAAGGGTCTCAACCCAAATCGTCACCCGTTCCTTCTCTCCAGAGATGCTGCCTGTCCCGCTGAGTTACTCCAGTATTTTGTGTCTATCATCATATCTAAATATAGACAATAGACAATAGGTGCAGGAGGAGACCATTCGGCTCTTAAACTGTGGCCCCTTGTTCTGGACTCCCCCAACATTGGGAACATGTTTCCTGCCTCTAACGTGTCCAACCCCTTAATAATCTTATACGTTTCGATAAGATCTCCAGTTTAAGAATAAGGGGTAAGCCATTTGGAACTGAGATGAGGAAAAACTTTTTCAGTCAGAGAGTTGTAAATCTGTGGAATTCTCTGCCTCAGAAGGCAGTGGAGGCCAATTCTCTGAATGCATTCAAGAGAGAGCTAGATAGAGCTCTTAAGGATAGCGGAGTCAGGGGGTATGGGGACAAGGCAGGAACGGGGTACTGATTGAGAATGATCAGCCATGATCACATTGAATGGCGGTGCTGGCTCAAAGGGACAAATGGCCTACTCCTGCACCTATTGTCTATTGTCTATAGTCAGAGGGTGATGAATCTGTGGAATTTATTGCCATAGACAGCTGTGAAGGCCAAATCAACGGATATTTTTTAAGTGGAGATTAACAGATTCTTGATTAGTACGGGTGTCAGGGCTTATGGGGAGAAGGCAGGAGAATGGGGTTACATAGAAACATAGAAAATAGGTGCAAGAGCAGGCCATTTGGCCCTTCGAGTCAGCACCTCCCCCTGTGTGAAAAGGTTACGCCTCAGATTCCTATTATGAATTGTTAATGGACCAGCTTTTAGTTTAGTTTAGAGATACCAATTAACCTACAAACCTGATATTTATTCACAAAATGCTGGAGTAACTCAGCAGGTCAGGCAACATCTCGGGAGAGAAGGAATGGGCGACGGTTCGGGTCGAGACCCTTCTTCAGACTGATCAGAAGGAATGGGCGACGTTTCGGGTCGAGACCCTTCTTCACACACAGAAGAAACAAAACGTCGCCCATTCCTTCTCTCCCGAGAAGCTGCCAGACCTGCTGAGTTACTCCAGCATTTCGTGAATAAATACCTTCGATTTGTACCAGCATCTGAAGTTATTTTCTTATACAACCTACAAACCTACAAAGCGAAGATCTCGGAGAAAACCCACGCAGGTCACGGTGAGATCGTACAAACTCCGTACGGACAGCGCTCATGGTCGTGATCGAACCATGCAAGCGATGTAAGGCAGTAACTCTACCGCTGCGCCACTGTGCCACTCTAGTTTCCAGAACCCTTGCTTTCCCTCTCTCTCTCTCTCTCTGTCCCTCCCCAGTCCCAGTCGTCCAGCTCGATTAACTGTTCACCTCCCTTTGTGGTGACCTCCTCCAGCGCCAACCATGCACCAACTTTGTCAGCGCCCTTTATGGGCGACTGTTTGCATACCTTGCGTATGCAAGCAAAGAAAAAATCACCGTGACTTCTCGCATGTAACTATAAAGTATTCATTCATTCATTGAAGGAGGGTCTGAAGAAGGATCTCGATCTGAAACGTCACCTATTCCCTTTCTCCAGAGATGCTGCCTGACCCGTTGATTCACTCTAGCTTTTTGTGTCCAACAATGGACCATTGTGAGCTCCACCTTTCCCGAGTCATCGGTGCTGGCTCTGATTTGTTTTTCTCCGTAGCTTCCCATACCTCGGTTTCCATCCCCCCTAACTCTCAGTCTGAAGAATGTTCTCGACCCGAAACATCACCGATACCGACCCGAAACGTCACCCATTCCTTCTCTCCCGAGATGCTGACTGACCCGCTGAGGCACTCCACCATTTTGTGTCCTCCATGATAAGGGAATAACGTTTAATGCGAGGTAAAGCCAATCAAGGACAGTCCGAAGGTCATCAAAGAGGTAGATAGTAGTTCATGACCATTCTCTGGTGTGGTCGGATGGTTCAGTTGCCTGATAACAGCTGGAAAGAAGCTGTCCCTGAATCTGGAGGTGTGTGTTTTTACAATCCAATACCTGTTGCCTGTTCTTCAGTCTGAAGAAGGGTCTCGACCCGAAACGTCACCCATTCCTTCTCTCCCGAGATGCTGCCTGACCTGCTGAGTTACTCCAGCATTTTGTGAATAAATACCTTCGATTTGTACCAGCATCTGCAGTTATTTTCTTATAATACCTGTTGCCTGATCGGAGATGGGAGAAGAGGAAGTGTCCAGGCCAATCCTCATTGTTTAGTTTAGTTTAGTTTAGTTTAATTTAGTTTAGATTAATGTAGTTTATTGTCACGTGTACTGAGGTACAGTGAAAAGCTTTTTGTTGCGTGCGATCCAGTCAAAAGAAAGACTATACATGATTACAATCGAGCCATTTTACAGTGAACAGAAGCAGGATGAAGGGAATAATGCTTAGTGCAAAATAAAGTCCAATAAATTCCGATTAAAGACAGTCTGAGGGTCTACAAAGAGGTAGATAGTAGTTCAGGACTATCAT
Organism: Rhinoraja longicauda; assembly: GCF_053455715.1. NCBI lineage: Eukaryota > Metazoa > Chordata > Chondrichthyes > Rajiformes > Arhynchobatidae > Rhinoraja > Rhinoraja longicauda. The sequence goes on along the minus strand of NC_135953.1, from coordinate 5,600,109 downwards.
ATCATATCATATCATATCATATCATATATATATACAACCGGAAACAGGCCTTTTCGGCCCTCCAAGTCCGTGCCGCCCAGTGATCCCCGTACATTTAACACTATCCTACACACTAGGGCCAATTTTTACATTTACCCAGCCAATTAACCTACATACCTGTACGTCTTTGGAGTGTGGGAGGAAACCGAAGATCTCGGAGAAAACCCACGCAGGTCACGGGGAGAACGTACAAACTCCTTACAGTGCAGCACCCGTAGTCAGGATCGAACCTGAGTCTCCGGCGCTGCATTCGCTGTAAAGCAGCAACTCTACCGCTGAGCTACCGTGCCGCCTAGAACAACTGCTCTCTAGTTGTTGACAGGATGGTTCAGTTGCCTGATAACGGCTGGGAATAAACTGCCCCTGAATCTGGAGGTGTGCGTTTTCACACTTCTGTACCTCTTGCCCGATGGGAGAGGGGAGAAGAGGGAGTGGCCGGGGTGAGACTGGTCCTTGATGATGCTGCTGGCCTTGCCGAGGCAGCGTGAGGTGTAGATAGAGTCAGCGGAAGGGATGCGTTGGATTGTGTGTTGGCCTGGGAGCTCTGGGGGAAGGAGCATGGTGTGGTTTCGGAGGCTCCAGGAGGTTGCTGGGCCTTAGCTCTCATTGGTTGCGCTGGGGTTCGCTGCTCGTCCTCGCCCAGCCAGGAGTCGGTGCAGTTGGTCTTCGGATGCTGGGAGTCGAGATACGGACCAAAGATACTAGAGGAACAAGATAGACCACTCGACCCTAGAAACCGTAGTACGCCACGGCGCCATTTTAAAAGAAAAATAACAAATTGATAAATTAGGTACATTCTGCATTTTAATGGTATCATCACACATACTGTTCCCCCAAAACACTGATTACACTGCGAGAGGCAAAGTGAACGGCGGGTTTTGCTTACTAAAATGGCTCCTCTGCGTACTACACTTCAGTATAGGTGATTTCAACGGAGTGGTCCATCTTGTTCCTCTAGTATCTTTGATACGGACAGATCTGGAGTTTAGTTTAGTGTAGAGATACAGCGTGGAAACAGGCCCTCATATTTCACTTGGGCAGCTTACAACCCAGCGGTATGAATATTGATTTCCCTAGTTTAGTTTTAGTTTAGAGATACAGCGCGGAAACAGGCCCTTCGGCCCACCGAGTCCGTGCCGACCAGCGATCCCCGCACACTTAACACTGTCCAACACACACAAGGGACAATTTACACTTATACCAAGCCAATTAACCTACAAATTAACCTGTATGTCCTTGGAGTGATGGAGGAAACCGAAGATCTTGGAGAAAACCAACGCAGGTCATGGGGAGAACGTGCAAACTCCGTACAGACAGCGCCCGTAGTCGCGATTGAACCCGGGTCTCCGGCGCTGAAAGCGCTGTAAGGCGGCAACTCTACCGCTGCGCCACCGTGCCACCTTTGAAAAGATCTGAAAGGAGTTTAAGAAGATCACAGTTAAAGTAAGAAATGTTGCTGTCGGAATAGAGATTTAAGAGTGTGGAGCGATTGTAATACGTGACTGTAGATCTGCTTCTGTGGCTAGCACGCATATCGTCGCCTGGGTTGGGCGCCATCTTGGAGGCAATTTGTTTTCCAAGTGCTGATACTGCTTTCATCCCAACCACCTCCCCCGGCAGCTTGCCCCCACACCCACCTCCCCCGGCAGCTTGCCCCCACACCCACCTTCCCCGGCAGCTTGCCCCCACAACCACCTCCCCCGGCAGCTTGCCCCCACACCCACCTCCCCCGGCAGCTTGCCCCCACACCCACCTCCCCCGGCAGCTTGCCCCCACACCCACCTCCCCCGGCAGCTTGCCCCCACACCCACCTCCCCCGGCAGCTTGCCCCCACACCCACCTCCCCCGGCAGCTTGCCCCCACACCCACCTCCCCCGGCAGCTTGCCCCCACACCCACCTCCCCCGGCAGCTTGCCCCCACACCCACCTCCCCCGGCAGCTTGCCCCCACACCCACCTCCCCCGGCAGCTTGCCCCCACACCCACCTCCCCCGGCAGCTTGCCCCCACACCCACCTCCCCCGGCAGCTTGCCCCCACACCCACCTCCCCCGGCAGCTTGCCCCCACACCCACCTCCTTCTGAGTGAAAAAGCTGTACCTGTCCAAGTGTCTCCTAATTTGAGGAAGGACATTCTTGCTATTGAGGGAGTGCAGCGTAGGTTCGCCAGGTTAATTCCCGGGATGGCAGGACTGACATAGGATGAAAGAATGGATCAACATGGCTTGTATTCTTTGGAATTTAGAAGGATGAGAGGGGATCTTATAGAAACGGGTGAGAGGGGATCTTAGGAATAACGGAATCAAGGGATATCAAGTCAAGTCAAATTTATTTGTCACATACACATACACGATGTGCAGTGAAATGAAAGTGGCAATGCCTGCGGATTGTGCACAAAAAAGAATTACAGTTACAGCATATAAATAAAGTTAATAAGTTACTATAGTGTCGACAAAAATTTAGTCTCTGGGGTTATAAAAGTTGACAGTCCTGATGGCCTGTGGGAAGAAGCTCCGTCTCATCCTCTCCGTTTTCACAGTGTGACAGCGGCGGCGTTTGCCTGATCGTAGCATCTGGAACAGTCCGTTACTGGGGTGGCAGGGGTCCCTCATGATCTTGCTTGCTCTGGATCTGCACCTCCTGATGTATAGGTCCTGCAGGGGGGCGAGTGTAGTTCCCATGGTGTGTTCTGCCGAACGCACTACTCTCTGCAGAGCCATCCTGTCCTGGGCAGAGCTGTTCCCAAACCAGACTGTAATGTTGCCGGACAGGATGCTCTCTACAGCCCCAGAGTAGAAGCAATGAAGGATCCTCAGAGACACTGAATTTCCTCAGTTGTCTAAGGTGGTAAAGGCACTGCTTTGCCTTACCCACCAGTGCAGCAATGTGTGTTGCCCACGTCAGATCCTCTGTGATGCGGACTCCCAAGTATTTAAAACTGCTCACCCTATCCACAGTAGACCCATTTATCTCCAGTGGCATGTATGTCCTTGGATGTTTAGCCCTTCTGAAGTCCACATTCAGCTCCTTTGTTTTAGTGACATTCAAGAGGAGGCTATTGTCCTGACACCAGAGTGCCAGATCAGCCACCTCCTCCCGGTAGGCCTTCTCATCGTTGTTGGAGATCCGGCCCACCACCACAGTGTCATCAGCAAACTTGATGATGGAGTTTGAGCTGAACCTGGCCCCACAGTCATGTGTGTACAGGGAGTACAGTAGGGGGCTAAGGACGCAGCCCTGGGGGGATCCTATATTCAGGGTGAGGGAGCTAGATGTGTGTTCCCCCATCCTGACCACTTGGGGCCTGGATATGGGGAGAAAGCAGGAACGGGGTATTGATTTTGGCTGATCAGCCATGATCATATTGAATGGCGGTGCTGGCTGGAAGGGCCTGCACCTATTTTCTATGTTTCTTTGTTTCTAAATGCTGATATAGTCCCAACCTCAACTACCTCCTCTTTTTGTAAAACCTTTTTCATCCATCGAGTTGTGAATCCGAAACCACGCCATGCTTCTTTCTGTCATGGGCCTCCTCCAGTGCCATACTGAGGCCCACCGGAAATTGGAGGAACAGCACCTCATATTTCGCTTGGGCAGTTTGCAGCCCAGTGGTACGAACATTGACTTCTCCAACTTTAGATAGTTCCTCTGTCCCTCTCTTCCCCTCCCCCTTCCCAGATCTCCCTCTATCTTCCTGTCTCCACCTATATCCTTCCTTTGTCCCGCCCCCCTGACATCAGTCTGAAGAAGGGTCTCGACCCGAAACGTCACCCATTCCTTCTCTCCCGAGATGCTGCCTGACCTGCTGAGTTACTCCAGCATTTTGTGAATAAATACCTTCGATTTGTACCAGCATCTGCAGTTATCTTCTTATACTATATGTACAGTCCAGGAACTGTGCAAAGATTTGTCCGCCATTCTCGGAGGCTAGACATCCATTCAAATCACACATTTACCCCACAACCTTGCCACTCATGTGGCCCCTCCTCGGGTCATATCCCTTCCCTTATTTGGAGGGGCGTCTCTCTCCACCACACCCTGCCCCCCCCCATGTCCAGCAGCGGAAGGACCCTAGACTGTGGTCCTCCCCCACAGGGCCTTGGCGTTGTCTTCACCGAGCTTGAGTGCGTCCCTCAGCACGTACTCCTGCAGTCTGCAGCGGGCCAGTCGGCAACATTCCCCCACGGACAGCTCGCTCCGCTGGGAGGTCAACAAAGCTCGGACAGACCAAAGAGCGTCTTTCACCGAGTTGATGAGCTTCCAGCAGCACTCGACGTCAGTCTCTGAATGCGTCCCTGGGAACCGTCCGTAGATCACAGAGTCCTCTGTGACGGGGCTGTTCGGAATAAATCGTGACAGGGACCCCTGCAGACCTCTCCAGACTCTCTTGGCAAATCCACGCTCTGTGAAGAGGTGGGCAACTTTCTTTTCTCCATGACAGCCATCTTGAGGTTTCGACCGTGTGGGAAGGATCTGACTGGGAGGGCTCCCCTCACCGTCAGCCAAGCCAGGTCTTGGTGCTTGTCGGTGAGTTGTGGTGATGAGGCATCTCGCCAGACAAGCTGGGCAGTCTGCTCTGGGAACCACGCCACAGGATCCATGGAGTCCTTTCCCTGCAGAGCCTGCAGGCCGTCCCATGCTGACCACCGCCCGATGGCCTTTGTGACAAGAGGAGTTGAGTATAGGAGCAAAGAGGTCCTTCTGTAGTTGTACAGGGCCCTAGTGAGACCGCACCTGGAGTACTGTGTGCAGTTTTGGTCTCCAAATTTGTGGAAGGACATTCTTGCTATTGAGGGCGTGCAGCGTAGGTTTACTAGGTTAATTCCCGGAATGGCGGGACAGTCGTATGTTGAAAGACTGGAGCGACTGGGCTTGTATACACTGGAATTTAGAAGGATGAGAGGAGATCTTATCGAAACATATAAGATTATGAAGGGATTGGACACGTTGGAGGCAGGAAACATGTTCCCAATGTTGGGGGAGTCCAGAACCAGGGGCCACAGTTTAAGAATAAGGAGTAGGCCACTTAGAACGGAGACGAGGAAAAACCTTTTCACTCAGAGAGTTGTAAATCTGTGGAATTCTCTGCCTCAGAAGGCAGTGGAGGCCAATTCTCTGGATGCTTTCAAGAGAGAGCTAGATAGAACTCTTAAAGATAGCGGAGTCAGGGGGTATGGGGAGAAGGCAGGAACGGGGTACTGATTGAGAATGATCAGCCATGATCACATTGAATGGTGGTGCTGGCTCGAAGGGCCAAATGGCCAACTCCTGCATCTATTGTCTATTGTCTATTGTCTATTGACTTGTGGTCAAAGGTGTTGGCCCGGAAGAACCTTTCCACGAACAGCGGATGGTGTGGTAATGTTCAGCTGACTGGCACATTGCCTCAACTGCCCCCTATGGCAGCTCCATCCATACAACCACCACCCTCTGTGTGAAAAGCTTGCCCCTCAGCTTCATATTAAATCTCTCCCCTCAATAGTCAATAATCAATAGTTAATTTTATTTGTCACATACACATAAATGTGAAGTGAAATGAAAGATTACCCCCAGTCCTAATCTGGTCTCCTAATCTGAGGAAAGACATTTTTGCCATAGAGGGAGTACAGAGAAGGTTCACCAGATTGATTCCTGGGATGGCAGGACTTTCATATGAAGAAAGACTGGATAGACTCGGCTTGTACTCGCTGGAATTTAGAAGATTGAGGGGGGGTCTTATAGAATCTTACAAAATTCTTAAGGGGTTGGACAGGCTAGATGCAGGAAGATTGTTCCCGATGTTGGGGAAGTCCAGAACAAGGGGTCACAGTTTAAGGATAAGGGGGAAGTCTTTTAGGACCGAGATGAGAAAGTTTTTTTTCACACAGAGAGTGGTGAATCTATGGAATTCTCTGCCACAGAAGGTAGTTGAGGCCAGTTCATTGGCTATATTTAAGAGGGAGTTAGATGTGGCCCTTGTGGCTAAAGGGATCAGGGGGTATGGAGAGAAGGCAGGTACGGGATACTGAGCTGGATGATCAGCCATGATCATATTGAATGGCGGTGCAGGCTCGAAGGGCCGAATGGCCTACTCCTGCACCAATTTTCTATGTTTCTATGTCCAACAACAAGAGTAATAAAAATAAGCAATAATATACACAATCATAAACCAACACCAAACAAAAAGAAACATCCATCACAGTGAGTCTCCTCCAGTCACCTCCTCACTGTGATGGAAGGCCAGAATGTCTTTTCTCTTCCCCTGCCGTCTTCTCCCGCGGTCAGGCTGTTGAAGTTGCCGCGTTCCAGGCCGCGCCGGACGGTGAAAGGTCCGCAGCGGGCCGACCCAAGCCCCGCGACTCGGGGCGGGCGAAGAAACGGCGCAGAAACAGGCCCTTCGGCCCACCGGGGCAGCGCCGACCAGCAATCCCCACATATCAATACTATCCCACACACACTAGGGACAGTTTTTACATTTACCAAGCCAATTTACCTACAAACCTGTGCGTCTTTGGAGTGTGGGAGGAAACCGAAGATCTCGGAGAAAATCCACACGGGTCACGGGGAGAACGTACAAACTCAGTACGGACAGCGCCCGTAGGCGGGATGGAACCCGGGTCTCCGGCGCTGTAAGTGCTGTAAGGCAGCAACTCTATCGCTGCGCCACCGTGCCGCCTTGATTCTTGATTCCCCCTCCCTGGGTAAATGACTCTGATAATCCCGTCATTATTTAACACTCAGATTTCCTTTGTCCAAAATAGATAACTAAAAAACCTGCACTAACTGCATGTCTCATAGTTCTAATAATATCCATTAGCATCATTATAATTTGATGCTTCAACGAAGATTGTTTATTGTGCTACATATCGACAGTACGACAGTGAAAGGCCTGGTTAGAGTGGATGTGGAGAGGATGTTTCCATTAGTGGGAGAGTCCAGGACCAGAGGACACAGCCTCAGAATCAAAGGACGTACCCTTAGAAAGGAGATGAGGAGGAATGTCTTTAGTCAGGGTGGTGAATCTGTGGAATTCATTGCCACAGAAGGCTGTGGAGGCCACGTCAATGGATATTTTTAAGGTGGAGATTGAAAGGTTCTTGATTAGTATGGGGGTTTCGGAGGTTTTGGGGAGAAGGCAGGAGAATGGGGTTAGGAGGGAGAGATAGATCAGCCATGATTGAATGGCGGAGTAGACGATGGGCCGAATGGCCTTATTCTGCTCCTCGAATAGAGTCAGAGAGTAATACAGCTTGGAAACAGGCCCAACTTGCCCACATTGGCCATCATATCCCAGCTACACTATGACTCGATGGGCCAAATGGCCCATTTCTGCTCCTATCACTTATGAACATGAGACCGTGGCCAGATAGTTGCACACCCTAACACCCATTCTTGGGTGTTAGGGATGGGAGAACGTCTGATTTTTCCACACATCTGTAATCTCCAGGCCAGCCATCATTATTCAGCTGGGAGCCCGCTCTCTCACCACCTGGTACAGGAGCACATTTCTAATTTGGCACATTCCTAACATGGAATGAATTCGTTCCCATCAACAAGAAACAGATGCCAGGCCAGCGACTCCGGTGAGTCTCCCACCAAATAGCCTTCATACCTTCACGATGAGAGGTTGAGTTTAGTTTATTGTCATGTGTGCCTCGGTAGGTGGAGTGGAAAGTTTGGAGTAACTCCGCGGGACAGGCAGCGCCTCTGGAGAGAAGGGAACGGGTGCCCTTTCGGGTCGAGACCCTTCTTCAGACTGAAGACTGAAGGGTCCCGACCCAAAACGTCACCCATTCCTTCTCTCCAGAGATGCTGCCGGTCCCGCTGAGGTACTCCAGCATTTTGATTCTATCTTCGATTTAAACCAGCATCTGCAGTTCTTTTCTACACATGATTACATTCGAGCCATCCAGGGTGTACAGATACATGAGAAGGGAATAACGTGAATAACATTTAGTGCAAGATAAATAGACAATAGACAATAGGTGCAGGAGGAGGCCATTCGGCCCTTCGAGCCAGCACCGCCATTCAATGTGATCATGGCTGATCATTCTCAATCAGTACCCCGTTCCGGCCTTCTCCCCATACCCCCTGACTCCGCTATCCTTAAGTGCTCTGATCATATTGAATGGCTGCGCTGGCTCGAAGGGCTTGAAGGGCTGAATAGCCTACTCCTGCATCTATTTTCTTTGTCTCTATGTGTCTATGAAGCCCGGCAAGTGTGTGAATGGGTGGGCTGGGGGGGTGGGGGGAGAGAACGGGAGCGAGGGGGGAAGGGTTTGAGTGAGACGCTGCTCGCTGCCGAGGTGCGTGAGAGGGGAGCCTGGTGCCGTGCCCGTGCCTGAAGCGTCCAGCGGTAATGGCCCCTCGCGCAGCCCCGTGACAACAGGTGTGCAGCCCCGTCCCTGCACGGATAGCCTATACTTATGTCAGCAAAACCCAGACTCTCCAAACCAAGGCAGAAACACACCACAGCGACTGGGTGAACCCAGGGCCGCACGGTGGCGCAAATATGAACTAGGGTCCCGACCCGAAACGCCACTTGCTCCTTCTCTCCCCAGGTGCTGCCCGTCCCGCCGAGTTACTTCAGCATTTTAGATTTTTTTAGATTTAGAGATACAGCGAGGAAACAGGCCCTTCGGCCCACCGGGTCTGCGCCGCCCAGCGATCCCCGCACATTAACACTATCCTACACACACTAGGGACAGTTTTTACATTTACGCAGCCAATTAACCTACGTACCTGTACGCCTTTGGAGTGTGGGAGGAAATACGAAGATCTCGGAGAAAACCCACGCAGGTCACGGGGAGAACGTACAAACTCCGTACAGACGGCGCCCGTATTCAGGATCGAACCTGAGTCTCCGGCGCTGCATTCGCTGCAAGGCAGCAACTCTACCGCTGAGCCACCGTGCCACAAGTGGCCATTTTGTGTCCATCTCCAAAACATCACCTATCTGAAGGTGCTGCCGGACTCATGTTCATAAGTGATGGGAACAGAATTAGGCCATTCGGCCCATCAAGTATTCCCCGCCATTCAGTCATGTCTGATCTATAGTATCTCTCCCTCTCAACCCCATTCTCCTGCCTTCTTCCCCATAACTCATGACACCCGTGCTAATCAAGAATCTGTCAATCCATTTAGAACTGAGATGAGGAAAAACTTTTTCAGTCAGAGAGTTGTGAATCTGTGGAATTCTCTGCCTCAGAAGGCAGTGGAGGCCAATTCTCTGAATGCATTCAAGAGAGAGCTGGATAGAGCTCTTAAGGATAGAGGAGTCAGGGGGTATGGGGAGAAGGCAGGAACGGGGTACTGATTGAGAATGATCAGCCATGATCACATTGAATGGCGGTGCGGGCTCGAAGGGCCGAATGGCCTAATCCTGCACCTATTGTCTATTGTCTTTCCGCGCTGTATCTCTATACTAAACTAAAGGCGTGGAAGTTGGAACCAGACCGATGGCGTGGTGAGAGTCGGGGAGGGGGGTGAGAGTCGGGGAGGGGGTGAGAGTCGGGGAGGGGGTGAGACTCGGAGAGGGGGTGAGAGTCGGGGAGGGGGTGAGAGTCGGGGAGGGGGTGAGAGTCGGGGAGGGGGTGAGAGTCGGGGAGGGGGTGAGAGTGGGGGAGGGGGTGAGAGTCGGGGAGGGGGTGAGAGTCGGGGAGGGGATGAGAGTGGGGGAGGGGGTGAGAGTGGGGGAGGGGGTGAGAGTGGGGGAGGGGGTGAGAGTCGGGGAGGGGGTGAGAGTCGGGGAGGGGGTGAGAGTCGGGGAGGGGTGAGAGTTGGCAGAGGGGTGAGAGTCGGGGAGGGGGTGAGAGTCGGGGAGGGGTGAGAGTCGGGGAGGGGGTGAGAGTCGGGGAGGGGGTGAGAGTCGGGGAGGGGTTTGTGTCGGGGAGGGGGTGAGAGTCGGGGAGGGGGTGAGAGTCGGGGAGGGGGTGAGAGTCGGGGAGGGGGTGAGAGTCGGGGAGGGGGTGAGAGTCGGGGAGGGGGCGAGGGTCGGGGAGGGGGTGAGAGTGGGGGAGGGGGCGAGGGTCGGGGAGGGGGTGAGAGTGGGGGAGGGGGTGAGAGTCGGGGAGGGGGTGAGAGTCGGGGAGGGGGCGAGGGTCGGGGAGGGGGTGAGAGTCGGGGAGGGGGTGAGAGTCGGGGAGGGGGTGAGAGTCAGGGAGGGGTGAGAGTTGGCAGAGGGGTGAGAGTCGGGGAGGGGGTGAGAGTCGGGGGGGGGTGAGAGTCGGGGAGGGGGTGAGAGTCGGGGAGGGGTGAGAGTTGGCAGAGGGGTGAGAGTCGGGGAGGGGGTGAGAGTCGGGGAGGGGTGAGAGTTGGCAGAGGGGTGAGAGTCGGGGAGGGGATGAGAGTCGGGGAGGGGGTGAGAGTCGGGGAGGGGGTGAGAGTCGGGGAGGGGGTGAGAGTCGGGGAGGGGGTGAGAGTCGGGGACGGGGTGAGAGTCAGCAGAGGCGGCCGCAGCGTCAGTGGTCCGGGCCTGGGATCGGCCGGGAAAGGCGCTGAGGCTTCGGAGAGGCGGTTGGGTGTTGGTGCCAACAGTCATAACAACACAAGATACATGAAGCATGAAGTTAAAGTGACGAGTGGAACGGCTTGGGGGACGTGCAAAGATTGGGAAGGTGGGGAGTGGGTTTAGGGGAGGGGAGTCAGTCAGACTCGGCGGTAGGGGGAGGAGTTGTACAGTTTGACAGCCACAGGGAAGAAGGATCTCCTGTGGCGTTCTGTGCTGCATCTTGTTGGGACCAGTCTGTTGCTGAATGTGCTCCTCAGGTTGGCCAGTGTGTCACGGAGGGGAGGGGGTGAGCTGTATTGTCCAGGATGCTCCACAGTTTGAGGATCATCCTCCCCTCCAAGACCAACCCCCATGAATCCATTCTGTTCGGTTTGTCCCCCCCCCCTCTTTCCCTCTCCCTGCGGTCTCATGGAATCTAGCTCTTCAACCTAACGCAAAGGGACAAACAAACACTGCCTGTCCTTCCGCCCAACCCCTCCAAGCCTGTCCTATCCATGTCCCTGTCCAAGTGTTTGTTAAATGCATTGAAAGTACCTGCCTCAACCTTCAATGCATTTAACAAGCACTTGGACAGACACTGGAATCTTGAGGGAAATGCGGCACGGTGGCGCAGCGGTAAAGTTGCTGCCTCACAGCGCCAGTGACCCGGGTTCTGTCCCGACTATAGGTGCTATCTATACTGAGTCTGCACATTCTCCCTGTGAGCACGTGGGCTTTCTCCGGGTGCTCCGGTTTCTCCCCCACACTCCAAAAGACGTACAGGTTTGTTGGCTAATTGGCTTTGGTAAAATGGGAAATTGTCCCTAGTGTGAGTAGGATAGTGTTAGTGTGCGGGGATCGCTGGTAGGTGTGGACACGGTGGGCCGAAGGGCCTGTTCCCACGCTGTATCTCTGAAGTCTAAAGTCTGAACAAATAATGGTGGAGGAACTGAGATGGTCAGGCAGCATCTATGGAGGGTATGGACATCTGTTGAGGATATTGACTCCATCTACACCTCACGCTGCCTCAGCAAGGCCAGCAGCATAATCAAGGACCAGTCTCACCCCCGGTCACTCCCTCTTCTCCCCTCTCCCATCGGGCAAGAGGCACAGAAGTGTGGAAACGCACACCTCCAGATTTAGGGACAACACAAACGCCAGCCAGCACCGCCATTCAATGTGATCATGGCTGATCATTCTCAATCAGTACCCCGTTCCTGCCTTCTCCCCATACCCACTGACTCCACTATCCTTAAGATCTCTATCTAGCTCTCTCTTGAATGCATTCAGAGAATTGGCCTCCACTAACTTCTGAGGCAGAGAATTCCACAGATTCACAACTCTCTGACTGAAAAAGTTTTTCCTCATCTCCGTTCTAAACGGCCTACCCCTTATTCTTAAACTGTGGCCCCTGGTTCTGGACTCCCCCAACATTGGGAACATGTTTCCTGCCTCTAATGTGTCCAACCCCTTAATAATCTTATACGTTTCGATAAGATCCCCTCTCATCCTTCTAAGTTCCAGTGTATACAAGCCTAGTCGCTCCAGTCTTTCAACATACGACAGTCCCGCCATTCCGGGAATTAACCTAGCGAACCTACGCTGCACGCCCTCAATAGCAAGAATATCCTTCCTCAAATTTGGAGACCAAAACTGCACACAGGTGCGGTCTCACTAGGGCCCTGTACAACTGCAGAAGGACCTCTTTGCTCCTATACTCAACTCCTCTTGTTATGAAGGCCAACATTCCATTGGCATGAAGATCGTTCAAAGGTCCCCAATGAGGTAGTTGGTAGATCAGGGCCGCTCTCTAGTGATAGTTGGCTGGTAACAGCCGGGAAGAAACTGTCCCTGAATCTGGAGGTGTGCGTCTTCACACTTCTGTACTTCTTGACTGACGGGAGAGGGGAGAAGAGGGGGTGAGACTGGTCCTTGATGATGCTGCTGGCCTTGCCGAGGCAGCGTGAGGTGTGGATGGAGTCAGTGGAAGGGAGTTGGGCCGCGTAAATGGTCAGGGCTGCGTCTACAATCCCCTGCAATTTCTTGGGGACTTAAATGGAGTTGTTGTTCCCATCTATATTTGGACTGAAGCACAAAGTGCTGGAGTAACTCAGCGGGTCGAGCAGCATCTCTGGAGGACAAGGATAGATGACATTTCGAGTCATGACCTCTTCTGCAGTCTGAAGAAGGGTAGCAACCCCAAAACATCATCTATCCATGTTCCCAGGAAATGCTGCCTGACCCACTAATTTACCCCAGCACTGTGCGTCCTTTTGTGTAAACCGGCGACTTTGTCCCATATCCCTCACCTTCAAGCTATGCCCTCTTAGTGGTCTGGTAGAGGTGGTCCCCATGCTGGGTATCTTGTTACGGGAAAGATGTTGTCAAGCTGCAAAGGGTCCGGAGAAGATTTTTGAGGATGTTGCCAGGACTCGAGGGCCTGAGCTATAGAGAAGTGTTGAGCAGTTTAGGAGTCTATTGTGACTTATGAAGAGTGTAAGAAAATAACTGCAGATGCTGGTACAAATCGAAGGTGTTTATTCACAAAATGCTGGAGTAACTCAGCAGGTCAGGCAGCATCTCAGGAGAGAAGGAATGGGTGACGTTTCGGGTCGAAACGTCTGAAGAAGGGTCTCGACCCGAAACGTCGCCCATTCCGTCTCTCCTGAGATGCTGCCTGACCCGCTGAGTTACTCCAGCATTTTGTGACTTATGAAGAGATCGGGAGAGAGGGAATGATTCAAGAACACTCTTTATGCAGTTAAAACTACATCTGCTGGATCTCCTGGTTGCGAACCATTTTAACTCCCTTTCCCATTCCCACCTTGACCTTTCTGACCTGGGCCTCCTCCACTGCCTGAGTGAGACCACACACATATTAGACAACCAGCCCTGAGACGATGGACCAAAGTGCAACACCTGCTACCCATAGAGTCATGGAATGATACAGCCTGAAAACAGGTCCTTCGGCCCAACTTGCCCACACCGGCCAACAATGTCCCTGCTGCACTAGTCCCACCTGCCTGCGTTTGGCCCAAATCCCTCTAAACCTGTCCTATTCATGTACCCGTCTCAATGTTTCTTAAACGTTGCGATAGTCCCTGCCTCAACTACCTCCTCAGGCTGCTCGTCCCATACGCCCACCACCCTTTGTGTGAAAAAGTTACCCCTCATCTCCCTCGTGTTCCTATTAAATCTTTAATCAAGCATTAAAATATGTGGAGAGGACGTTTCCATTAGTGCGAGAGTCTAGGACTAGAGGTCACAGCCTCGAATTAAAGGACGTTCTTTTAGGAAGGAGATGAGGAGGAAATTCTTTAGTCAGAGAGTGGTGAATCTCTGGAATATTTAGCCACAGAAGGCAGTGGAGGCAGTCAGTGGATATATTTAAGGCAGAGATAGATAGATTCTTGATTAGTACAGGTGTCAGGGGTTATGGGGAGAAGGCAGGAGAATGGGGTTAGGAGGGAGAACTAGAAAAAACGTGATTGAATGGCGGAGTAGACTTGATAGGCTAAATGGCCTAATTCTACTCCTATCACATATGATCTTATGAACTCATCTTGAACCTATGTCCTCTGGTTCTCGATTCCTCTACTCTGGGCAAGAGACCCTGTACATCTACCCTCACGAGATGCAACACCTGTCCCTTTACCTCCCCCCTCAACTCCATCCAAGGACCCAAAGAGTCTTTCCAGGTGAGACAGAGGTTCACCTGCACCTCCTCCAACCTCATCTATTGCATCCGCTGCTCCAGATGTCAACTTATTTACATCGGCGAAACCAAACGCAGGCTCGGCGATCGCTTCGCTCAACACCTGCGCTCGGTCCGCGTTGGCCAAACTGATCTCCCGGTGGCCGAGCACTTCAACTCCCCCTCCCACTCCCAGTCTGACCTTTCTGTCATGGGCCTCCTCCAGTGCCATAGTGAGGCCCACCGCAAATTGGAGGAACAGCACCTCATATTTCGCCTGGGCAGCTTGCAGCCAGTGGTATGAACATCGACTTCTCCAACTTTTGATAGTTCCTCTGTCCCTCTCTTCCCCTCGCCCTTCCCAGATCTCCCTCTATCTTCCTGTCTCCACCTATATCCTTCCTTTGTCCCGCCCCCCCTGACATCAGTCTGAAGGAGGGTCTCGACCTGAAACGTCACCCATTCCTTCTCTCCTGAGATGCTGCCCGACCTGCTGAGTTACTCCAGCATTTTGTGAATAAATTCCTTCGATTTGTACCAGCATCTGCAGTTATTTTCTTATACTACCTGTACATCTACCCGATCTATTCCTCTCACGATTTTGTACACCTCTATAAGATCACCCCTCATCCTCCTGTGCTCCAAGGAATAGAGTCCCAGCCTGCTCAACCTCTCCTTATAGCTCACACCCTTGAGTCCTGGCAACATTCTCTCACCCCTTCTAACGTAACAACATATTTCCTGCAACATGGTGCCCAGAACTGAACACAATATTTTCTGCACTCTTTCCAGCTTGACAACATCTTTTCTATAACATGGTGACCAAAACTGAAAACAACACTCCAATTGTGGCCTCACCAACGTTTTATATAACTGTAACCTGACCTCCCAATTCCTATACTCAATACTCTGACTGATGACTATTCACCTGTGATGCCACTTTCAAGGAACCATGCACCTGCACTCCTAGAGCCCTCTGGTCTACAACACTCCCCAGACCCCTACCATTCACTGTGTAACTCCTGCCCATGTTAACCAGCATAGGTTCACGAGGTTAATCCCTGGGATGGCGGGACTGTCATATGAGGAAAGATTGGAAAGACTGGGCATGTATTCACTGCAGTTTAGAAGGATGAGAGGGGATCTTTAGATTTTAGATTTTAGATTTAGAGATACAGCGCGGAAACAGGCCCTTCGGCCCACCGGGTCCGCGCCGCCCAGCGATCCCCGCACATTAACACTATCCTACACACACTAGGGATAATTTTTACATTTGCCTAGCCAATTAACCTACATACCTGTACGTCTTTGGAGTGTGGGAGGAAACCGAAGAACTCGGAGAAAACCCACGCAGGTCACGGGGAGAGCGTACAAACTCCGCACAGACGGCGTCCGTAGTCAGGATCGAACCCGAGTCTCTGGCGCTGCATTCGTTGTAAGGCAGCAACTCTACCGCTGTGCCGTCTTATAGAGATTTTTAAAATTATAAAAGGACTGGACAAGCAAGATGCAGGAAAAAATGTTCCCAATGTTGGGGGAGTCCAGAACCAGAGGCCACAGTCTAAGAATAAAGGCGCCAGAGACCCGGGTTCGATCCCGACAACGGGTGCTGTCTGTACGGAGTTTGCACGTTCTCCCCGTGACCTGCGTGGGTTTTCTCCGAGATCTTGTGAGGTTATCCACTTTGGTGGTAAGAATAGGAAGGCAGAGTATTATCTGAATGGTGTCAAGGAACAGGGGACGTACAACGAGATCTGGGTGTCCTAGTGCATCAGTCACTGAAAGGAAGCATGCAGGTACAGCAGGCAGTGAAGAAAGCCAATGGAATGTTGGCCTTCATAACAAGAGGAGTTGAGTAGAGGAGCAAAGAGGTCCTTCTGCAGTTGTACAGGGCCCTAGTGAGACCGCACCTGGAGTATTGTGTGCAGTTTTGGTCTCCAAATTTGAGGAAGGATATTCTTGCTATTGAGGGCGTGCAGCGTAGGTTTACTAGGTTAATTCCCGGAATGGCGGGACTATCATATGTTGAAAGACTGGAGCGACTAGGCTTGTATACACTGGAATTTAGAAGGATGAGAGGAGATCTTATAGAAACGTATAAGATTATTAAGGAGTTGGACACGTTAGAGGCAGGAAACATGTTCCCAATGTTGGGGGAGTCCAGAACCAGGGGCCACAGTTTAAGAATAAGGGGTAGGCTATTTAGAACTGAGATGAGGAAAAACTTTTTCTGCCAGAGAGTTGTGAATCTGTGGAATTCTCTGCCTCAGAAGGCAGTGGAGGCCAATTCTCTGAATGCATTCAAGAGAGAGCTGGGTAGAGCTCTTAAGGATAGCAGAGTCAAGGGGTATGAGGAGAAGGCAGGAACGGGGTACTGATTGAGAATGATCAGCCATGATCACATTGAATGGCGGTGCTGGCTCGAAGGGCCAAATTACCTCCTCCTGCACCTATCTCTCTATGTTTCTACTTCCCAAAATACATCACCTCACTTTTATCTATAATTAATTCCATCAACCATTCCTCAGCCCACCTGGCCAACCGATCAAGATCCTGGTTAGATGCTGACTGGTTAGCACGCACGCACGGTGGCGCGGCGGTAGAGTTGCTGCCTCACAGCGCTTGCAGCGCCAGAGACCCGGGTTCGATCCCGACAACGGATGCTGTCCGTACGGAGTTTGCACGTTCTCCCCGTGACCTGCGTGGGGTTTTCTCCGTGATCTTCGGTTTCATCCCACACGCCAAAGGCGGACAGGTTTGTCGGCTAATTGGCTTGGTATAAGTGTAAATTGTCCCTTGAGTGTAGGGCAGTGTTAATGTGCAGGGATCGCTGGTCGGCGCGGACCCGGTGGGCCGAAGGGCCTGTTTCTGTGCTGTATCTCTAAACTAAAACTAAAGAAAAAAGCTTTTCACTGTACCATCGGCCATCGTGACAAGAATCTAAACTAAGGGGCGGCACGGTGGCGCAGCGGTAGAGTTGCTGCTTTACAGCAAATGCAGCGCCGGAGACTCAGGTTCGATCCTGACTACGGGTGCTGCACTGTAAGGAGTTTGTACGTTCTCCCCGTGACCTGCGTGGGTTTTCTCCGAGATCTTCGGTTTCCTCCCACACTCCAAAGACGTGCAGGTATGTAGGTTAATTGGCTGGGTAAATGTAAAAATTGTCCCTAGTGGGTGTAGGATAGTGTTAATGTGCGGGGATCGCTGGGCGGCACGGACTTGGTGGGCCGAAAAGGCCTGTTTCCGGCTGTATATATATGATATGATATGATAAACTGAATAACTAAAGACAGACACAAAAAGCCGGAGTAACTCAGCAGGACAGGCAGCGTCTCTGGAGAGAAGGAATGGGTGGCGTTTCGACTCGAGAACCCTCTTTTGACAACCATCTTCACTATCTGCAGAACCACCGTTTTCTGAACCCATTCAGTTTGCTCTCCCCCCCCCCCCCCCCCTGCTGATTATCGTCCCCTGTTGAGTGTCAACCGTGCACTAATGGTTATAAGATTGGGCTGTTAAAAGGTAAGACCTTTTCTTATAGGATAACTAGCGTTATAATGCAGGGAGTCTTTTGCTAGCCCCAACATGCAGCCTCCAATGTTTAATGCCCGGACCAATCCATTATACCTGTCTAACACCTCCTTTAAAATATATATTAAAAAAAACACGTTGCTTTGTTCTGACAATACACAAATAACCAGAGGATGAAGCCCTGTAATCTCCTCACCACTTGCCTTGGGCTAGCTGATATTTCCAAAGAAGAAATCACAACGTTCTTAAAAGCTTTCTGTCTGGTTCTCTCTCGTGTTTTTTTTTTTTTTGGTCAAATTTACAGATGTTAGTTTGTAAACCAGACACCACAATGAAAGTTGGCAGTGGGCAGCTTGCCAGAGACTTGAAAGGGCAATCCTTTCTTCTGTCGCTCTGCTCTGTTTACGTTCAGCTGTGTCTCACTCTGACCACTAGAGCGGTGTTTATAATTTAGTTTAGAGGTAACAGCGCAGAAGCAGGCACCACTGCCCACCGAGTCCGCGCCGACCAGCGATCCTCCCTGACCTCTAGGGTTGCCAACTGTCCCGTATTAGCCGGGACATCTCGTATGTTGGGCTACATTTGTTTGTCCCGTAAATTTGTCCTGTGCTCTTAAGGATAGCGGAGTCACGGGGTATAGGGAGAAGGCAGGAACGGGGTACTGATTGAGAATGATCAGCCATGATCACATTGAATGGCGGTGCTGGCTCGAAGGGCCGAATGGCCTACTCCTGCACCTATTGTCTATTGTCTATTGGGACCGCCCTTGTCCCGTGTTAGGCCCACGGACCGCTGTAGACCCCGACGCTGTAGATTTTTAGATTTAGATTTTTAGATTTAGAGATACAGTGCGGAAACAGGCCCTTCGGCCCACCGGGTCCGCGCCGCCCAGCGATCTTCGCACACTAACACTATCCTACACCCACTAGGGAAAATTTTTACCTTTGCCCTGCCAATTAACCGACATACCTGTACGTCTTTGGAGCGTGGGAGGAAACCGAAGATCTCGGAGAAAGGGCGGCACGGTAGCGCAGCGGTAGAGTTGTTGCTTTACAGCGAATGCAGCGCCGGAGACTCAGGTTCGATCCTGACTACGGGTGCTGCACTGTAAGGAGTTTGTACGTTCTCCCCGTGACCTGCGTGGGTTTTCTCCGAGATCTTCGGTTTCCTCCCACACTCCAAAGACGTACAGGTATGTAGGTTAATTGGCTGGGTAAATGTAAAAATTGTCCCTAGTGGGTGTAGGATAGTGTTAATGTACGGGGATCACTGGGCGGCACGGACTTGGAGGGCCGAAAAGGCCTGTTTCCGGCTGTATATATATGATGATATGATGATGATGATGATGAAAACCCACGCAGGTCACGGGGAGAACGTACGAACTCCGTACAGACGGCGCCCGTAGTCGGGATCGAACCTCAGTCTCTGGCGCTGCATTCACTGTAAGGCAGCAACTCTACCGCTGCGCCACCGTGCCGCCCGGACAGTGTAGGCTAACGGAGCTCATTAACGTTATCGGAGTTCCGGGAGCGGGGCCGAGTGTGTTCGACAAGGGAGGTGCCGTGGTAGTCTGGCGTGCTGACCTCTACCGGGGCCGAGGCCAGGCGACAACTCTCAGACACCTCCTCCTACTTATCCTTGGACCACGACCCCACAGATAAGCACCCGGCCTTAATCTCAAACACCATTACTGATTTATTCACGAAATGCTGGAGTAACTCAGCAGGTCAGGCAGCATTTTCAGGAGAGAAGGAATGGGCGACGTTGCGGGTCGAGACCCTTCCTCAGACTGAAGAACGGTCTCGACCCGAAACGGCACCCATTCCTTCTCTCCTGAGATGCTGCCTGACCTGCTGAGTTACTCCAGCATTTTGTGAATAAGTACCTTCGATTTGTACCAGCATCTGCAGTTATTTTCCTCCATTACTGATTTCATCACTTCTGGCTGTCTGCCTTTCACAGCCTCAAACCTTATCGTTTCCCAGCCCCGCATGGCCCGTTTTTACTTTCTCCCCAAATCCACAAACACAACTGCCCTGACAGACCCATTGTTTCTGCCCGTTCCTGACTGATGGAAATGATTTCCAAGTACCTCCGCTCCATCCTATCCCCCCTGGTCCAATCTCTCCCGACCTATGTCCAAGATACTTCACACGCCCTTCGTCTCTTTAATGACTTCCGATTTCCAAGCCCCAACTCCCTCATCTTTACTATGGACGTTCAGTCACTCTACACCTCCATCCCCCCACCAGGAAAGCCTTAAAGCTTGCCGTTTCTTCCTCGACCGCAGAACCATCCATTTTCCCTCTATTAACACTACTCTGCCTAATGGAGCTGGTCCTCACCCTCAACAACTTCTCCTTCCCCTCCTCCCACTTCCTCCAAGTCCAAGGCGTAGCTATGGGCACCCGCCTGGACCCCAGCCATGCCTGCCTCTTTGTAGGGTATGTTGAACAATCCCTGTTCCAGGCTTTAGAAGGATGAGAGGAGATCTTATCGAAACGTATAAGATTATTAAGGGGTTGGACACGTTAGAGGCAGGAAACATGTTCCCAATGTTGGGGGAGTCCAGAACCAGGGGCCACAGTTTAAGAATAAGGGGTAGGCCATTTAGAACTGAGATGAGGAAAAACTTTTTCAGTCAGAGAGTTGTGAATCTGTGGAATTCTCTGCCTCAGAAGGCAGTGGAGGCCAATTCTCTGAATGCATTCAAGAGAGAGCTGGATAGAGCTCTTAACGATAGCGGAGTCAGGGGGTATGGGGAGAAGGCAGGAACGGGGTACTGATTGAGAATGATCAGCCATGATCACATTGAATGGCGGTGCTGGCTCGAAGGGCCGAATGGCCTCCTCCTGCACCTATTGTCTATTGTCTATTGTACACCGGCCCTATCCCCGAACTCTATCTCCATTACATTGGTGACTGCATCGGTGCTACCTCCTGCACCCGTGCAGAACTCATGGACTTCATCCACCTCACCACCAATTTTCATCCTGCACCAAAATTCACTTGGACCATCTCTGACACCTCCCTTCCATTCCTTGGTCTTACGGGAGATAGACTAATGACTGACGTCTATTACAAACCCACTGACTCCCACAACTATCTCGACTACACATCTTCCCACCCTGCTTCCTGCAAAGACTCTATCCCCTGCTCCCAATTCCTCCGTCTACGCCGCATCTGCGCCCAAGATGAGGTGTCCCATTCTACGACGTCCGAGATGTCCTTATTCTTTAGGGAACGGGGGTTCCCCTCTCCCATCGTAGACGAGGCCCTCACTCGTGTCTCCTCGGTACCCCGCAGCTCCGCCCTTGCTCCCCCTCCCCCTAGTCACAACAGAGACAGAGTCCCCATAGTCCTCACCTTCCACCCCATCAGCCGTCACACACAACACATAATCCTCCGTCATTCCCGCCACCTCCAACGGGATCCCACCACTGGCCACATCTTCCCATCTCCACCCCTTCCCACCTTCCGCAGAGACCGTCCCCTCCGCAACTCCCTGGTCAACTCATCCCTTCCAACCCAAACCACCCCCTCCCCAGGTACCTTCCCCTGCAACCACAGAAGATGCAACACCTGTCCCTTTACCTCCCCCCTCGACTCTGTCCAGGGACCCCGACAGTCCTTTCAGGTGAGGCAGAGGTTCACTTGCACCTCCTCCAACCTCATCTACTGTTTCTGTTGTCCAAGATGTGGACTCTTATACATCGGCGACACCAAACGCAGACTGGGCCATCGTTTTGCGGAACACCTTGGCTCAGCCCGCCTGAACCAACCTGATCTCCCAGTTGCTGGACACTTTAATTCCCCTTCCCATTCCCACACAGCCCTTTCTGTCCTCGGTCTCCTCCATTGTCAGAATGAGGCTAAACACAAATTGGAGGAACAGCATCTCATATTTTGCTTGGGCAGCTTACAGCCCAGTGGTATGAATATTGATTTCTCTCAGTTCAGGTAGCCCCGGCATTCCCTCTCTCTCTCTATCCCTCCCCACCCAAGTCACACCAGCTTCTCATTTTCACCCCACAAACAGCTAACAATGGCCTGTTTCCTTTATCATCGTTACTTTTGTGCACATCTTTCATTCATTGTTCTTTATCTCTCCACATCACCGTCTATATCTCTCATTTCCCTGATCCCTAACCAGTCTGAAGAAGGGTCTCGACCTGAAACGTCACCCGTTCCTTCTCTCCAGAGATGCTGCCTGTCCCACTGAGTTACTCCAGCATTTTGTGTCTATCGACAATTTACACATACACCAAGCCAATTAACCTGTTCGTCTTTGGAGTGTGGGAGGAAACCGAAGGTGAAAACCCACGCGGTCGCGGGGAGAACGTACAAACCCAGTAGATGGGATTGAACCCGGGTCTCTGGTGCTACAAGCGCTGTAAGGCAGTAACTCTACCGCTGCGCCACCGTGCCGCCCTGCATTCGGTGGAGTTTAGAAGGATGAGGGGGGACCTCGTTGAAAGGAAGCATGCAGGTACAGCAGGCAGTGAAGAAAGCCAATGGAATGTTGGCCTTCATAACAAGAGGAGTTGAGCGTAGGAGCAAAGAGGTCCTTCTGCAGTTGTACAGGGCCCTAGTGAGACCGCACCTGGAGTACTGTGTGCAGTTTTGGTCTCCAAATTTGAGGAAGGATATTCTTGCTATTGAGGGCGTGCAGCGTAGGTTTACTAGGTTAATTCCCGGAATGGCGGGACTATCATATGTTGAAAGACTGGAGCGACTAGGCTTGTATACACTGGAATTTAGAAGGATGAGAGGAGATCTTATCGAAACGTATAAGATTATTAAGGAGTTGGACACGTTAGAGGCAGGAAACATGTTCCCAATGTTGGGGGAGTCCAGAACAATGGGCCACAGTTTAAGAATAAGGGGTAGGCCATTTAGAACTGAGATGAGGATAAACTTTTTCAGTCAGAGAGTTGTGAATCTGTGGAATTCTCTGCCTCAGAAGGCAGTGGAGGCCAATTCTCTGAATGCATTCAAGAGAGAGCTGGATAGAGCTCTTAAGGATAGCGGAGTCAGGGGGTATGGGGAGAAGGCAGGAACGGGGTACTGATTGAGAATGATCAGCCATGATCACATTGAATGGCGGAAGACAATTGTCTATTGTCTATTGAAACTTACCAATTAGTGAGAGGCCTGGATAGAGTGGATGTGGAGAGGATGTTTCCACTAGTGGGGAAAGTCTAGGACCAGAGGGCACAGCCTCAGAATTAAAGGACGAACCTTTAGAAAGAAGATGAGGAGGAAAAGCTTTTCAATGTACCTCGGTACACGTGACAATAAACTATTCAGAATTTCTTAAGACAGAGCGTGGTGATTCGACAGAAATCACATTACCACAGATGGAAGTGGAGGCCAAGTTGTTGGGTATTTATAAAGTGGAGATAGGTGTCATAGAAACATAGAAACATAGAAAATAGGTGTCAAAGGTTGTGGGGAGAAGGCAGGAGAATGGGGTTAAGAAGGAAGGATAAATCAGCCATGATTGAATGGCGAAGTAGACATGATGGGCCGACTGGCCTAAATCTACTCCTATGTCGTATGAATTTATGATCTCAGTGGTTCAGGCAGCATCAGTGGAACAGTTATCTGTATGGTTCCCAACTTCCTCACTCCCAAATAAGGGACAAAGGGTGATGTCACCGCCCCGCACCCCACGTGACCTCACCCAGCCAGCGGACACGTGCTCCCGCTCCACCAACGGCGGCCGCCCGGGCCGGGAGGCGGGTTGCTACGTAACCTCCGTAAGGTGGTGCCCGGGCCTACACTGTCCAGGACTGCTGTGGCCCCCGGGCTACAGTGTCTGGGCCTACAGTGTCTGGGCATGCAGTGTCCGGGCCTACAGCGTACGGGCCTACAGTGTCTGGGCATGCAGTGTCCGGGCCTACAGTGTCTGGGCATGCAGTGTCCTGGCCTACAGTGTGCGGGCCTACAGCGTCCAGGCCTACAGCATCCGGGCCTAAAGCGTCCGCGCCTACAGCGTCCGGGCCTACAGCGCCGTCCGGGCCTAATACGGGACAAGGGATGTCCCTTATGGGACAAATCATGGGGCGGCACAGTGGCGCAGTGGTAGAGTTGCTGCCTAACATCAAATGCAGCGCCGGAGACTCAGGTTCGATCCTGACTACGGGTGCCGTCTGTACGGAGTTTGTACGTTCTCCCCGTGACCTGCGTGGGTTTTCTCCGAGATCTTCGGTTTCCTCCCACACTCCAAAGACGTACAGATATGTAGGTTAATTGGCTTGGTAAATGTAAAAATTGTCCCTAGTGTGTATAGGATAGTGTTAATGTGCAGGGATCGCTGGGCGGCGCGGACTCGGTGGGCCGAAGGGCCTGTTTCCGCGCTGTATCTCTAAATCTAAATCTAAAATCAATTTAGCCCAAAATAAGGGATGTCCCGGCTAATATGGGACATTTGACAACCCTCGTTATCTGGACTACACCTCCTCCCACACCCCACCTCTTGCAATGATGCCATCCCTGACTGTCAATATCTCCATATCCACCACATCTGCCCCCAGGATCAGGCTTTCCAATCTCGGACATCTGAGATCTCCTCTTTCTTTAGTTTGGTTTAGTTTAGTCTAGAGATACAGCGGGGAAACAGGCCCCTTCGGCCCACCGGGTCCGCGCCGCCCAGCGATCCCCGCACATTAACACTATCCTACACCCACTAGGGACAATTTTTACATTTGCCCAGCCAATTAACCTACATACCTGCACGTCTTTGGAGTGTGGGAGGAAACCGAAGATCTCGGAGGAATCCCACGCAGGTCACGGGGAAGAACGTACAAACTCCGCACAGACAGCGCCCGTGGTCGGGATCGAACCCGTGTCTCCGGCGCCGCGTTCGCTGGAAGGCAGCAACTCTACCGCCGCGCCACCGTGACCGCCCACGAACGTTACTGAAAGTAGTTTCCCCCTCTCTGCCATAGAGGGCGCCCTCATCGCATCCTGTAGCTCCACTCCAGACAGAGCAACCACAAAGCTCCTCTGGTCTTGGCGGGTAATTGGCTTCAATAAAGATTGTAAATTGTCTCTACTGTGCAGGATGGTGCTAGTGCACAGGGCGATCGCTGGCCGGCGTGGACTCGGCAGGACCTATACATCAGGAGGTGCAGATCCAGAGCCAGCAACATTATGGGGGACCCCTGCCACCCCAGCAACGGACTGTTCCAGCTGCTACGGTCAGGCAAACGCCTCCGCTGTCACGCTGTGAAAACAGAGAGGATGAGACGGAGTTTCTTCCCACAGGCCATCAGGACTGTTAACTCTCATATCTAATTTCATTTAATTTACTGTATTAACTTATTTTTTCTATCCTGTTTGGTAGTTTAGCACAATCCGCAGGCATTGCCACTTTCATTTCACTGCACATCTTATAGACAATAGACAATAGACAATAGGTGCAGTAGGAGGCCATTCGGCCCTTCGAGCCAGCACCGTCATTCAATGTGATCATGGCTGATCATTCTCAATCAGTACCCCGTTCCTGCCTTCTCCCCATACCCCCTGACTCCGCTATCCTTAAGAGCTCTATCTAGCTCTCTCTTGAATCTTGTATGTGTATGTGACAAATAAACTTGACTTGACTAGACTTGGACTCAGTGGTAAGTGATAGGTCCCCCTGCATCATCAACTCGCTGAATTTCAATCAGCTTTGCTACCAATATTCCCTTTACCCCAGGACGATAATGTGCTACCACCCAACACCCCGATGTTCAGCCATTTAAAAAGGGGATTGAGCAACTAGACCTCCTCAACTTGATCAAAAAGGCCCACTTCAAAATGTAATCACTACTCTACTCACTCCGACCTGTGCAAGATCACCACTTGTGAGGTGTTTGCACAGTAAGCAACCAGAACCAGAGCCAGAATAGGAGCAGAATAAGGCCAAAGGTTTTCTTCACCAACCTATCTTCATGTGAAGGTATTTATTTCACAAAATGCTGGAGTAACTCAGCGGGTCAGGCAGCATCTCAGGAGAGAAGGAATGGGTGACGTTTCGGGTCGAGACCCTTCTTCAGACTGTTGAGGAGGAATTGGTGAAACTTTACAAATTCTTTGCCACAGAAGGCTGTGAAGACCAAGTCAATGGATATTTTAGAGGCACAGATTGACATGTTCCTCTTTTGTACAGGTGTCAGGGATTAGACAATAGACAATAGACAATAGGTGCAGGAGGAGGCCATTCGGCCCTTCGAGCCAGCACCGCCTTTCAATGTGATCATGGCTGATCATTCTCAATCAGTACCCCGTTCCTGCCTTCTCCCCATACCCCCTGACTCCGCTATCGTTAAGAGCTCTATCTAGCTCTCTCTTGAATGCATTCAGAGAATTGGCCTCCACTGCCTTCTGAGGCAGAGAATTCCACAGATTCACAACTCTCTGACTGAAAACGTTTTTCCTCATCTCCGTTGTAAATGGCCTACCCCTTATTCTTAAACTATGGCCCCTGGTTCTGGACTCCCCCAACATTGGGAACATGTTTCCTGCCTCTAACGTGTCCAACCCCTTAATAATCGTATATGTTTCGATAAGATCCCCTCTCATCCTTCTAGGGAGTATAGGGTTATGGGGAGAAGGCAGGAGAATGGGGTTGAGAGGGAAAGATATATCAGC
The DNA here is from genome assembly GCF_053455715.1 of Rhinoraja longicauda. NCBI lineage: Eukaryota > Metazoa > Chordata > Chondrichthyes > Rajiformes > Arhynchobatidae > Rhinoraja > Rhinoraja longicauda. Next base: position 5,573,740 of record NC_135953.1, on the reverse strand, counting down.
CATGATTGAGTGGCGGAGTAGACTTGATGGGGCGAACATTTGTACACGATTTTGGGTTGATTGTGTTCACGGGCAGGCTTTAGAGTTACAGTGTTGAGACATGCCCTTCGGCCTACCAAGTCCGTGCTGAACAGCTATGTACACCAGCACTGTCCCACAAATTTACAATTACAGCAAGCCAATTAACCTACAAACCTGCACGTCTTTGGAGTGTGGGAGGAAACCGAAGATCTCGGAGAAAACCCACGGGGGAGAACGTACAAACTCCGTAGGAAACAGCACCCGAGGTCAGGATGGAACCCGGGTCTCTGGCGCTGTGAGGCAGCAACTCTACCGCTGCGCCACCCCTGTGCTGTCCGTGATGGATGAACAATTTCAGCAGTAAGGTTATAGTCGAAGGGGAAGTTGACATTAGTGCCATCTGCACGAGTACAGAGTACAGGTACAATTAATATCTGACTTGCAGCAGGATCACAGGCACGTAGACTCAGACAACATACAAAAACCTAAGTTATACTTAAATTAGACCAGTTCAGTGGACTCGGTGGGCCGAAGGGCCTGTTTCCGCGCTGTATCTCTAAAAAAATCCACTGACTTGGCCTCCACAGCATTCTGTGGCAAAGATTTCCACAGATTCACTGCCCTCTGACTGACAAAATTCCTCCTCATCTCCTTCCTAAAAGAACGCCCTTTAATTCTGAGGCTGTGACCTCTGGTCCTCAGTCTGATGAAGGGTCTCGACCCGAAACGTCACCCATTCCTTCTCTCCCGAGATGCTGCCCGACCTGCTGAGTTACTCCAGCATTTTGTGAATAAATCGATTTGTTCCAGCATCTGCAGTTATTTTCTTATACCTCTGGTCCTAGACTCTCCTACTGGTGGAAACATCCTCTCCACATCCACTCTATCCAGGCCTTTCACTATTCGGTACGTTTCAATGAGGTCCCCCCTCTTACTTCTAAACTCCAGCGAGTACAGGCCCAGTGCCGACAAACGCTCGCGAGTTTGGTGCCATTTTCAAGTCCCAGTTGTTATAAGTGTAGGGATCTTAACCTGCCCATGAAGGTCTGGTGTCCTGGTGGCATTTACTGCTTGTGAGTTCAGGTAATCAGTCAATTACAGTCAATTGATAACAGTCAACAGAGAGCTTTAACATCAATCAAAGGTTGGCCTAAGTTTGCCAACAGTAATACGCGTTTTGCATTGTGTGTAAATGTTTTACATTTTGCGTTCAATCCACATTCACGCTTTTGATCTTGATGTAAATAGTTTTTAAAGATATCTAAAGTGGGTAAAAATTAAATCTCAGTTGACGTTTGCTGCACTTATTGTCACTTAACTTGTAATCTTTTTTGCCACAATGTAATACTTTACCTCTTACTGAGACACGGAGACAGATACATGCACAAGAACACACACACTCAGGCACAGGCACACACACAGAGCGAACTATACACACACACACACACCACACACACACACACCACACACACACACACACCACACACACACACACACACCACACACACACACACACACACACACACACACCACACACACACACACACACACACACACACACACCACACACACACCACACACACACACACACCACACACACACACCACACACACACACACCACACACACACACACACCACACACACACCACACACACACACACACACCACACACACCACACACACACACCACACACACACACACCACACACACACACACACCACACACACACACACACACCACACACACACACACACACCACACACACACACACCACACACACCACACACACACACACCACACACACACACACACCACACACACACACCACACACACACCACACACACACACACACACCACACACACACACACCACACACACCACACACACACACACCACACACACACACACACACACACACACACACACACCACACACACACCACACACACACACACACACCACACACACCACACACACCACACTCACACAGATACATACACAGAAACATACACAACACACACACACACACACCACACACACCACACACACGCACACTCACACAGATACATACACAGAAACATACACAACACACTGAGACACAGGCACACACACAGAGCGAACTATGCACACACACACACCACACACCACACACACGCACACTCACACTCACACAGATACATACACAGAAACATACACAACACACTGAGACACAGATACACACACACACACACACACCACAATATACACATACACACCACACACACACACACACACACACACACACACACACACACACACACACACACACACACACACACACACACACACTCACACACAGATAATTGTACAGGAACACTCACACACTCAAACACAGACACACACACACACCAAAATATACACACATACCACATACACACTCACACACACACTCACACAGATACATGCACAGAAACACTCACACACTAAGACACAGACACACACACACACACACACACACCGATATATACACACACACACCACGTGCGAACACACACACACACACATTCACACTCACACAGATACATGCACAGGAACACTCACACTGAGACACAGACACACACACGCCCACACCAAAATATACACACCCACCACATACACACTCACACTCACACTCACACTCACATAGATATATGCACAGGAACACTCACACACTGAGACACAGACACACACACACACACACACACACACACACACACACACACACACACACACACACACACACACACACACACACACACACACACACACACAAACACACACACACACACACTCACACTTACACACACTCACACAGATACATGCACAGAAACATACATAAACTGAAACGCAGACACACACACACACACACCACACACACATACTCACACTTACATGCACTTAAACACACACACACATACACTTACACACACACACACACACACTCACACAGGTACATGCACAGAAACATACACACACTGAGACACAGCCACACATACACACACAGAAACATACACACACACATTCCCACACACACACTCACACAGATATATGCACAGAAACATACACACACTCACACACTCACACTCGTACACTCAAACTCACACTCGCACTCACACACACACACACACACACACTCAAACTCACACTCGCACTCACACTCACACACACTCACACCCACACCCACACACACACACACACTTGCATACACTCACACACTCACACACACACCCACACTCACACACACACTTGCATACACTCACACACTCACACTCACACACACTCACACACACACCCACACACACACACTTGCATACACTCACACACACACACTCACACACACTCACACACACACCCACACACACACACACACACTTGCATACACTCACACACTCACACACACACTCGCACACACTCACACACACTCACACATACGATTAATAAATTGAGAAGCTTAGAGAATAAGCACACAGAAATACAGGTATGTAGAAACATAGAACTACAGATGCAGGTTTATACCAAAGTTAGAGAAAGTGCAGAAAGTGGAACAATTCAGTGGGTCAGACAGCATCTCTGGAGAAAAAGGATGGGTGACGATTCTGGTTGGGACCCTTCTTCACACTGGGGGGAGTGTGAACAATTAAAAATATATGTGCTGACTGCAGACATAGGTTTAAGATGAGGGGGGAAAGATTTAATAGCAACCTGAGGGGTAACTTTTTCACACAAAGGGTGGTGGGAACATGGAACGAGCTGCCAGAGGAGGTAGTTGCGGCTGGGACTACTATCACAACGTTTAAGAAACATTTAGACAGGTACATGGATAGGACAGGTTTGGAGGGATATGGACCAAACGCAGGCAGGTGGGACCAGTGTAGATGGGTCAGGTTGGGCCGAAGGGCCTGTTTTAATGCTCTATGACTCTATGACAAGAGATGCTGTCACACACAACACAAATCGATAGGCAGATATATATGAACATACACACACACACAGACACACACACACACTAAAGCAGGTACTTTAAACAAGGGTTTCACATACAACACATGTATGATAACAGACACAAAAGTCATCATGATTAGTACGGGTGTCAGGGGTTATGGGGAGAAGGCAGGAGAGTGGGGGTTGAGAGGGAAAGATAGATCAGCCATGGTGGAATGGCTGGATGAGCTGAATGGCCTAATTCTGTTCATAGAATGGCTGGCTCGAAGGGCCGAATGGCCTAATCCTGCACCTATTGTCTATTGTCTAAAATAGGTGCAGGAGGAGGCCATTCGGCCCTTTGAGCCAGCACCGCCATTCATTGTGATCATGGCTGATCATTCTCAATCAATAACCTGTGCCTGCCTTCTCCCCGTATCCCTTGATTCCAGTAGCCCCTAGAGCTCTATCTAACTCTCTTTTAAATTCATCCAGTGAATTGGCCTCCACTGCCCTCTGTGGCAGAGAATTCCACAAATTCACAACTCTCTGGGTGAAAAAGCTTTTTTCTCATCTCAGTTTTAAGCTCCTAGAACTTATGAATTTATGAACTGTACTTTCACAGAAGCGTATATAAAGACACAGACATGCACATACACTCTGAAGAAGGGTCTTGACCCAAAACGTCACCCATTCCTTCTCCCCAGAGATGCTACCTGTCCCGTTGAGTTACTCCAACATTTTGTGATACCTTCGATTTGTACCAGCATCTGCAGTTATTTTCCTACTCATGTACACAGACAGGTAGTTGTACTGTATAAGAAGGAACTTCAGATGCTGGTTTACACTGAAAAGACCCAACGCAAATTGGAGGAACAGCACCTCAAATCTTGCTTGAGCAGTTTACACCCCAGCGGTATGAACATTGACTTCTCTACCTTTAAGTAAGCCTTGCTTTCCCTCTCTCCGTCCCTCCCCCAACCTAGTTCTCTGACTACTTTCACTGTCCTCCTGATTCATTTTGCTCTTTGTCTACCTCGTTATCACCTTCCCCACAGCTGACAATGAACCATTCCACATTTCCATGATCAGCGTCTGCCTTTTGATCTGCTGTTTTCACACCTCACTCTACCATATCTCTGATCCCTGACATCAGTCTGAAGAAGTGTCTCGACCCGAAACGTCACCCATTCCTTCTCTCCTGAGATGCTGCCTGACCCGCTGAGTTACTCCAGCATTTTGTGAATAACCCATTCCTTCTCTCCTGAGATGCTGCCTGACCCGCTGAGTTACTCCAGCATTTTGTGAAATAGACACCTTCCATTTGTACCAGCATCTGCAGTTATTTTCTCACACTTCCATACCTCTGTGTTTCCCACTCTCCTGACTCAAGTCAAGTCAAGTCAAGTCAAATTTATTTGTCACATACACATACTCGATGTGCAGTGAAATGAAAGTGGCAATGCCTGCGGGTTGTGCACAAAAATAATTACAGTTACAATAAATAAAGTTAATAAGTTACTAAACATAGCACCAAAAAGTGTCGACAAAAATTTAGTCTGGTCTGAAGAAGGGTCTCGACCTGAACCGTCGCCCGAGATCATGGCTGACCATCCACAATCAGTAGCCCGTTCCTGCCCTCTCCCCATACCCCTTGTCTCCGCTATCATTAAGAGCACTATCCCGCTCTCTCTTGAAAGCATCTTGAAAGGATAATGGGCCTAACGCAGGCAGGTGGGACTAGTGTAGCTGGGACATTGTTGGCAGGTGTGGGCAAGTTGGGCCGAAGGGCCTGTTTCTATGCTGTATCACTCTACGACCCTACCCTTTCACATCTCTACACCACCTCTCCCCTGACTCTCAGTCTGAAGAAGGATCTTGACCAGAAACGTCGCCCGTTCCTTCTCTCCAGAGATGCCGCCGGTTCCGCTGAGTTACTCCAGCATTTTGTGTCTATCTTCAAGCAAATGTGCTGGAGGGCATATTGATGGCACCTTTCCCCTTCTCATGAGGGTGGGTAGGTGCCGCGTGTGGGTCGTTGGCGAGGTTGTGCGCTCCCGTTTTGTACCCTGAGGTCTCAGTACACTGACTCAGCCGGGCGTTTGGTTCCTTCATCTGCCTCTCTCCCGGCTTGGGCCGAATGGCCTACTCCTGCACCTATTGTCTATTGTCTAACTCAGCGGGTCAGGCAGCATCTCTGGAGAACATGGGCACTGCACTTGTGGAAGCGGGACTTGAATGCATCCTTAACATCGTCCCCACCGTCTACCTCGTTGTCACCTCTAGCCACGACAGACACAAAAACGAAACGCAGACCAAACACAATGTAGAAAGAGAAACTGTAGACGGGCAAAGAACCCAAACACAGATGTAGAAGCTGCTTTCATGACAATAGACAATAGGTGCAGGAATAGGCCATTCGGCCCTTCGAGCCAGCACCACCATTCAATGTGATCATGGCTGATCATTCCCAATCAGTACCCCCGTTCCTGCCTTCTCCCCATACCCCCCTGAGTGCTGGAAAAACTTTTTCAGTCAGAGAGTTGTGAATCTGTAGAATTCCACAGCCTTCTGTGGCAAAAAGTTCCACAGCTTCACCGCCCTCTGGCTAAAGAAATTCCTCCTCACTCAATACACTTGAATTTAGAAGGATGAGAGGGGATCTTATCGAAACATATAAGATTATTAAGGGGTTGGACACGTTAGAGGCGGGAAACATGTTCCCAATGTTGGGGGAGTCCAGAACCAGGGGCCACAGTTTAAGAATAAGGGGTAGGCCATTTAGAACGGAGATGAGGAAAAGCGTTTTCAGTCAGAGAGTTGTGAATCTGTGGAACTCTCTGCCTCAGAAGGCAGTGGAGTCCAATTCTCTGAATGCATTCAAGAGAGAGCTAGATAGAGCTCTTAAGGATAGCAGAGTCAGGGGGTATGGGGAGAAGGCAGGAACGGGGTACTGATTGAGAATAATCAGCCATGATCACATTGAATGGTGGTGCTGGCTCGAAGGGCCGAATGGCCTCCTCCTGCACCTATTGCCTATTGTCTAACTCAGCAGGTCAGGCAGCATCTCTGGAGAACATGGGCACGTAATGTTTCACAGAGTGCTGGAGTAACTCAGCGGGTCAGGCAGCATCTCTGGAGAACGTGGATAGGTGACGTTTCACAGAGTGCTGGAGTAACTCAGCGGGTCAGGCAGCATCTCTGGAGAACATGGATAGGTGACGCTTCGGGTCGAGACCCTTCTTCAGACTGACTCAAACGAACAGGTACACAAAAGCCCACAGCGGCCTTCAAAACCATAAATAGAGAGACAAAGGGGAGACTTTAAAAACACCCTGATTTAAAGTGAGGATGATTTAAACCCCAGCGGTAGAGTTGCTGCCTTGCAGCGAATGCAGCGCCGGAGACCCGGTTTTGATCCCAACCATGGGTGCTGTCTGTACGGAGTTTGTACGTTCTCCCCGTGACCTGCGTGGGTTTTCTCCGGGTGCTCCGGTTTCCTCCCACACTCCAAAGACGTGCGGGTTTGTAGGTTAATTGTCTGAGGAAGAACTTTTTCAGTCAGAGAGTGGTGAAGGTGTGGAATTCTCTGCCTCAGAAGGCAGTGGAGGCCAGTTCGTTGGATGCTTTCAAGAGAGAGCTGGATAGAGCTCTTAAGGATAGTGGAGTGAGGGGGTATGGGGAGAAGGCAGGAATGGGGTACTGATTGAGAGTGATCAGCCATGATTGCATTGAATGGCGGTGCTGGCTCGAAGGGCTGAATGGCCTACTCCTGCACCTATTGTCTATTGTCTATTGTCTATTGTCTCGACCCGAAAAGTCACCCATTCCTTCTCTCCAGATATGCTGCCTGTCCCGCTGAGTTACTCCGGCATTTTTTGTCTACCTTCGATTTAAACCAGCATCTGCAGTTCCTCCCCACACAGGTTTGTTGGTTCATTGGCTTGGTGTTTGTGTAAATTTGTGTTCGTGTGTGTGGGATAAACATTTGTTATTTCGATGTAGCTGAATTTGAAAATTGCATGTCTCCCTTCAGGCATTCACATTTCAGATGCAATGTTTCCAGTCAGTTTTAATTGAGTTTAATTTAGTTTAGTTTAGTTTAGTTTAGAGATACATCGTGGAAACAGGCCCTTCGGCCCACCGGCCAGCGATCACCCCATGTGCACCAGAGTATTAGTCATAGATCAATAGGTGTTAGCTCTTGAACACCACCCCCCCCCCCCACCCCCTCCCCCTCCTGTAACCCCTTTACCGTCAGTCTGAACCAGGGGCCACAGTTTAAGAATAAGGGGTAGGCCATTTAGAACTGAGATGAGGAAAAACTTTTTCACTCAGAGAGTTGTGAATCTTTGGAATTCTCTGCCTCAGAAGACAGTGGAGGCCAATTCACTGGATGCTTTCAAGAGAGAGTTAGAGCTCTTAAGGATAGCGGAGTCAGGGGGCATAGGGAGAAGGCAGGAACGGGGTACTGATTGTGGATGATCAGCCATGATCGCAATTGAATGGCGGTGCTCGCTCGAAGGGCCGAATGGCCTCCTCCTGCACCTATTGTCTATTGAAGGATTCCGACCCAAAACGACATCCATCCTTTTTCTCCACAGATGCTGTCTGACTGGCCGAGCTACACCAGCATTTTGTTCCCTATTCTCAAATTGCATTATATATGTTGTCGTACATATTTCAGAACATTGAGCACAGAGATGTACTGGAACAGTCTAAAGAAGGTTCCGGATCCGAGACAGCGCATATCCATGGTCTCCAGAGATGCTGCCTGACCCACCGAATAACCTGTCACCTGTGTCATCTGTCCCGCTGAGTTACTCCAGCATTTTGTGTCTATTTACAGTTCCTTGTTTCTACACAGACGCTGTCAGACCCGCTGAGTTACTCCAGCACTTTGTGTCTTTTTTGTAGTAAACCAACATCTGCAGTTCCTTGTTACTCCACAGAAGCTGTCAGACCCGCTGAGTTACTCCAGCACTTTGTGTCTTTTTTTGTTTGTAAACCAACATCTGCAGTTCTTCGCATCTCTTTTTTTTACTGGAACAGGCCCTTCGGCCCACAAAATCTGTTGCCAGGTGAAACGAGTTTCCTCAGCTGCCTTGTCTATCTCTCATTCAGATTTTCTCCATGTTAGCTGCACTCTGGTATTTTTCTCTTTGCACTACTAGTTGTACCTGTGCATGACTTGAGTGGATTAATGTATCGCAGAGAGCGTGGAAACAGACCCTTCGGCCCAACTTGCCCACACCGGCCAACATGCCCCAGCTATACTAGCCCCACCTGCCTGCGTTTGGCCCATATCCCTCCAAACCTGTCCTATCCATGTACCTGTCTAACAGTTTCTTAAACGTTACGATAGTCCCAGTCTCAACTACCTCCTCTGGCAGCTTTTCCATGCAACCACCACCCTTTGTGTGAAGGGTGTGGTAGAGTGGACACAGACTCTTGGGCCCCTCGTCCACCTACACTAGTCCCACCTGCTTGTGTTTGGCCCTTATCCCACTAAACCTTTCCTATACACGTACCAGTCCAAATGTCTTTTAGATAATGTTAAATGTTGATTTGATTCGACTGAAAAGCGGGCAAACAATACATTTTAATTGTTTCTCAGTGTTCGTGATAATATTAAACCAATACCTATTTATAAATATATATAAATGTTTGTGTGTGTTACACGAATATCGTACTCTACATTATATATGATATTCATATTATGAATATAAGTTATTCTTCCAATATTAACCATAAATATATATTGAATATATGATCATCTCACATCTTACATATCCTATATGTGTGAGTGTGTATGTATGTTGATTTACACCGAAGGTCGACACAAAATGCTGGAGTAACTCAGTCAGGCAGCATCTCTGGAGAGAAGGAATGGGTGAAGCTTCGGGTCGAGACCCTTCTTCAGACTTCTTCGAGATATTCTTATTAATATTTATTAATATTAATATAATTTAATCACAACGTTAATCAATTTAATATTATATGAATATCATATATATACATATATATCTATTTGTCTGTCATATATACAGGTTTAATTTACTAAGAATATTTTGTATTCATAAGGTATTTATTCACAAAATGCTGGAGTAACTCAGCAGGTCAGGCAGCATCTCAGGAGAGAAGGAATGGGTGACGTTTCGGGTCGAGACCCTTCTTCAGACTGATGTCAGGGAGGCGGGACAAAGGAAGGATATAGGTGGAGACAGGAAGATAGAGGTAGAACTGGGAAGGGGAGGGGAAGAGAGGGACAGAGGAACTATCTAAAGTTGGAGAAGTCAATGTTCATACCGCTGGGCTGCAAGCTGCCCAAGCGAAATATGAGGTGCTGTTCCTCCAATTTCCAGTGGGCCTCATTATGGCACTGGAGGAGGCCCATGACAGAAAGGTCAGACTGGGAGTGGGAGGGGGAGTTGAAGTGCTCAGCCACCGGGAGATCAGGCTGGTTAAGACGGACTGAGCGAAGATGTTGAGCGAAACGATCGCCGAGCCTGCGTTTGGTTTCGCCGATGTAATGAAGTTGACATCTGGAACAGCGGATGCAATAGATGAGGTTGGAGGAGGTGCAGGTGAACCTCTGTCTCACCTAGAAAGACTGTTTGGGTCCTTGGATGGAGTTGAGGGGGGAGGTAAAGGGGCAGGTGTTGCATCTCGTGCGGTTGCAGGGGAAAGTGCCTGGGGATGGGGTGTTTTGGGTAGGAAGGGACGAGTGGACCAGGGAGTTACGGAGGGAACGGTCTCTGCGGAACGCAGAAAGGGGAGGGGATGGGAAGATGTGGCCAGTGGTGGGGTCCCGTTGTAGGTGACGGAAATGTTGGCGGATGATTTGTTGTATCCGCTGGCTGGTGGGGTGGAAGGTGAGAACGAGGGGGATTCTGTCCTTGTTACGAATGGGGGAGGGGGAGCAAGAGTGGAGCTGCGGGATATAGAGGAGACCCTAGTGAGAGCCTCATCTATAATGGAAGAGGGGAAGCCCCGTTTCCTGAAGAACGAGGACATCTCGGAAGCCCTAGTGTGAAACACCTCATCCCGGGCGCAGATGCGGCGTAGACGGAGGAATTCGGAGTAGGGGATAGACTTTTAGCAGGAGACCGGGTGGGAAATATGACCATATTATATAAGGAGGATGATGGCAAAGTTAACATCGCTGCTGGACAACGACTCCCACCCCATGAATAGTGTAAGAAAATAACAGCAGATGCTGGGACAAATCGAAGGTATTTATTCACAAAATGCTGGAGTAACTCAGCAGGTCAGGCAGCAGCTCAGGAGAGATGCTTCTTTCCTGAGATGTTGCCTGACCTGCTGAGTTACTCCAGCATTTTGTGAATAAATACCTAAGAAAATTAATATTGAGCTGCTCAACTTGCTACCTTGCTGTACTGCTTACAACTGCAAGAACGAGTATCAATCGATAAAAAGCTATAAATGTATTGTGTATATATATATATATATATATATATATATATATATATATATATATATATATATATATATTCTTCAGGAAACGGGGCTTCCCCTCTTCCATTATAGATGAGGCTCTCACTAGGGCCTCTTCTATATATATAGAAGAGGCCCTAGTGAGAGCCTCATCTATAATGTACATATATATGCCCCTGTACATATATATATATATATATGTACAGGGGCATATTTACCCATGCATTGTATACTTGTATTTATATTCATGCATTTTAAATATATATGTTATGGTCTATACTTTGGCAATATTACGATGTAACTTATCATGCCAATAACGTTTTTAAATTTAAAAAATAATTATTATTAGAGAGAGAGAGAGAGAGAGTGAGAGAGAGAGAGAGAGAGAGAGTTAATTTCAAACCGAAATCAGACACAAAATGCTGGAGTAACTCAGCGGGACAGGCAGCATCTCTGGAGAGAAGGAATGGGCGACGTTTCGGGTCTGGACCCTTCTTCAGACTGAGAGTCAGAGGGGAGGGGAACGGACGATTTCGACGGTCCTTCGGACAAATGAATGGAAGGTTTGCAGAAATCGAGGAAATGTGGTCATATATATATGCTTCACATATTGTGAAGCTATTGTGTTTGAAAGGAAAGAGTGAGAGAGACAGAGAGTGAGAGAGTGAGAGGGAGAGACGGGAGAGACAGATATATATATATATAAATACCTTCGATTTGTACCAGCTTCTGCAGTTATTTTCTTATACTATATATATATACAGTTATTTTCTTATACTATATATATATACCAGCATCTGCAGTTATTTTCTTATACTATATATAGTATAAGAAAATAACCAGATGCTGGTACAAATCGAAGGTATTTATTCACAAAACGCTGGAGTAACTCAGCAGGTCAGGCAGCATCTCAGGAGAGAAGGAATGGGTGACGTTTCGGGTCGAGACCCTTCTTCAGACTGAGATAGATATGTATCTATATATATATATATATATATATATATATACATACTTTAGACGACAGGTTTGGAATCCACAAGTTACGTGCTAGTTATAGTATCCTTTAACTCGATTTGTAAAAGGCATTGATTTTACAAACAGTTGTTGACCAATGTTGTCAATCGCGTAAGAACAAACTTTTAAAATGAGACACAGGGAAGTGAAGAGGCGAAACTCCCCCCCCCCCCCCCCCCCCAGCCGCTCTGCCTTGAAAGGGTCCCAACCCGGAACATGGTCGGTCCATTCCCTCCACAGGCGCTGCCTGACCCGCTGAGTTCCTCCAGCAATTTGTGCTTGACGAGACCACATTGAAAAAGGGTTTGTCTCAGCGCTGTGTGGCTCCACGAAGCTGTCCCTAGAAACTCAGGTAACATCTGCAGAAAGAACAGAGAGACCCCAGGTTACATCATGACTTCGGGTTGCTGTCTGAGTGGAGTCTGTGTGACCGCGTGGGTTTCCTCCGGGTGCCCCGGTTTCCCTCTCGCACGCCAAAGACGCTAAAGGGTTGTAGGTTAACTTACCCTCTGCAAATTGCCCACTACTAGTGTGCCGAGAGAGTGGACGAGAAATTGGATAGACATAGAATTGGTGTGTAAAAAGACACACAGTGCTGGAGGAACTCAGCGGATCAGGCAGCTTCTCTGGAGGACATGGTACGTGACATTTGGTGTCTAGACCTCTTGAGAACGAGCGGAGAAAGATTTAATAAGAACCTGAGGGGCAACGTCTTCACGCAAAAGGGTGGTGGTTGTATGGAACGAGCTGCCAGAGGAGGTAGTTGAGGCAGGGACTATCCACAACGTATCGCAACAAGCTCTTAAGGATCGCGGAGTCAGGGGGTATGGGGAGAAGGCAGGAACGGGGTACTGATTGAGAATGATCAGCCATGATCACATTGAATGATGGTGGTGCTGGCTCGAAGGGCCGAATGGCCTCCTCCTGCACCTATTGTCTATTGTCTAAGAAACAGTTGGACAGGTACATGGATAGGACAGGTTTGGAGGGATATGGAACAAACACGGACAGGTGGGACTAGTGTAGCTGGGACATTGTTGGCCGGTGTGGGAAAGTTGGGCCGAAGGGCCTGTTTCCACACTGCACACTGTATCACTCTATGACTAGTGTAGCTGGGACATTGTTGGCCGGTGTGGGCAAGTTGGGCCGAAGGGCATGTTTCCACACTGTATCACTCTATGACTAGGGTAGCTGGGACATGTTGGGCGGTGTGGGCAAGTTGGGCCGAAGGGCCTGTTTCCACATTGCACACTGTATCACTCTATGACTAGTGTAGCTGGGACATGTTGGGGGGTGTGGGCAAGTTAGGCCGAAGGGCCTGTTTCCACACTGTATCACTCTATGACTAGTGTAGCTGGGACATTGTTGGGGGGTGTGGGCAAGTTAGGCCGAAGGGCCTGTTTCCACACTGTATCACTCTATGACTAGTGTAGCTGGGACATTGTTGGACGGTGTGGGCAAGTTGGGCCGAAGGGCCTGTTTCCACACTATATCACTCTATGACTAGTGTAGCTGGGACATGTTGGGCGGTGTGGGCAAGTTGGGCCGAAGGGCCTGTTTCCACACCGTATCACTCTATGACTCTGTAACTCAACGGATCAAATAGCATCTCTGGAGAAAAGGAATAGGTGACATTTCGGGTCGAGACCCTTCTTCATTGCCAAGAGGCCACCTGTCCATGTTCTTCTGCGACGCTGCCTGACCTGTTGAATTACTCCAGCCCTTTGGGTCTATCTTGGGTGTAAACTGGCATCTGCAGTTCCTTCCTGGTGCAAATTAATTCCTATTTTCCACTTTCATCTTTGTCGTTCTTCCCCTTTCCGTAAACACACACACACACACACACACAACCACGCAAGTCTACGATGTTATCGCAGGTACAAATGAACTCTCATTCGCAGTCACCTCCCCTCGGGGGGAAAAGAAACAGGGGACTAATCGGGTTCCATCAGAACGGTGGCTGCTGAATGTCGAGACAAGTCGCCGGCTCTCAGCTTTCTCAAGTGGACCCGGCTGCAATTCCACAGATGTTATTTGGATGAGAGAGAGAAAAAAAATACATATACTTCGGAGAGTGAGTTTGGACAATAACAGCAACGACAACAACAGAGAGAAAAAAAAGCACAGAGCAAGAGAGGAAAAAATAACAATGCCAATTCGTAGGAGATCCGAGTGAATGGCCGCAGAGCAGCAGCTTCTTAAAATCATCTCTGGAGAGGAAACCCCAGTCTAACACTTGGATTTTTTTTTGTTTTAGAAAGGGAAACTTACACACACCAACCAACACACACACACACACACACGCACAGGTTTGCAATTCATCGCGTCTGGTTGAACAAATATTTACCCGCTTGTTTGGATAGCTTTTATTTTTTTTCCTCCCGCACTTAACCCGAATGTTGTGTGTGTGTGAGAGAGAGAGAGAGAGCGAGAGAGAGAGAGAGAGAGAGAGTGAGAGAGAGAAGGAGAGAGAGAGAGAGAGAGAGTTTGTGTGTTTGTGTTTTAGTCTCATTTGAACCCCACGCGTAGATCAGGTAGCAGCAAGAACCAAAGTTCTTTTCGGAAGATCTTTCAAACTCGGAGAGGGAAACTTTGGATTTGTATTTCTCTGCTTGACTTTGAAACAAAAAACCAAAAAAAAACACCCCACTAAATTGAGAATATCTTCCCGATATCTTGGACTTAAACCCTGACTCCGATCGTCATTGGGAGAAGATGCCTCGTCTACCCCCGAGAATCGTGTGGCTGTAAGTTTGATATTTTCACACATTGCGTGACGTTGTGTATTTTTCTGTTTTTTATTTAGAAATACCACTGCTTATTTTGTCTGGGTTTTATTTAAGAAAATGTTGTACTTTAGTGCTGATACGTTTCTCTTCTGCTCCGCAGATTCCTGCACTCACTTACCCTTTCGTCCCTGATCCAGGTGAGAGGTTATTTTTGTTTAAAACATTCTTCTGTATTTGTTTTTAGTGTTAAAATGTTAACGCCCGCCTGCGCTTGGTATCAACGGCGTTGTGTGTGTCATATTAATCCGGGCAGCATACTTCTGGGGAAAGTGCAGGAAGGGTCTGAAGATGGAATTTAGAAGATTGAGGGGGGGGATCTTATAGAAACTTACAAAATTCTTAAGGGGTTGGACAGGCTAGATGCAGGAAGATTATTCCCGATGTTGGGGAAGTCCAGAACAAGGGGTCACAGTTGAAGGATAAGGGGGAAGTCTTTTAGGACCGAGATGAGAACGTTTTTTTTCACACAGAGAGTGGTGAATCTGTGGAATTCTCTGCCACAGAAGGTAGTTGAGGCCAGTTCATTGGCTATATTTAAGAGGGAGTTAGATGTGGCCCTTGTGGCTAAAGGGATCAGGGGGTGTGGAGAGAAGGCAGGTACGGGATACTGAGCTGGATGATCAGCCATGATCATATTGAATGGCGGTGCGTACAGGCTCGAAGGGCCGAATGGCCTACTCCTGCACCTATTTTCTATGTTTCTATGCCGCTTTAAACCGAAGGCAGACACAAAAAAAAAGCTGGAGTAACTCAGCGGGACAGACAGGCAGCAGCATCTCAGGAGAGAAGGTATGAAATGGGTGACATTTCGGGTCGAGACCCCTCTTCAGACTGGGCAAGAAAGGTCTCGACTCGACCTGAAACGTCACCCATTCCTTCTCTCCAAAGATGCTGCCCGACCCGCTGAGTTACTCCAGCTTTTTTTCCCCTGTGTCCACAAGTCTGGGGACACTCGAGTTATTATTAAACGCGGTCGCTTTTGGTCGTCTTGGCGTGAGTCAAGCAAGGCACAAGATCTCTTGAAAGCACTGGCGTGGGAAGAGTCTGCTGCAGATGCTGGTTTAAACCGAAGAAGGACTCGAAATGCTGGAGTAACTCAGCGGGTCAGGCAGCATCTCTGGAGAGAAGGAACGGCCGACCTCTATCTGCCTCCTAATCCCATTAGACAATAGACAATATGTGCAGGAGGAGGCCATTCGGCCCTTCGAGCCAGCACCGCCATTCAATATGATCATGGCTGATCATTCTCAATCAGTACCCCGTTCCTGCCTTCTCCCCATACCCCCTGACTCCGCTATCCTTAAGAGCTCTATCTAGCTCTCTCTTGAATGCATTCAGAGAATTGGCCTCCACTGCCTTCTGAGGCAGAGAATTCCACAGATTCACAACTCTCTGACTGAAAAAGTTTTTCCTCATCTCAGTTCTAAATGGCCTACCCCTTATTCTTAAACTGTGGCCCCTCGTTCTGGACTCCCCCAACATTGGGAACATGTTTCCTGCCTCTAACGTGTCCAACCCCTTAATAACCTTATACGTTTCGATATGATCCCCTCTCATCCTTCTAAATTCCAGTGTATACAAGCCTAGTCGCTCCAGTCTTTCAACATATGATAGTCCCGCCATTCCGGGAATTAACCTAGTAAACCTACGCTGCACGCCCTCCCCATAACCCACTGACACCCGTTCTAATCGATAATTTGTCTATCTCTGCCTTATCTGTCTATCCACTGACTTGGCCTCCACAGCCCTCTGTGGCAAAGAGATCCGCAGATTCACCGCCCTCTGACTGAAGAAGTTCCTCCTCATTTCTTTTCTAAAAGAGTGACCTTTAATTCTGAGGCTGTGCCTGGTCGTGAGAGTTTGAAGAAGGGTCTCGACCCGAAACCTCTCCCATTCCTTCCCTCCAGAGATGCTGCCTGACCCACTGAGTTACTCCAGCAATTTGTGTCTACCTTCGATTTTAACCAGCATCTGCAAGTTTTTTCTTTCCTGTCAGTTTACTAATCTGTTGTCAGAACATCCTGAGATGCTGCCTGACCTGCTGAGTTACTCCAGCATTTTGTGAGATAAATACCTTCGATTTGTACCAGCGTCTGCAGTTAGTTATTTGCTTGCACTACCTGTTGTCAGAACACAAGGACGCGGGTACATTCACTCGCCCCTCTGTAGGTGGGAGCGGGCAGCCTGGGCCAAACCTTCCTTTTTAAAGTTTCCAATCGAGTTTATGTGGGTTAAAGTGGAAGAGCGCTCCCCCTGACCCGGGGAAGGTGAGGGCGAGCAGGTGGATTGGAGCCCGGCTCTCCTGGCCGCCGATCCAACACACACTCGATGCGTTCACTGAGACACGCGGGAGATAGGCACAAAAAGCTGGACCCTGGGAGAGAGAGGTAGATAGATAGATAGAGAGAGAGAGAGAGAGAGAGAGAGAGAGAGAGAGAGAGAGAGAGAGAGAGAGAGAGAGAGAGAGAGAGAGAGAGAGAGACAGGCAGGCAGACAGACAGACAGACAGACAGACAGATAGATAGATAGATAGATAGATAGATAGATAGATAGATAGATAGATAGATAGATAGAAAGAGAGAGAGAGAGAGAGAGAGAGAGAGAGAGAGAGAGACAGGCAGGCAGACAGACAGATAGACAGATAGATAGATAGATAGATAGATAGATAGATAGTTAGATAGATAGATAGATAGAAAGAGAGAGAGAGATAGAAAGAGATAGATAGATAGATAGAGAGAGAGAGAGAGAGAGAGAG
Source organism: Rhinoraja longicauda (assembly GCF_053455715.1). Classification (NCBI taxonomy): domain Eukaryota; kingdom Metazoa; phylum Chordata; class Chondrichthyes; order Rajiformes; family Arhynchobatidae; genus Rhinoraja; species Rhinoraja longicauda. Next base: position 5,555,762 of record NC_135953.1, on the reverse strand, counting down.
AGAGAGAGAGAGAGAGAGAGAGAGAGAGAGAGAGAGAGAGAGAGGGAGAGAGAGAGAGAGAGAGAGAGAGAGGGAGAGAGAGAGAGAGGACGGGCACCCAGGACAGGTAACGCATACACACACATTATGACACTCGTGAATGGCAGAGAGACTGGTATTTACACACACATACATGACAGGCGACTGACACATAGAGGCAGGCGGCCATGCATACACACAAGACACACGCGATTGCGATATCAAGGTATGTGCCCACATGCACGAGTATATCGACTCAAACACAAGAAGCTGCAGATGCTGATCACAAAAACAAAACACCCACAAAGTGTTGGAGTAACTCAGCGGGACAGGCAGCAGCATCTCTGGAGAACATGGATCGGTGACTGGGTCTGACGAACGGTCCCGACCCGAAACGTCGCCTGTCCATATTCTCCAGAGATGCTGAACACAGAGAACACAAAAAAAGCTGGAGTAACTCAGCATCTCCGGAGAGAAAGAGTGGGGGTCGTTTCGGGTTGAGACCCTTCTTCAGGCTGAGAGTCAGGAGAGAGGGAGACAGAGACAGATAAAGAAAGAAAGAAAGACAGACAGACAGACAGACAGACAGACAGACAGACAGACAGGCAGACAGACAGGCAGACAGACAGACAGACAGACAGACAGACAGGCAGACAGACAGACAGGCAGACAGACAGACAGACAGACAGGCAGACAGACAGACAGACAGGCAGACAGGCAGACAGACAGACAGACAGACAGACAGACAGACAGACAGACAGACAGGCAGACAGGCAGACAGGCAGACAGACAGACAGACAGACAGACAGACAGACAGACAGACAGACAGACAGACAGACAGACAGACAGACAGACAGACAGGCAGACAGGCAGACAGACAGACAGACAGACAGACAGACAGACAGACAGACAGACAGACAGACAGACACAGGAGCATATCAACCCATGCATTGTATACTTGTTTTTATATTCATGCATTTTAAATATGTATGTTATGTTCTATACTTTGGCAATATAATGATGTATCTTATCATGCCAATAAAGCTTTTTAAATTAAAATTGAAAAATTCATAGATAGATAGATAGATAGATAGATAGATAGATACACACACACACACACACACACACACACACACACACACACACACAGAGAGAGAGAGAGAGAGAGAGAGAGAGAGAGAGAGAGAGAGAGAGAGAGAGAGAGAGAGAGAGAGAACGGGCACCCAGGACAGGTCACGGTTTCCACGCCGTATCTGCAAAGCCTTACAGTGCCGGAGACCCGGGTTCGACCCTGACCTGGGTCGCTGTCTGTGTTTTGTGTGGAGTTTGCACTTTCTCTCTGTGAGGTCCTCCTTTCCCCACACCGCAACTTCTTGGCCAATTGACCACTGCAAGTCGCCCACTGTGTGTGAAGACAGAAGAATTGGGGGGGGGGGGGTGTGGGGGGGGGGGGAGGGGGGACGGTGCAGAATTGGCGTGGAGATGAGATGAGGAACTGGAGATGCAGGAATCTTAAACAGATCAGTCTGAAGAAGGGAGAGTAAAACTCAGCGGGTCAGGCAGCATCTCTGGGGAAAAGGAACAGGTGACGTTTCGGATGGAGACCCTTCTTCAGACATTATTAGGTGTTTGATAACCAGTCCGTTGTTGTCGGTGTTGTGTGATTGTATCTCTTCGTGTACAAGGTTTAGTTTAGTTTAGTTTAGTTTATTCAGGTACTGTGAAAATCTTCTTCAGACCCAAAACGTCGCCTATCCAATCCCTCCACAGATGCTGCCTGACCCGCTGAGTTACCCCGGCACTTTATAGAAACATAGAACATAGAAAGAAATAGGTGCAGGAGTAGGCCATTCGGCCTTTCGAGCCAGCACCGCCATTCAATGTGATCATGGCTGATCATCTAAAATCAGTACCCCGTTCCTGCTTTTTTCCCCAATATCCCTTGATTCCTTTAGCCCTAAGAGCTAAATCTAGCTTCTTGAAAACATCCAGTGAATTGGCCTCCACTGCCTTCTATGGCAGAGAATTCCACAGATTCACAACTCTCTGGGTGAAAATTTCTTTCCTCAGTCCTAAATGGCCTCCCCCTTATTCTTAAACTGTGACCCCTGGTTCTGGACTCCCCCAACATCGGGAAAATTTTTCCTGCATCTAACCTGTCTAATCCCTTAACAATTATATATGTTTCTATTAGATCCCCTCTCATCCTTCTAAATTCCAGTGAATAAAAGCCCAGTCGACCCATTCTTTCATCATATGTCAGTCCCGCCATCCCGGGAACTAACCTGGTTATTCCTATTAATTATATTTTAGTCAGAAGGATGAGAGGGCATCTTATCGAAACGTATAAGATTATTAAGGGGTTGGACACGTTAGAGGCAGGAAACATGTTCCCAATGTTGGGGGAGTCCAGAACAAGGGGCCACAGTTTAAGAATAAGGGGTAGGCCATTTAGAACGGAGATGAGGAAAAACCTTTTCAGTCGGAGAGTTGTGAATCTGTGGAATTCTCTGCCTCAGAAGGCAGTGGAGGCCAAATCTCTGAATGCATTCAAGAGAGAGCTAGATAGAGCTCTTAAGGATAGCGGAGTCAGGGGGTATGGGTAGAAGGCAGGAACGGGGTACTGATTGAGAATGACCAGCCATGATCACATTGAATGGCGGTGCTGGCTCGAAGGGCCGAATGGCCTCCTCCTGCACCTATTGTCTATTGTCAAGTATTATTTGACGTTTTGGAGATACAAGAACAGCAGATGCTGGAATCTTGAGCAAAGGACAAAGTGCTGGAGGAACTCAGCAGGGGTATATAATGATCAGTGCATTATCGGTGTTGTGTGACTGTGTCTCTATGTGTATGAGGTTTAGTTTAGTTAAGTTTTCTTTATTGAGGTACAGTGAAAACCTTCTGTTGCTTACTATCCAGTCAGCGGAAAGACAATACATGATTACAATCGAACCATCCACAGTGTACAGATAGATACATGATAAAGGGATACGGTGAATAACATTTAGTGCAAGATAAAGCCAGTAAAGTCCGATCAAAGATAGTCTGAGGCACAATGAGAGATAGACAAAGCTGGAGTAACTCAGTGGGTCAGATAGTATCTCTGGAGAAAATAATTAGGTGACGTTTCGGGTCGAGACCCTTCTTCAGACTGAGAGTCAGGGGAAAGGGAAACGAGAGTTATAGACAGTGATGTAGAGAGATATAGAACAAATGAATTGAAGATATGCAAAAATGTAACGATGATAAAGGAACGGTGGCGCAGCGGTAGAGTTGCTGCTTTACAGCGAATGCAGCGCCGGAGACTCAGGTTCGATCCTGACTACGGGTGCTGCACTGTAAGGAGTTTGTACGTTCTCCCCGTGACCTGCGTGGGTTTTCTCTGAGATCTTCGGTTTCCTCCCACACTCCAAAGACGTACAGGTATGTAGGTTAATTGGCTGGGTAAATGTAAAAATTGTCCCTAGTGGGTGTAGGATAGTGTTAATGTGCGGGGATCGCTGGGCGGCACGGACTTGGAGGGCCGAAAAGGCCTGTTTCCGGCTGTATATATATGATATGATATGATATGAAACAGACCATTGTTAACTGTGGGCAAGGTGAGAACGAGTTACATACAATGAGACTCAACAAGACGACTTTGAAAGTAGTACAAATAGTGTAAGAAAATAACTGCAGATGCTGGTACAAATCAAAGGTATTTATTCACAAAATGCTGGAGTAACTCAGCGGGTCAGGCAGCATCTCAGGAGAGAAGGAATGGATGATGTTTCGGGTCGAGACCCTACTTCAGACTGATGTCAGGGGGGGCGGGACAAAGGAAGGATATAGGTGGAGACAGGAAGATAGAGGGAGAACTGGGAAGGGGGAGGGGAAAAGAGGGACAGAGGAACTATCTAAAGTTGGAGAAGTCAATGTTCATACCGCTGGGCTGCAAGCTGCCCAAGCAAAATATGAGGTGCTGTTCCTCCAATTTCCCGTGGGCCTCACTATGGCACTGGAGGAGGCCCATGACAGAAAGGTCAGACTGGGAGTGGGAGGGGAGGTTGAAGTGCTCAGCCACCGGGAGATCAGGTTGGTTAAGGCGGACTGAGCGAAGGTGTTGAGCGAAACGATCGCCGAGCCTGCGTTTGGTTTCGCCGATGTAAAGAAGTTGACATCTAGAGCAGCGGATACAATAGATGAGGTTGGAGGAGGTGCAGGTGAACCTCTGTCTCGCCTGGAAAGACTGTTTGGGTCCTTGGATGGAGCTGAGGGAGGAGGTAAAGGGACAGGTTGCATCTCCTGCGGTTGCAGGGGAAAGTGCCCGGGGATGGGGTAGTTTGGGTGGGAAGGGACGAGTGGACCAGGGAGTTACGGAGGGAACGGTCTCTGCCGATTCCTCCTTCTTCCCGCTCCCGTCCGGCAGAAGGTAACGAAGCTTGAAAGCGCGCACCACCAGACTCAGCAACAGCTTCTTCCCCTATGTTATCAGGCTTCTGAACGGCCCTTCCATAAGCTCGCGTACTGTCTGATTCACCTCTACCCCATTGTGGACATTGGACTTTGTCTCTGGAACTGATGCGTTACAATGCTGAGAACTATATTCTGCACTCTGTACCTCTCCCTTTGCTCGACCTGTTGTACTTGAGTTTGACTTGATTGTATTTATGTACAGCATTATCGGATCGTTGATTTGAAGAGCATGCAAAGCAAAGCTGTTCGCTGTGCCTTGGTGCACGTGACAATAATAAATCTAAACCTACACACAGATAATATATAATTGACAAAAAAATCCCCAAAATAAATAACCACAATACCAGTAAAAATAAATCTGTAGTCTGGAGTGAATCTAAAGACAGTCCATAATGTCTCTGGAACTGATGCGCTACAATGCTGAGAACTATATTCTGCACTCTGTATCTTTCCCTGTGGTCTACTTATTGAACTTGAGTTTGACTTGATTGTATTTAGGTATAATATTAGTAGGAAAATAACCGCAGATGCTGGTTCAAACCGAAGGTAGACACAAAATGCTGGAGTAACTCAGTGGGTCAGGCAGCATCTCAGGAGAGAAGGAATGGGTGACGTTTCGGGTCGAGACCCTCAGTGCTGAGAACTATATTCTGCACTCTGCTCTATCAATGGTACCTGAGTTTGACTTGATTGGATTTATGCATCGTATATATGAACTGTTTGGATAGAACAGGGCGGCACTATGGCGCGGCGGTAGAGTTGCTGCCTCGCAGCGCCAGAGACCCGGGTTCAATCCTGACTACGGGTGCTGTCTGTACAGAGTTTGTACGTTCTCCCTGTGACCTGCGTGGGTTTTCTCCGGGTGCTTCGGTTTCCTCCCACACTCCAAAGACGTACAGGTTTGTAGGTTAACTACCTTTGGTAAATTGTAATTTGTAACTAGTGTATATAGGATCGTGTTAGTTTAAATTTTTAGTTTAGAGATACAGAATTATCTTTAGTTTAGTTTAGTTTAGTTTAGAGTTAGTTTAAATTAGTTTAATTTAGTTTAGAAAAAGAGGTCCTTCGGCCTGCCGCGTCCGCGCCGACCAGCGATCCCTGCTTTCTAACGCTATCTTACACACATTAGGGACAATTTATAATTATACCAAGCTAATTAACCACCAAACCTCCAAAGCTGGAATTTAGAAGGATGAGAGGAGATCTTATCGAAACGTGTAAGATTATTAAGGGGTTGGACACGTTAGAGGCAGGAAACATGTTCCCAATGTTGGGGGTGTCCAGAACAAGGGGCCACAGTTTGAGAATAACGGGTAGGCCATTTAGAACGGAGATGAGGAAAAACTTTTTCAGTCAGAGAGTTATGAATCTGTGGAATTCTCTGCCTCAGAAGGCAGTGGAGGCCAAGTGCTGGCTCGAAGGGCCGAATGGCCCCCTCCTGCACCAATGGTCTATTGTCCAAACCTGTACATCTTGGAGTTTGGGAGGAAACCGGAGCACCCGGAGAAAACCCATGCAGGTCACAGTGAGAATGCACAAACTCCATGCGGACAGCACCCATAGTCAGGATCGAACCCGGGTCTCTAGCGCTGTGAGGCAGCAACTCTACCGCCGCGCCCCTGAGTGCGCGGGGATCGCTGGTCGGCGTGGACTCGGTGGAGTTTCCGTACTGTATCTTTAAATATGATAAATAAAACATAAATAGATATATAAATATAATTTTTTTTAAAAACAAAATAAAGCTCTTCACTGTACTTCCGTACACGTGACAATAATAAACCTAAATTCAGACCTTAAATGTTCTGCAGGTAGTTAAACAAGGGAGATTTGGCTGGGACATAATGTTCCGTCTGAAGAAGGGTTCTGACCTGAAACTTCATACGTCCATTTCCCTCCACAGATGCTGCCTGGCCTGTTGAGTTCCTCAAATACTTTGTGTTTAGCAACTTCTTAGAGTCATAGAGTGATACAGTGTGGAAACAGGCCCTTCTGCCCAACTTGCCCACGCTGACCAACATGTCCCATCTACACTAGCCCCACCTGCCTGCATTTGGCCCATATCCCTCTAAACCTGTCCTGACCATGTACCTGTCTAAATGTTGCCATAGTCCCTGCCTCAACTACATCCTCCGGCAGCTCATTCCATACCCTACAATGCTTTGTGTACCATGCTACCATACATTGGGCACCATGGTGGCGCGGCGGTAAAGTTGCTGCCTTACAGCGCGCAGCGCCAGGTTCGATCCCGACTACGGGCGCCGTCTGTACGGTGTTTGTACGTTCTCCCTTTGACCGCGTCGGTTTTCTCCGAGATCTTCGGTTTCCTCCCACACTCCAAAGACGTACAGGTTTGTAGGTTAATTGGCGTGGTGTCTGTGTAAAAATTGTCCCTAATGTGTGTAGGATAGTATTAGAGTGCGGGGATCGCTGGTCGGTGCGGGCTCGGTGGGCTGAAGGGCCTGTTTCCACGCTGTATTTCTAAAAAAAACAATAAAATAAAAAAAGGTTGCCCCTCAGCTACCTATTAATTCATTTTTTAATACAGTTTAATACATGTATCACTATACATAAGCACTTAGAAACATCTTAGATGAGCATCTCAGATACAGTACATGTGTACAGCAGTAGTACACTGAGACAGTGTACAGAGTCGCCAGTTTGGTGCCATTTTCAAGTCCCATTTGTTGTAAGTGCACGGATCTTGACCTGACCATGAAGGTCTGGTGTCCTGGCGGTGTTGCGGGGACGGCCTGGCCAAGCGTAGCCATGGCGTCCAGCCGAGCCCCAGGCTGCTGCAGGGCCTCCAGCAATGCACGGTCTAATCGAGCCCCAGGCTGCTGCAGGGCCTCCAGCAAAGCATGGTCTAATTGAGCCCAGGCTGCTGCAGGGCCTCCAACAGTGCATGGTCTAATCGAGCTCCAGGCTGCTGCAGGGCCTCCAGCAATGCACGGTCTAATTGAGCCCCAGGCTGCTGCAGGGCCTCCAACAGTGCATGGTCTAATCGAGCTCCAGGCTGCTGCTGGGCCTCCAGCAGTGCACGGTCTAATCGAGCCCCAGGCTGCTGCTACAGGGCCTCCAGCAGTGGTGCACGGTCTAATCGAGCCCCAGGCTGCTACAAGGCTTCCAGCGGCCCACTCCCCCGTCGATGCATATATACACACCGATGAGCCAAAACATTATGACCACTGACAGGCGAAGTGAATCACATTGATAATCTTGTTACAATTGCACCTGTCAAGGGGTTGGGATATATTAGACAGCAAGTGAACAGTCAGTTCTTGAAGTTGACGTGTTGGATGCAGGAGAAATGGGCAGGAGTAAAGACCTGAGCGACTTTAATGGTGGTCACGGGAGGAATGTGTCACAATACACAGTGCATCGCACCCTGCTGCGTATGGGGCTGCACACGGAGGACCAACAGCATATTAGGCAGGTGGTCATTGTTATGGCCAGACGACTGGATCAGAGCATCTCTGAAACGGCAAGGCTTGTGGGGTGCTCCCGGTCAGCAGTGGTGAGTACCGAACGACAGTGGTCCGAGGAGGGACAAACCACAAACCGGCGACAGACAGGGTGTTGGGCGCCCAAGGCTCATCGATGCGCGAGGGCAACGAAGGCTATCCCGTCTGGTCCGAACCGACAGAAGGTCGACTGTGGCACAAGTCACAGAAAATGTTAATGGTGGTCACGGGAGGAATGTGTCACAATACACAGTGCATCGCACCCTGCTGCGTATGGGGCTGCACACGGAGGACCAACAGCATATTAGGCAGGTGGTCATAATGTTTTGGCTCATCAGGTCATAACGTTTTGTCTCATCGGTGTATATATATATATATATATATATATATATATCTACCTTTGATGTCACTTTCAAGGAACTATGTACCTGCACTCCTAGATCCCTCTGCTCTACAACACTCCCCAGAGCCCTACCATTCACTATGTAGGTTGCATACTACACACTGTGTAGTTACTCCAGCAATTTGTGTTTTTTTGTTGTTGTAAACCTGCATCTGCAGTTCCATGTAGCTCAAAGGGGTTGGACACATTAGAGGCAGGAAACATGTTCCCAATGTTGGGGGAGTCCAGAACAAGGGGCCACAGTTTAAGAATAAGGGGTAGGCCATTTAGAACGGAGATGAGGAAAAACATTTTCAGTCAGAGAGTTGTAAATCTGTGGAATTCTCTGCCTCAGAAGGCAATTCTCTGAATGCATTCAAGAGAGAGCTAGATAGAGCTCTTAAGGATAGCGGAGTCAGGGGGTATGGGGAGAAGGCAGGAACGGGGTACTGATTGAGAATGATCAGCCATGATCACATTGAATGGTGGTGCTGGCTCGAAGGGCCGAATGGCCTACTCCTGCACCTATTGTCTATTGTCCATTGTCTATCATTTAACCTCCACTACTTCAGAAATATAACTTACCAACCCAATTACTTCGTTTGTATCGCTTATCGACTTTGCTTCCAATTCTTTCGTAAACCCGAGCTGACATTTCTACCCCATTGTGCAATGTCTTGAACTATTCAGACTACTTTATATAAGTCCTCTATTGTTTCAGTGCCTTCCTGCCTAACTTTGATTTAATCGACAAATTGAGACGGTTCCAAATTAACTTTAAGATACAAATAACTCGTATTTCTATAAAAACCTTACATGACCTCAATGTAAGAAATGATGGTTTTTACAAGTTCTACTTCTGTGCAAGAAATGCACCAACCAATTTGTACACAACAAGATACCAAAAGCAGTATTTATTATTATTATTATTATTATTATTATTATAATTATTATTATTATTATTATTATTATTATTATTATTATTATTATTATTATTATTATTATTATTATTATTATTATTATTATTATTATTATTATTATTATTATTATTATTATTATTATTATTATTATTATTATTATTATTGTTATTATTATTATTATTATTATTATTATTATTATTATTATTGTTGTTGTTGTTGTTGTTGTTGTCGTTGTCGTTGTCGTTGTCGTTGTCGTTGTCGTTGTCGTTGTCGTTGTTGTTGTTGTTGTCGTCGCTGTCATTGTCATTGTCATTGTCGTTGTTCTTGTTCTTGTTGTTATTATTATCTCCTTGCATGTAGCGAGATACAGTGAAAAACGTTGCATGCCAGGAAGCCAATTCATACCATCCACAGGGCGAAATGTTTTTTAAACATTGTGATAGTCCCTGCCTCAAGTATCCTCTCCAGCAGCTCGTTCCAATATGCACACCACCCTTTGTGCAAAAACGTTACCCTTCAGTTTCCTATTACATCTTTCCCCCTAGTCCCACCTTCTCACTTTTAGTCCAAACCCCTCTAAACCTTCCTTATTCACGTACCTGTCCAAATGTCTTTTAAATGATATTATTGTTTCTGTCTCAACAACCTTGGAACAGATTTCGCTCATGTTATAAATTGGTGTCACTTGTTATAACATAGTCATAGAGTCGTACTGTGTGCAAACAGGCCCTTCGGCCCAACTTGCCCACACCGACCAACATGTCCCATCTACACAAGTCGCAGCTGCCTGAGTTTGGCCCATATCCCTCTAACCTTGTCCTATCCATGTACCTGTCTAATTCCTTCTTAAATGTTGTGATAGCACCTACCCCAACTACCTCATATCATATCATATCATATCATATATCTACAGCCGGAAACAGGCCTTTTCGGCCCTCCAAGTCCGTGCCGCCCAGCGATCCCCGTACATTAACACTATCCTACACCCACTAGGGACAATTTTTTTTTTTTTACATTTACCCAGCCAATTAACCTACATACCTGTACGTCATCTGGCTGCTCGTTCCATACACCCACCACCCAGAGAGGAGTAACAAAGGACATAGAAACATAGAAACATAGAAAATAGGTGCAGGAGTAGGCCATTCGGCCCTTCGAGCCTGCACCGCCATTCAATATGATCATGGCTGATCATCCAACTCAGTATCCCATTCCTGCCTTCTCTCCATACCCCCTGATCCCTTTAGCCACAAGGGCCACATCTAACTCCCTCTTAAATGTAGCCAATGCACTGGCCTCAACTACCTTCTGTGGCAAAGAATTCCACAGATTCACCACTCTCTGTGTGAAAAAAAACGTTCTCATCTCGGTCCTAAAAGACTTCCCCCTTATCCTTAAACTGTGACCCCTTGTTCTGGACTTCCCCAACACCGGGAACAATCTTCCTGCCTCTAGCCTGTCCAACCCCTTAAGAATTTTGTAAGTTTCTATAAGATCCCCCCTCAATCTTCTAAATTCCAGCGAGTACAAGCCGAGTCTATCCAGTCTTTCCTCATATGAAAGTCCTGCCATCCCAGGAATCAATCTGGTGAACCTTCTCTGTACTTCCTCTATGGCAAGAATGTCTTTCCTCAGATTAGGAGACCAAAACTGTACGCAATACTCCAGGTGTGGTCTCACCAATGCCCTGTACAACTGCAGCAGAACCTCCCTGCTCCTATACTCAAATCCCCACGCTATGAATGCCAACATACCATTCGCTTTCTTCACTGCCTGCTGCACCTGCATGCCTACTTTCAATGACTGGTGTACCACGACACCCAGGTCTCGTTGCATCTCCCCTTCTCCTAATCAGCCACCATTCAGATAATAGTCTGCTTTCCTGTTCTTGCCACCAAAGTGTATAACCTCACATTTATCCACATTATACTGCATCTGCCATGCCTTTGCCCACTCACCTAACCTATCCAAGTCACGTTGCAGCCTCCTAGCATCCTCCTCACAGCTAACACTGCCCCCCAGCTTCGTGTCATCCGCAAACTTGGAGATCTTGCATTCAATTCCCTCGTCCAAATCATTAATATATATTGTAAATAGCTGGGGTCCCAGCACTGAGCCTTGCGGTACCCCTCTAGTCACTGCTTGCCATTCTAAAAAGGACCCATTTATTCCTACTCTTTGCTTCCTGTCTTCCAGCCAGTTCTCTATCCACGTCAATACTGAACCCACAATACCGTGTGCTTTAAGTTTGCATACTAATCTCTTATGTCCATGGCTGCATGATTGCATGGGGGCATCTTGATCGGCATGGGCAAGTTGATTTGATGGCGGAGTAGACTTGATGGGCCAAATGACCTAATTCTACTCCTATCATTTATGACCCTGTGACGTTGTGATTTGCACTTTGCACGGGATGTGCAGGAAAATAACTGCAGATGCTGGTACAAATCGAAGGTATCACAAAATGCTGGGAGTAACTCAGCAGGTCAGGCAGCATCTCGGAGGATCCTCCTAGATGCTGCCTGACCTGCTGAGTTACTCCAGCATTTTGTGATACCTGCACTTTGTGCATGTGGCAATAAAACATCTATTGACTTTACAGTGATAAGAAATTAACAGTCCATCCTTCGAGATGTTGGTTCAGGTTTACAGTCATTAATTACAATTTAGTTTAGTGAACTAGTTTAGTTTAGTTTAGTTTATTATCGCCATGTGTGAAGAGGTATAGTAAAAAGCTTTAGTTTGCGTGCTAACCAGTCAACGAAAAGACTATAGATGATTATAATCGAGTTGTCCACAGTGTACAGATAAAGGATAAAGGGTATAACATTTAGTGCAAGATAAATTCCGATAAGGTCCGAATAAAGATAATCTGAGTGTCACCAATGAGGTAGATGGGAGGTCAGCACTGCTCTCTGGTTGTGGTAGGATGGTTCAGTTGCCTGATTACAGCTGGGAAGAAACTGTCCCTGAATCTGGAGATGCGCGTTTTCACACTTCTGTACCTCTTGCATGATGGGAGAGGGGAGAAGAGGGAGTGGCTGGGGTGAGACTGGTCCTTGGTTATACTGCTGGCCTTGCTGAGGCAGCGTGAGGACCCATGGAGGTGTGGCAAGGCAGCGCCGCCGAGAACAAAGAGGGACCATTGGGGACTACGTTGAACACTTTGTAACTTTGTTGACGCCCTTTATGTGGCGACTCTTTGCATACCTTGTGTATGGTAGGCAATTCAAAGAGTTTTACTGTGACATGTGCTAATAAAGAATCAATCAGTTGATCAGTTAGATCATAACGTCATATGAGATAGGAGCAGAATGAGGCCATCCGGCCCATCAAGTCTACTCCACCATTCAATCATGGCTGATCTATCTCTCCCTCCTAACCCCATTCTCCTGTCTTCTCCCCATAACCCCTGACACCCGTACTAATCTAGACTCTATCTATCTGTGCCTTAAAAATATCCACTGATTTGGCCTCCACAGCCCTCTGTGGCGAAGAATTCCACAGATTCACCACCTTCTGACTGAAGAAATTCCTCCTCATCTCCTTCCAAAGGGAACGTCCTTTAATTGTGAGGCTATGACTTCTAGTCCTAGACTCTCCCACTGGTGGAAACATCCTCTCCACATCCACTCTATCCAGGCCTTTCATTATTCTGTACGTTTCAATGAGGTCCTCCCTCTTTCTTCTAAACTCCAGCGAGTACAGGCCCAGTGCCGACAAACGCTCATCTTAGGTTAACCCACTCATTCCTGGGGTCATTCTTGTAAACCCTCTCCAGAGCCAGCACATCCTTCCTCAGAAATGGTGCCCAAAATTGCTCACAATTGCTCACAAATGTGGTCTGATCGCCGCCTTATGGGGCCCAGTACCAGTTGGACCCAAAGGAGCTACAAGAGGCATCAGTCTGAAGAAGGGTCTCGACCCGAAGCGTCACCCATTCCTTCTCTCCCGAGATGCTGCCTGACCCGCTGAGTTACTCCAGCATTTCGTGTCTACCTTCGGTTTAAACCAGCATCTGGAGTTCCTTGCAACGCCAATAGAATTACAGACAGTAAGAATGGATCGCAGGGAGAGAAGGAACTATGAGATAATTGAACTGAAGATAAAGAGGACATTCACTCTCCATCGGAAGCAGCGTGCTCCAGAATAACGTGTAGGATGGAACTGCGGACGCTGGTTTAAATCGAAGGTAGGCACAAAATGCTGGAGTAACTCAACGGGTCAGGCAGCATCTCTGGAGAGAAGGAATGGGTGACGTTTCAGGTCGAGACCCTGCTTCAGTCTGAAGAGGGGTCTCGACCTGAAACTTCACCCATTCTAGATTTTTAGATTTAGAGATACAGCGCGGAAACAGGCCCTTCGGCCCACCGAGTCTGCGCCGCCCAGCGATCCCCGCACACTAGCACTATCCTACACCCACTGGGGACAAATTTTACATTTTACCCAGCCAATTAACCTACAGACCTGTACGTCTTTGGAGTGTGGGAGGAAACCGAAGATCTCGGAGAAAACCCACGCAGGTCACGGGGAGAACGTACAAACTCCGCACAGACAGCGCCCGTAGTCAGGATCGAACCTGAGTCTCCGGCGCTGCATTCGCTGTAAGGCAGCAACTCTACCGCTGCGCCACCGTGCCGCCTGTCCCGCTGAGATACTCCAGCATTTTGCGTCTCTCCCAATATCTATACTCATTACCCTGACTGATGAAGGCCAATGTGCCGAAAGCCTTCTTGACCACTCTTATCTACCTGTGATTCAACTTGCAAAGGGGCGGCGTGGGCGAGTTGGGCCGAAGGGCCTACACGTTTCCTCACTGTATCACTCTATGACTCTCGATGACTCTAACTGTGCATCTTCAGACTGACGACCTTTCGGGGTCGAGACCCTTCGTCAGACTGATATACTTCGGAATAATTCGTACGAACAAGAAATAACATGAGTGAGCCTCACAATCGCACATAGTTACACAGATCTGTTGATAACCTTGCAGAGTGCAGGGTGCTTTTACTGTTGTTTTTGCAAAATGCATTCTTTCAAACGGACGGACGGACTGAAGGGGGGAGGGGGGGTGGTCTCGATGCAAAGAGGGAGACCGACCGTCGAAGGGAGGTCCATGCGTGCAAGGAATTCCCAGTTTGAGTAGAGGGAGGGGGTGGCGTTCCCGGTCTCTCTGCTGCTCTGGCGGGTGGGTTTTGCGGTGAGTGTCATGTGCAGTGGTGCGTGGCACATTTGCGATCCATTAGGCCGCGATAAAATCAGCTGCCCTCTCCTGTACCTCTGTGATCTCTCAGCTTTGCAGACTGTAATTGAGGCTGGAGTGGCGGATGTTTCTAGATGACGGGTGGGGGAGGGAGGGAGGGCGGGGGGGATGGTATTGGGTCGGTGGGTATCAAAGGTGAGTCTAGTTTAGTTTAGTTTAGTTTGGTTTAGTTTAGTTCCATCAGTCACGGAAAGGAAGCATGCAGGTACAGCAGGCAGTGAAGAAAGCCAATGGAATGTTGGCCTTCATAACAAGAGGAGTTGAGTACAGGAGCAAAGAGGTCCTTCTGCAGTTGTACAGGGCCCTAGTGAGACCGCACCTGGAGTACTGTGTGCAGTTTTGGTCTCCAAATTTGAGGAAGGATATTCTTGCTATTGAGGGCGTGCAGCGTAGGTTTACTAGGTTAATTCCCGGAATGGCGGGACTATCATATGTTGAAAGACTGGAGCGACTAGGCTTGTATACACTGGAATTTAGAAGGATGAGAGGAGATCTTATCGAAACGTATAAGATTATTAAGGAGTTGGACACGTTAGAGGCAGGAAACATGTTCCCAATGTTGGGGGAGTCCAGAACAAGGGGCCACAGTTTAAGAATAAGGGGTAGGCCATTTAGAACTGAGATGAGGAAAAACTTTTTCAGTCAGAGAGTTGTGAATCTGTGGAATTCTCTGCCTCAGAGGGCAGTGGAGGCCAATTCTCTGAATACATTCAAGAGAGAGCTAGATAGAGCTCTTAAGGATAGCGGAGACAGGGGGTATGGGGAGAAGGCAGGAACGGGGTACTGATTGAGAATGATCAGCCATGATCACATTGAATGGCGGTGCTGGCTCAAAGGGCCGAATGGCCTCCTCCTGCACCTATTGTCTATTGTCTATTTAGTTTAGTTTAGTTTAGTTTAGTTTAGTTTAGGAAAATAACTGCAGATGCTGGTTCAAATTGAAGGCAGACACAAAATGCTGGAGTAACTCAACGGGTCAGGCAGCATCTCGGGAGAGAAGGAATGGGTGACGTTTCGGGTCGAGACCCTTCCTCAGACTGATGTCAGGGGAGGGGGGCGGGACAAAGATAGGATGTAGTCGGAGACAGGAAGACTAGTGGGAGAACTGGGAAAGGGGAGGGGAAAGAGAGGGACAGTGGAACTATATGAAGTTGGAGAAGTCAATGTTCATACCGCTTAGGGTGTAAACTGCCCAGACTCTCCCAGTCTGACCTTTCTGTCCTGGGCCTCCTCCATTGTCAGAGTGAGGCCCAGCGCAAATTGGAGGAACAGCATCTCATATTTCGCTTGGGCAGCTTACACCCCAGCGATATGAACATTGACCTCTAACTTCAGATAGTTCCTCTGTCCCTCTCTTTCCCCTCCCCCTTCCCAGTTCTCCCACTGTCTTCCTGTCTCCTACTACATCCTATCTTTGTCCCTCACCCTCTCCTGAAACGTCACACATTCCTTCTCTCCTAGATGCTGCCTGACCTGCCGAGTTACTCCAGCATTTTGTGAATAAATACCTTCGAAGAGAAAGATTCAAGTGTTTTATTGTCGTGTGTCCCAGATAGAAAAATTAAATTCTTACTTGCTGCAGCACAACAGAATATGTAAACATAGTACACTGTAAACAATATAATAAACTAGAAAAATGTCCACATATGTCTACATATACACTCCTATACATACATACAGTTTCAGTTCTCTCCTGAGATGCTGCATGACCTGCTGAGTTACTCCGGCATTTTGTGAATAAATACCTTGGATTTGTACCAGCATCTGCAGTTATTTTCTTATACTACAGTTTCAGTTTAGTTTATTGTCACGTTTATCGAGGTACAGTGAAAAGCTTTTGTTGCGTGCTAACCAGTCAGCGGAAAGACTATACATGATTACAATCGAGCCATTCACAGTGTACAGATACATGATAAGGGAAAAACATTTAGTGCAGTGTCAAGCCAGTAAAGTCCGATCAAAGATAGTCCGAGGGTCACCAATGAGGTAGATAGTAGTTCAGCACTGCTCTCTGGTTGTGGTAGGATGGTTCAGTTGCCTGATAACAATAGACAATAGACAATAGACAATAGGTGCAGGAGTAGGCCATTCAGCCCTTCGAGCCAATAACACCATTCAATGTGATCATGGCTGATCACTCTCAATCAGTACCCCGTTCCTGCCTTCTCCCCATACCCCCTCACTCCGCTATCTTTAAGAGCTCTATCCAGCTCTCTCTTGAAAGCATCTTGAAAGCATCCAACGAACTGGCAGAGAATTCCACACCTTCACCACTCTCTGACTGAAAAAGTTCTTCCTCATCTCCGTTCTAAATGGCCTACCCCTTATTCTTAAACTGTGGCCCCTTGTTCTGGACTCCCCCAACATTGGGAACATGTTTCCTGCCTCTAATGTGTCCAATCCCCTAATTACCTTATATGTTTCAATAAGATCCCCCCTCACCCTTCTAAATTCCAGTGTATACAAGCCTAATTGCTCCAGCCTTTCAACATCTGGGAAGAAACTGTCCCTGAATCTGGAGGTGTGCGTTTTCACACTTCTGTACCTTTTGCCCGATGGGAGAGGGGAGAAGAGGGAGTGGCCGGGGTGAGACTGGTCCTTGATGATGCTGCTGGCCTTGCCGAGGCAGCGTGAGGTGTAGATGGAGTCAATGGAAGGGAGGTTAGTTAGTGCGATGGTCTGGGCTGTGTCCACAATTCACACACATGCACGCACAGCACACACACACATACGTATATGTACACATAAAAAACACACAAAGAATAATAGTGCAAAAAGACAAAACCAATCCCCACAAGTCTACGTAGTTCAGAGCTTTCTAGAGGTTACCATGTTATCCTCTCTACTGAACCACCCAAGACAGCTTTGGTACATTGAACGAAAGCTCGGTTAAAGCAGTAGCTTTTAGAAGGGTGGCACGGTGGCACAGCGGTGGATTTCCTGCCTTTCAGCGCTTACAGCGCCAGAAACCCTGGTTACATTCTGACTACAAAAGCTTTTCACTGTACTTTGGCACACGTGACAATAATAAACGAAACTAAAATAAACTAAAAATAAGGGGTAGGCCATTTAGAACGGAGATGAGGAAGAACCTTTTCACCCAGAGCGTTGTGAATCTGTGGAATTCTCTGCCACAGGGCGGCACGGTAGCGCAGCGGTTGAGTTGCTGCTTTACAGCGAATGCAGCGCCGGAGACACAGGTTCGATCCTGACTACGGGTGCTGCACTGTAAGGAGTTTGTACGTTCTCCCCGTGACCTGCGTGGGTTTTCTCCGAGATCTTCGGTTTCCTCCCACACTCCAAAGACGTACAGGGATGTAGGTTAATTGGCTGGGTAAATGTAAAAATTGTCCCTAGTGGGTGTAGGATAGTGTTAATGTACGGGGATCACTGGGCGGCACGGACTTGGAGGGCCGAAAAGGCCTGTTTCCGGCTGTAGATATATGATGATATGATATGATATGAGAAGGCAGTGGAGGCCAATTCTCTGGCTGCTTTCAAGAGAGATTTAGTCAAGTCAACTCAAGTCAATTTTATTTGTATAGCACATTTTAAAACAACCCACGTTGACCAAAGTGCTGTACATCAGTTCAGGTATTAAGAAACGAACATACAATGGCACACAAAAATAACAGCACAAAGATAGACCTCTTAACGATAGCGGAGTCAAGGGGTATGGGGAGAAGGCAGGAACTGATTGTGGATGATCAGCCATGATCACAGTGAATGGAGGTGCTGGCGCGAAGGGCCGAAATGGCCTCCTCCGGCACCTATTTTTTATGTCTTTTGTCTATTGTCTATTGCCTATAAACTAAACTAGACTACGGGTGCTGTCTGTAAGTTCTCCCCGTGACCTGTGTGGGTTTTCTCCGAGATCTTCGGTTTCCTCCCACTCTTCAAAGACGTGCACGTTTGTAGGTTAATTGGTTTGGTATAAAAACGAAAATTGTCCCCAGTGTGTGTAGGTTAGTGTTAATGTGCGGGGATCGCTGGTCGGCGCGGACTCGGTGGGCCGAATGGCCTGTTTCCGCGCTGTATCTCTAAACTAAACCAAGGTGGCTTTTAATGGTCAAAATGTTTCGTGAAAGCACTACGAAACCACAGTGTGAGGTGGATATGATTCACAAGCAGCAGTCCAGCAAACACCCTACAACCTCAGCTTGTTTAGACACAAAATGTTTATTTAAAGAGCAGTAACTCAACGGTTCGGGCATAATCTGTGGAATGAATGAGCAGGTGATGTTTTGGGTCAAAACCAGGCTGACTGTCCATTTCCCTCCACTGTGTGAGTCATAGTTATGTAGCACGGAAACAGGCCCTTCAGCCCAACTCATCCACGCCGAACAAGACCCCTATCTAAGCTAGCCCCACCTGCCCGCGTTTGGCCCATATCCCTCTGTAACCTTTCCTTCCACGTACCTATCCAAGTGGCATAGAGTCACAGCGTGGAAGTAGGCCCTTCGGCCCAACTTACCCGTGATGCCCCATCGGCCGAACCCGGCCCCTGAAGACAGACCCGGCCACTCCCTCTTCTCCCCTCTCCCATCGGGCAAGAGGTACAGAAGTGTGAATACGCACACCTCCAGATTCAGGGACAGTTTCTTGGTTCTTGGTTTCTTCCCGTGCGGCACGGTGGCGCAGCGGTAGAGTTGCTGCCTTACAGCGCTTTCAGCGCCAGAGACCCGGGATCGATCCTGACTACGGGCGCTGCCTGTACTTAGTTTGTACGTTCTCCCCGTGACCTGCGAGGGTTTTCCCCGAGATCTTCGGTTTCCTCCCACACTCCAAAGACGTGCGGGTTTGTAGGTTAATTGGCTTGGTGTAATTGTAAATTGTCCCCAGTGTGTGTAGGATAGTGTTAGTGTGTGATGATCGCCGCTGGTCGGTGCGGACTCGGTGGGCTGACCGGTTTGTTTCCACGCTGCATCTCTTAACTAAACTAAACTCAGGCAACTGAACCATCCTGCTAAACACCCTACAACCTCAGCTTGTTTAGACACAAATGTGCAGCTGTCCTGAACTACTATCTACCTCATTGGTGACCCTTGGACTATCATTGATTGGACTTTGATATGGGCTGTATCTTGCACTAAACTTTATTCTTTTATCATGTATCAATGTAAACGGCTCGATTGTAATCATGTATTGTCTTTTTGCACGCAACAAAAGCTTTTCACGTGACAATAAACTCAACTGAACTGAACTGAACAGAACTGAACGAGAGAGGAGGCAGCCTAATCTGGTCTAATCGGCCCATGTTTGGCCCATATCCCTCTAAACCTTTTCGATCTATGTATCTGTCCAAATGTCGTTTAAATGTTTAGTGTATTTTAGTTTAGTTTGGTTTAGTTTAGTTTAGTTTAGTTTGGTTTAGTTTAGTTTAGTTTAGTTTGGTTTGGTTTGGTTTGGTTTGGTTTGGTTTGGTTTGGTTTGGTTTGGTTTGGTTTGGTTTAGTTTAATTTAGTTCAGTTCAGCAGTTCAGTTCAGTTCAGTTCAGTTACGTTACGTTCGGTTTGGTTCGGTTCGGTTTGGTTTGGTTTGGTTTGGTTTGGTTTAGTTTAGTTTAGTTTAGTTCAGTTCGGTTCGGTTCGGTTCGGTTCGGTTCACTTCAGTTCAGTTCAGTTCAGTTTAATTTAGTTCAGTTCAGTTCAGTTCAGTTCAGTTTAATTTAGTTCAGTTCAGTTCAGTTCAGTTCAGTTTAGTTTAGTTTAGTTTAGTTCAGTTCAGTTCAGTTCAGTTCAGTTCAGTTTAGTTTAGTTTAGTTTAGTTTAGAAACATGGACATGTTTACAGCATGGAAACAAGCCCTTTGGCACAATGGCTGCACACCAACAATCGATCACCCGTTCACACTAGTTCTATGTTATCCCACTTATTCATCCACTCCCTGCACCATAGGGGCAATTTTATAGAGGGCCAATTAACCTACAAACTTGCAC
This sequence comes from Rhinoraja longicauda, assembly GCF_053455715.1. NCBI lineage: Eukaryota > Metazoa > Chordata > Chondrichthyes > Rajiformes > Arhynchobatidae > Rhinoraja > Rhinoraja longicauda. Next base: position 5,535,322 of record NC_135953.1, on the reverse strand, counting down.
CTCTTTGGAGTGTGGGAGGAAACCGGAGTACCCGGAGAAAAAAGGCTACTCGGTCACAGGGGGGATGTGCAAACTCCACACAGACAGCGCTGCGAGGCAGCAACTCTGCCGCTGCACCTCTGTGTCGCCCGAGTTACTCCGGCTTCTTGTGTCTATCGTCGTTTTAAACCAGCGTCTGCAGTTCCTTCCTGCACAAACCTCATTTTTAAGCTCGTCCATGCAGAGAGACATGTAAACACTTTAGCGTTGTGAACGTTAGTGGTCAGCCAACATTTTCAGAAGCAGCAAAGATTCACATGAAAACTAAAGTGGGTGATGAGAGTAAACTAGGAATAAAAACATAAACAGAGCATAAGAGCTTCTATATCTCTATAAACATGAAGAGATGAGCCAAGGTAAATGTTGACTCCTTAGACTAAGGGACAGGGGTCCTGATGCTGGGAATTATGGAAATGGCAGGGAGTTTGAATAAATATTTTGCGTTGCGAAAGATATAAAAGCATCCCAACTTCTGTTCTGTCCAATATCACCATATCCACCCAGTATAGGGTTGCCAACTATCTCACTCCCAAATAAGGGACAAGGTGACGTCACCGCCCCGCGCCCCACGTGACCTCACCCAGCCAGCGGCCACGTGCTCCCACTCCACCAATGACAGCCGCCCGGGCTGGGTGGTGGGTTGCTACGCAACCTCCGTTAGGCAGCGCCCAGGCCTACATGGCCGGGGACTGCTGAGGCCCCCGGGCTACAGGGTCCAGGCCTACAATGTCCGGACCTACAGTGTCCGGGCCTACAGTGTCCGGGCCTACAGTGTCCGGGCCTACAGTGTCCGGGCCTACAGTGTCCGGGCCTACAGTGTCCGGGTCTACAGTGTCCGGGCCTACAGTGTCCGGGCCTACAGTGTCCGGGCATACAGTGTCCAGGCCTACAATGTCCGAGCCTACAGTGTCCGGGCCTCCAGTGTCCGGGCCTACAGTGTCCGGGTCTACAGTGTCCGGGTCTACAGTGTCCGGGACTACAGTGTCCGGGCCTAAAGTGTCCGGGCCTACAGTGTCCGGGCCTACCCCTTAATAATCTTATACGTTTCGATAAGATCCTCTCACATCCTTCTAAATTCCAGTGTGTACAAGCCTAGTCGCTCCAGTCTTTCAACATATGATAGTCCCGCCATTCCGGGAATTAACCTAGTAAACCTACGCTGCACGCCCTCAATAGCAAGAATATCCTTCCTCAAATTTGGAGACCAAAACTGCACACAGTACTCCAGGTGCGGTCTCACCAGGGCCCTGTACAACTGCAGAAGGACCTCTTTGCTCCTATGCTCAACTCCTCTTGTTATGAAGGCTAAAATTCCATTGGCTTTCTTCACTGCCTGCTGTAACTGCATGCTTCCTTTCAGTGACTGATACACTAGGACACCCAGATCTCGTTGTACGTCCCCTGTTCTGAACTAGACACTATTCAGATAATACTCTGCCTTCCTATTCTTACCACCAAAGTGGATAACCTCACACTTATCCACATTAAACTGCATCTGCCATGCAGCCGCCCATTCACACAACCTGTCCAAGTCACCCTGCAACCTTATAGCATCTTCCTCACAGTTCACACTACCACCCAGCCTTGTATCATCTGCAAATTTGCTAATGGTACTTTTAATCCCTTCATCCAAGTCATTAATGTATATTGTAAATAGCTACGGTCCCAGCACCGAGCCTTGCGGTACCCCACTAGTTACTGCCTGCCATTCTGAAAGGGACCCATTTATCCCCACTCTTTGCTTTCTGTCTGTCAACCAACTTTCTATCCATGTCAGTACCCTACCTCCAATACCAAGTGCTCTAATTTTGCCCACTAATCTCCTATGTGGAACCTTGTCGAAGGCTTTCTGCAGTTGTACAGGGCCCTAGTGAGACCACACCTGGAGTATTGTGTGCAGTTTAGGTCTCCAAATTTGAGGAAGAACATTCTTGCTATTGAGGGCGTGCAGCGTGGGATCACGAGGTTAATTCCCGGAATGGCGGGACTGTCGTATGTTGAAAGACTGGAGCGACTAGGCTTGTATACACTGGAATTTAGAAGGATGAGAGGGGATCTTATCGAAATGTATAAGATTATTAAGGGGTTGGACACGTTAGAGGCAGGAAACATGTTCCCAATGTTGGGGGAGTCCAGAACCAGGGGCCACAGTTTAAGAATAAGGGGTAGGCCATTTAAAACGGAGATGAGGAAAAATGTTTTCAGTCAGAGAGTTGTGAATCTGTGGAATTCTCTGCCTCAGAAGGCAGTGGAGGCCAATTCTCTGAATGCATTCAAGAGAGAGCGAGATAGAGCTCTTAAGGATAGCGGAGTCAGGGGGTATGGGGAGAAGGCAGGAACGGGGTACTGATTGAGAATGATCAGCCATGATCACATTGAATGGCGGTGCTGTCTCGAAGGGCCGAATGGCCTGCTCCTGCAGCTATTGTCTATTTAGTTTAGAGATAAAGTCCGGAAACAGGCCCTTCGGCCCAACGAGTCCGCGCTGGGCAGCGATCCCTGTACACTAACACTATCCGACACACACTATGGACAATTTACTCTTATACCAAGACAGTTAACCTGCAAACCTGTTGGGCTTTGGAGTGTGGGAGGAAGGCAGAGCACCTGGAGAAAATCCACGCAGGTCACGGGGAGAACGTACAAACTCCGTACAGACAGCTCCCGTAGTCGGGATCTAACTCGAGTTTGTATCTCAGTACGTGACAATAATAAACCAATCCAATAAATTAACAGTCCAAAAGGAGGAAGGATCTTAAAACAATTTCAGTCAAGGGAAGGTTGTAAGCCAACTCATGGGACAGAAGGTTGACAAGTTCTCAATTTCCGTTTAGTTTATTGTCAAGTGTACTGAGGTACAGTGATGGGGCCTGTCCCGCTGAGTTACTCCAGCTTTTTGTGTCTATATTCAGGGTAGAAGTTGGGAGGCCATGTTGTATAAGACGTTGGTGAGACCGCATTTAGAGTATTGTGTTCAGTTCTGGGCACCATGCCATAGGAAAGATATTGTCAAGCTGGAAAAGGTGCGGTGAAGATTTATGAGGATGTTGCCAGGACTCAAGGAAGGCCCGAGCTATAGAGAGAAGATGAGCAGGCTAGGGCTTTATTCCTTGGAGCGCAGGAGGATGAGGGGTGATCTTATAGAGGTGTACAAAATCACGAGAGGAATAGATCGGAGAGACGCACAGAGTCTCTTGCCCAGAGTAGGGGAATCAAGAACCAGATGACAAAGTTTTAAGATGAGGGGGGAAAGATTTAATAGGAACCTTACAGGTAACTTTTTAACACAAAGGGTGGTGGGTGTATGGAACGAGATGCCGGAGGAGATAGTTCAAGAGGCAAAAGTGTTTCATTGTCATATGTCCCAGATAGAACAATGAAATTCTTACTGGCAGCATCACAACAGAATATGCAAACACAGTACACTATAAACAGTGTAATAAATGTGATAGAAAAAGTTCAGTGTGTATGTATATACACATACTCACATACACACACACACACACACACACACACACACACACACACACACACACACACACACACACACACACACACACACACACACACACACACACACACACACACACACACACACACACACACACACACATATATATATATATTTGTGTGTGTGTGTGTGTGTGTGTGTGTGTGTGTGTGTGTGTGTGTGTGTGTGTGTGTGTGTGTGTGTAGTAAACCAAACATTGTGAATCAAACAGGTTTTATTAACGAAACAGTGGTTGAACACGTGCGCGCTTAATTAGGAGAACAGTTAGATGCTTGTTGCTGTTGAGAGGAGCACCACACGTCTGACACTGTCAACTGTCATCTCCATACTGTCAACTGTCATCTCCCTGTCACGTGATCATTCCAGTTCTGGTGAGGAAGGTTCGATCAGTAAGTGGCTTGACCCCCAGGTGGCGCCACATATATATATATATATATATATATTTATATATATACACTCACACACATACATACACATAAAAAATACTATAATAGTGCAATAATAACAATAATAGTCTACGTATTTCAGAGTTGATTTGAGGTTGTGGTGTTTAATAGCCGAATGACTGTGGGGAAGAAGCTGATCCTGAACCTGGACGTTACAGTTTTCAGTCTCCTGGACTATCGCAACGTTTAGGAGATAGTTAGACAGGTACATGGATAGGACAGGTTTAGAGGGATATGGGCCAAACGCGGGCAAGTGGGACTAGTGTAGCTGGGACATTGTTGTTGGCCGGTGTGGGCGAGGTGGGCCGGTGGGCCTGTTTCCACACTGTATCGCTCTATGGCTCAATGACTGTAACGACATTTAAAAGCCATTTGAAGGTTCCCCTTCAAATCCCCTCTCTTGGCTCCCTCCTGACATCCCGTCAACATAGAAATTTGGGTATTCAGACATTGCATGATCTCATAGAAACATAGAAAATAGGAGGCCATTTGGCCCTTTGAGCCAGCACCGCCATTCAATGTGATCATGGCTGAGCATCCACAATCAGAAACCTGTGCCTGCCTTCTCCCCGTATCCCGTGATTCCACTAGCCCCAAGAGCTCGATCTAACTCGCTTTTAAATTCATATTAGGATCGGCTGCTTAAAGCTTATGACTATTCCTTGGAGCGCAGAAAGATGGGGGGTGATCTCTTTTGATGTATTCAAGAGAGGGTTACATATAGCTCTTAGGGTTAACGGAATCGAGGGATATGGGGAGAAAGCAGGAAGGGGGAACTGATTTTGGACGATCAGCCATGATCATATTGAATGGCGGTGCTGGCTCGAAGGGCCGAATGGCCTACTCCTGCACCTATTGTCTATGTTTCTATGTTTCTATGTAACTGTATTTGGTTTATTATTGTCAAGTGTGCTGAGATTCAGTGAAAACTTTGCGTGTCATCAAGCCATATCATCTGAGTACAATCATAATTTCATAGGTGATAGTAGCAGAATTATCCATTCGGCTCATCAAGTCTACTCCGCCATTCAATCATGGCTGACCTATCTCTCTCTCCCAACCCCATTCTCCTGCCTTCTCCCCATAACCACTGACACCCGCACTAATCAAGAATCTATCTATCTCTGCCTTAAAAAATATCCATTAGCTTGGCCTCCACAGCCTTCTGCGGCAATGAATTCCACAGATTCACCACCCTCTGACTAAAGACATTCCTCCTCATCTCCTTCCTAAAGGAACGTCCTTTTATTCTGACGCTGTGCCCTCTGGTCCTAGACTCTCCCACTAGTGGAAACATCCTCTCCACATCCACTCTATCCAGGCCTTTCACATGCTGGTCGTGCACAGAAAACAATAGAATATATGTTTACACAGTGCTGCAGTTATAGAGAATATACAGATGATGAAAAATGCAAAGTCTGCAAAGAGGTAGGTTGGGAGATCAGGACTATACCCGAGCTGATGGGAGGACCGTTCTGAAGTCTGATAGCAGGGTGGCACGGTGGCGCAGCGGTCGAGCTGCTGCCTTACAGCATCAGAGACCCGGGTTCGATCCCGACTACGGGTGCTGTCTGTACAGAGTTTGAATTTTCTCCCCATGACCTGCGTGGGTTTCCTCCGGGATCTCTGGGTTTCCTCCGGGATCTCTGGGTTTCCGCACACACTCCAAAGACATAGAAACTTAGAAACATAGAAAATAGGTGCAGGAGGAGGCCATTCGGCCCTTCGAGCCAGCACCGCCATTCATTGTGATCATGGCTGATCATCCACAATCAGTAACCTGTGCCTGCCTTCTCCCCATATTCCTTGATTCCACGAGCCCTTAGAGTATCTAACTCTTTTAAATTCATCCAGTGAATTGGCCTCCACTGCCCTCTGTGGCAGAGAATTCCACAAATTCACAACTCTCTGGGTGAAAAGGTTTTTTCTCACCTCAGTTTTAAATGGCCTCCCCTTTATTCTTAGACTGTGTGGCCCCTGGTTCTGGACTCCACCCAACATTGGGAACATTTTTCTGCATCCAACTTGTCCAGTCCTTTCATAATTTTATACGTCTCTATAAGATCCCCTCTCATCCTTCTAAACTCCAGTGAATACAAGCCCAGTCTTTCCAATCTTTCCTCATATGACAGTCCCGCCATCCGAATGATTAACCTCGTGAACCTACACTGCACTGCCTCAATAGCAAGGATATCCTTTCTCAAATTAGGAGATCAAAACTGCACACAATACTCCAGATGTGGTCTCACCAGAGCCCTATACAACTGCAGAAGGACCTCTTTACTGCTATACTGAAATCCTCTCGTTATGTCGGCCAACATGCCATTAGCTTTTTTCACTGCCTGCTGTAGCTGCATGCTTACTTTCAGTGACTGTTGGTCACTGAAGATTGGTAGGTTAATTGGCTTGGTATAAATGTAAATTGTCCGCAGAATGTGTAGGATAGTGTATGTGTGCGTTGATTGCTGGTCGCCGTGGACTTTGTGGGCCTGTTTCCACGCTGTATAGAGCTCTTAATGATAGCGTAGTCAGGGGGTATGGGTATGGGGAGAGGGCAGGAACAGGGGACTGATTGTGAATGATCAGCCATGATCACGGCGAATGGCGGTGCTGGCTCGAAGGGTTGAATGGCCTACTCCTGCACCTATTGTCTATTGTCTATTGTATCTCTGAACTAAACTAAAGATAGTCACACAGCATGGAAACAGGCCTCTTCAGACCAAATTGCCCACACCGGCCAACGTGCCCTGAATCATGAATCATTTTCTGACAAGTCAGCTGCATCTTTCCACAGAGGGCTGTGGAGGCCAAGTCAACGGATATTTTTAAGGCAGAGGTAGATAGATTCTAAACATTATTCCCTTATCATGTACCTATACACTGCAATTGGCTTGATTGTAATCATGTATTGTCTTTCCGCTGACTGGTTAGCACGCAACAAAAGCTTTTCACTGTACCTTGGCACACGGGACAATAAACTAAAATGAAACCGAACTGAGATTCTTGATTTGCTAGCATTTATTTCGTGAGGGCTAGAATACAAAAACAGGGTTGTAATGCTGAGGCTCCATAAGGCGCTGGTCAGGCCGCATTTGGAATATTGTGAGCAGTTTTGGGCCCCATATCTGAGGAAGGATGTGCTGGCTCCAGAGAGGGTCCAGAGGAGGTTTACAAGAATGATCCCAGGAATGACTGGGTTAACCTATGATGAGCGTTTGTCGGCACTGGGCCTGTACTCACTGGAGTTTCGAAGAATGAGGGGGGACCTCATTGAAACGTACAGGATAGTGAAAGGCCTGGATAGAGTGGATGTGGAGAGGATGTTTCCACTAGTGGGAGAGTCTAAGACCAGAGGTCACAGCCTCAGAATTAAAGGACGTTCTTTTAGGAAGGAGATGAGGAGGAATTTCTTTAGTCAGAGGGTGGTGAATATGTGGAATTCTTTGCCACAGAAGGCTGTGGAGGCAGAGATTGGTAGATTCTTGATTAGTACGGGTGACAGAGGTTATGGGAAGAAGGCAGGAGAATGGTGTTAGGAGGGAAAGATAGATCAGCCATGATTGAATGGCGGAGAGATTTGATGGGCCGAATGGCCTAATTCTGCTCATCATTTATGAATGTTATCATCTTCTGATTAGTGGGGGTGTCAGGGGTTATGGGGAGAAGGCAGGAGAAGGCAGGGTTTAAGAGGGTGAGATAGATCAGCCGTGACAGATCAGAATGGTGGCGTAGACCTGATGGGCTGAATGGCCTAATTCTGCTCCCATCACTGTATGAACTTATCTGACGGTATATCCCATATATTCTATGGGAGAATTGTCCCATAGAAACGTAGAAACATAGAAAATAGGTGCAGGAGGAGACCATTCGGCCCTTCGAGCCTGTACGCACCGCCATTCATTGTGATCATGGCTGATCATCCACAATCAATAACCCGTGCCTGCCTTCTCCCCATATCCCTTGATTCCACTAGCCCCCAGATCTCTATCTAACTCTCTCTTAAATCCATCCAGTGATTTGGCCTCCACTGCCTTCCGTGACAGGGAATTCCACAAACTCACAACTCTCTGGGTGAAAAAAGTTCCTTCTCACCTCAGTTTAAAAATGGCCTCCCCTTTATTCTTAGACTGTGCGGCCCCTGGTTCTGGACTCGCCCGACATTGGAAACATTTTCCTGCATCTAGCTTGTCCCGTTCTGTCGTCTTGCATTAGGATCCAACCCAAGTGAGCAGGTTGTTGATTATCTGTCCGGGGCCCACTGCCCATCGATACCATGTGTGGGCCTTCCTTGGATCGATGCCCTGTGCTAAATGCAGAGAGCAGTGGGGAGAGTGGCACCTTGGCACCGAGTGGCTTCAGTCAATTGGCAGCCCTGTGAAGAGCGGTGGCTCCCATCTAATTGCTTTGTATTGCTTTGGGCGGTTGATCAAACAACAGAAGGACTCGGTCCACGCTGGTCTACAACATCGTGAGAGGAGTAGACTGGGCGGCACGGTGGTGCAGCGGTAGAGTTGCTGCCTTACAGCGAATGCAGCGCCGGAGACTCAGGTTTGATCCTGACTACGGGCGCCGTCTGTACGGGGTTTGTACGTTCTCCCCGTGACCTGCGTGGATTTTCTCCGAGATCTTCGGTTTCCTCCCACACTCCAAAGACGTACAGGTTTGTAGGTTAATTGGCTGGGCAAATGTAAAAATTGTCCCTAGTGGGTGTAGGATAGTGTTAGTGTGTGGGGATCGCTGGGCGGCGCGGACCCGGTGGGCCGAAGGGCCTGTTTCTGCGCTGTATCTCTAAATCTAAAATCAAACGTACAGAGCCATTGAATCCTGCAGCGTGGAAACAGGCCCATCAGCTCCATTTGCCCGCGCCGACCAAAATGTCCCACTAGTCCCATCTGCCCGTGTTTGGCTCATATCCCTCTAAACCTGTCCTATCCATGTACCTGTCTAATTGTTTATTAAACCTTGTGATGGTCCCTTCCTCAACTGCCTCATCTGGCAGCTCATTCCACACACCCACCACCCTTCAGATTCTTTCAGGTGCCTATTAAATCCTGGTGAGGGGGATAGTTTTTATTTTTAGAGATACAGCGTGGAAACAGGCCCTTCGCCCACCGAGTCCGCGCCGACCAGCGATCCCCGCACATTAAAACTGCCCTGCGCACACTAGGGACAATTTGTTTTTAACGTTTACCAAGCCAATTAACTTACAAACCTGTTTATTCACAAAATGCTGGAGAAACTCAGCAGGTCAGGCAGCATCTCGGGAGAGAAGGAATGGGTGACGTTTCGGGTCGAGACCCTGCTCGACCCGAAACGTCACCCATTCCTTCTCTCCCGAGATGCTGCCTGACCTGCTGAGTTACTCCAGCATTTTGTGAATAAATCGATTTGTACCAGCATCTGCAGTTATTTTCTTATATAATTTAACCTACAAACTTGTACGTCTTTGGAGTGTGGGAGGAAACCGAAGATCTCGGAGAAAACCCACGCAGGTCACGGGGAGAACGTACAAACTCCGTACAGACGGCGCCCGTAGTCAGGATGGAACCCGAGTCTCCGGCGCTGCATTCGCTGTAAGGCAGCAACTCTACCGCTGCGCCACCGTGACCGCCCATTAAATAATCATTAAATAATAATGATGTTCATTAGTTGCCAAACAGTTTAACTCCCCCCCTCCATTCCCACACTGACCTTTCTGTCCTGGGCCTCCTCCATTGTCAGAGTGAGGCCACACGATCCCATACCGTTCTTTAGTACCAGTGTACGGGGTGATCGCTGGTGGGCGCGGACTCGGTGGGACAATAGACAATAGACAATAGGTGCAGGAGGAGGCCATTCGGCCCTTCGGGCCTGCACCGCCATTCAATGTGATCATGGCTGATCATTCTCAATCAGTACCCCGTTCCTGCCTTCTCCCCATACCCCATGACTCCGCTATCTTTAAGAGCTCTATCTAGCTCTCTCTTGAAAGCATCCATAGAATCGGCCTCCACCGCCTTCTGAGGCAGTGAATTCCACAGATTCACAACTCTGACTGAAAAAGTTTTTCCGCATCTCAGTTCTAAATGGCCTACCCCTTATTCTTAAACTGTGGCCCCTGGTTCTGGTCTCCCTCAACATTGGGAACATGTTTCTTGCCTCTGGCGTGTCCAATCCCTTAATAATCTTATACGTTTCGATAAGATCCCCTCTCATCCTTCTAAATTCCAGTGTATACAATCCTAGTCGCTCCAGTCTTTCAACATACGACAGTCCCGCCATTCCGGGAATTAACCTAGTAAACCTACGCTGCACGCCCTCAATAGCAAGAATATCCTTCCTCAAATTTGGAGGCCAAAACTGCACACAGTACTCCAGCTGTATCTCTACAATGTCTGAAAGAAAAGTCTGAGAAAATGTAAAAGCTTGCTGGCACTATGCGTAAGGATGGGTGTTCAGGGAGGTGGCACTGTGCCACATTGCTGCCACTGGAGGTGCCCGAGGTGTGTGTGTGTGGGTGTGTACGCACGGGAAAGACCAGAATAGATAGACTATCGGGCAATGGTCATTCATTCTGTCCAGCGAGGCAACTTTGTACACAACAACTCTCTCCAACCACCCAGAATGGCAGCTCCCAGAGGACCTACTGAAACCAAGGAAAAATATACCAACATGGCCAAATTCAACACCATTTCAGAGGAATTCTTGTCCAAGTCGCCAAGGCAATAAAAAGCATAAAAACAACAGCTGGCTTCAAAACATCAAGTGGATTCATGACAAATTATCACCATTTAAAGCACAGGTGAAATCTTTTTCCAAGTTAGTTGAGACAGGTACGATAACAACATTTAAAAGTTGGTTGAAGGTGAGGGGGGAAAGACTTACTAGGAAGCTGAGGGGTATCTTTTTTCACACAAAGGGTGGTGGGTGTATGGAAACATAAACATAGAAACATAGAAAATAGGTGCAGGAGGAGGCCATTTGGCCCTTCGAGCCAGCACTGCCATTCGTTGTGATCATGGCTGATCATCCACAATCAGTAACCTGTGCCTGCCTTCTCCCCATATCCCTTGATTCCACTAGCTCCTAGAGCGCTACCTAACTCTCTTTTAAATTCATCCAGTGAATTGGCCTCCACTGCCCTCTGTGGCAGAGAATTCCACAAATTCACAACTCTCTGGGTGAAAAAGTTTCTTTGTCACCTCAGTTTTAAATGGCCTCCCCTTTATTCTTAGACTGTGTCTGAGGAGGTTGTTGAGGCAGGGACTATCACAAGGTTTAGGAAACAATTAGGCGCATGGATAGGACAGATTTTGAGGGATATGGGCCCAATGCAGGCAGGTGGGACTAGTGTAGCTGGGACATGTTGATCGGCGTGGGCAAGTTGGGCTGAAGGGCCTGTTTCCACACTGTATGACTCCATGACGTTATGTAAAAGCCATTGGACAAGTACATGGATAGGAAAGGCTTCGACGAATATGGGCCAAACGTGGGCAGGTGCGACTATTGTAGATGGGGCATTTTGGTAGGCATGAGCTAGTTGGGCCGAAGGGCCAGTTTCCACGCTGCATCACTATGAATCTCTAACCCCATGTTGCAGCAAACTACCTTCTTAAGACTTTAGCGATACAGCGGGGAATCAGGACCTTAGGCCCACCGAGTCCGCGCCGACCAATGATCACGCCTTACACTAGTTGTATCCAACACACGAGGGACAATTTACAATTTTACCGAAGCCAATTAACCTACAAACCTGTACGTAAAGAGATTGGAGATTGGGAGGAAACCAGAGCACCAGGAGAAAACCCACACGGTCACTGGGAAAACGTGTAAACTATGTACAGACAGCACCTGTAGTCATTCATAAGTTCTTAAGTTCATAAGGAATAGGAATAGAATTAGGCCATTCGGCCCATCAGGTCTACTCCACCATTCAATCATGGCTGGTCTATCTCTCCCTCCCAACCCCATTCTCCTGCCTTCTCCCCATAACCCCTGACACCCGTAGTAATCAAGAATCTCTCTATCTCTGCCTTAAAATTATCCACTGACTTGGCCTCCACATCCGTCACAGGTCAGGATCGAACCGGGGTCTCTGGCGAGGTAAGGCAGCAACTCTACCGCTGCGCTAAATTGCCGCCCCAAATTCACTGGCCACCTTGCACCTATTTTTACCTCAAGTGTTAGTCCAGTAGTTTCTCACCCCTGGACGGCACGGTGGCACAGCGGTAGAGTTGCTGCCTTACAGCGAATGCAGCGCCGGAGACTCAGGTTCGATCCTGACTACGGATTTGCACGTTCTCCCCGTGACCTGCGTGGGTTTTCTCCGAGATCTTCGGTTTCCTCCCACACTCCAAAGACGTGCAGGTATGTAGGTTAATTGACTGGGCAAATGTAAAAATTGCCCCTAGTGGGTGTAGGATAGTGTTAGTGTGCGGGGATCGCTGGGCGGTGCGGACCCGGTGGGTCGAAGGGCCTGTTTCCGCGCTGTATCTCTAAATCTGAAAATCTAAATTAACCTTGTGAATCACACTGCATACTTTCCATGGTTTCAGTTTTTCTTTCTATAACTGGACAGCTCAGTCTGTACTCCAGTCATTGGCCGACTGTTCGTTTATACAAATGATTCACGCTCCCTTTACCCACTTGCAAAATCTAAAGTACAGCTGGTGTTCCTTTACACAAAAGGTCACACATGGTGCAGGAATAACTCAGGTGGCTGAGTCCCGGGTTCGATCCTGACTACGGGCGCTGTCTGTACGGAGTTTGTGCGTTCTCCCCCGTGACCTGCGTGGGTTTTCTCCGAGATCTTCGGTTTCCTCCCACACTCCAAAGACGTGCAGAATTGCAGGTTAATTGACTTGGTAAATGTAAAACTTGTCCCTAGTGGGTGTAGGATAGTGTTAGTGTGCGGGGTGATCGTTGGTCGGTGCGGTGGGCCGAAGGGCCTGTTTCCGCGCTGTATCTCTAAACTAAACTAAACTCAGCGGTTCAGGCAGCATACCAGGAGAACATGGGTAGGCGACGTTTCGGGTCGAGACCCTTCTTCAGACTGATTGTAGAGGGGCGGGAAGAAAGCTGGGAGAAGGAAGAGGCAGGACAAAAAGTGGCAGCTGATAGGTCGACTTTGGGGGGGGTGGATTGATAGGCAGATGGATGGAACAAGGTTCAGAGATAAGAAAGAAAGGTGTGAGACAGGTTGAGGAGTTGCAAATTGTAAAGCCAGAGGGAGGAAATTGGCAGGACAGTGGGGGTGAGTGTAGTGGAGAAATACGTGGGAGTACAGATGAGGCACAGGGAGGGAAGGGGGGGAGAGAGGGGGGTGGTGTTTGCAATAGAAAAAGGGGGGTAATGAGTTTTTTTGCACATTTACCTTGGCAGCTTAGCTTATAAGGTCACAAGGTCATAAGGAATAGGAGTTGAATTAGGCCATTCATCCCATCAAGTCTACTCCGCAATTTAATCATGGCTGATCTATCTCTGTGTAGCTGGGGCATGTTAGCCAGTGTGGGCAAGTTGGGCCGAAGGACCTGTTTCCACACTTTAACACTCCGTGACTCTGTGGCAATGACCAGAGGGCACAGCCTCAGAATAAAGGGAAGGGAGATGAGGAGGAATTTCTTTAGTCAGAGGGTGATGAATCTGTGGAATTCATTGCCGCAGAAAGCTGTGAAGGTCAAGTCAGTGGATATTTTAAAAGCGAAGATTGACAGATTCTTGATTAGTGCGGGTGTCAGGGGTTATAGGGGAGAAGGCAGGAGAATGGGGTTGAGAGGGAGAGATATATCAGCCATGATTGAATGGCGGAGTAGACTCGATAGGACGAATGTCCTAATTCTTCCGCAATGACTTATGAATATATTTTAAGGAATAGTAGACTTTAAACTTTAGAGACACAACGCAAAACTCGTCCTTCGGCCCGGCGATCACCCCGTACACTAGCACTATCCTGCATGCTAGGGACAATTTATTGTTCCTATTTACTGAAGACAATTAACCTCCAGACCCGCACGTCTTTGGAGTGTCGCAGGAAACCGGGGCACCCGTAGAAAACCCACTCAGTTCATGGGGAGAACGTACAAACTCCGTACAGACAGCACCCACAGTCAGATTCAATAGACAATAGACAATAGACAATAGGTGCAGGAGGAGGCCATTCGGCCCTTCGAGCCAGCACCGCCATTCAATGTGATCATGGCTGATCATTCTCAATCAGTACCCCGTTCCTGCCTTCTCCCCATACCCCCTGACTCCGCTATCCTTAGGAGCTCTATCTAGCTCTCTCTTGAATGCATTCAGAGAATTGGCCTCCACTGCCCTCTGAGGCAGAGAATTCTACAGATTCACAACTCTCTGACTGAAAAAGTGTTTCCTCATCTCCGTTCTAAATGGCCCACCCCTTATTCTTAAACTGTGGCCCCTTGTTCTGGACTCCCCCAACATTGGGAACACGTTTCCTGCCTCTAACGTGTCCGACCCCTTTATAATCTTATACGTTTCGATAAGATCACCTCTAATCCTTCTAAATTCAAGTGTATACAAGCCTAGCCACTCCAGTCTTTCAACATTGAGCTCTGGACTGATAGAAACGTGTAAAAATATATCATTATAAAAGGACTGGACAAGCTAGATGCAGGAAAATCCCTTAATAATCTTATACGTTTCGACAAGATCCAAACCCGGGTCTCTGGCGCTGTGAGGCAGCAACTCTACCGCTGCGCCACCGTGTCGCCACAGTAGGTGTTATGAGAATATCTACACAGACTGGGGCACGGTGGGCCAAATGTCTTTGTTGTGATTTTTTTGCATCGTGTCTATAATTCAATGAATACCAGACGCGACATATTAATCATCGTGTGGTAGAAAAGGGACCCTGCCAAGATTAAAGGGAATGGGAATAGGGCATCGATCAGGAGCTGGAAATACCTACACAGATGGTGGACAAGGAACAAGCCCAGTTACATTCCAACGAGCAAAATAATGAGTCCAGATTTTCATGGATAAGATGAGAATGGATTTGATTTTTTTTTTTTAAAGCAATTAGCGCACAGAATAATCATGTTCAGAAATTCATTATTAACATTTGATAAATGTACAAATTCCACAGCGCGATGAACACTTCCAAAATTGCCCATTTTTAAAATCTGTTAATCATCTGTCAGTGCTGATTATCTTATTACCACTCATGGAGTTTTATAACAGTGACGGTACTTTACACGGGTTTAGAGTTTAGCTCGGAGAGGCGGCGTGGGAACAGACCCTTCGGCCCACCGATTCTATGCTGACCAGCGATGACAATAGACAATAGACAAAAGACAATAGGTGCAGGAGGAGGCCATTCGGCCCTTCGAGCCAGCACCGCCATTCAATGTGATCATGGCTGATCATTCTCAATCAGTACCCCGTTCCTGCCTTCTCCCCATACCCCCTGACTCCGCTATCCATAAGAGCTCTATCTAGCTCTCTCTTGAATGCATTCAGAGAATTGGCCTCCACTGCCTTCTGAGGCAAAGAATTCCACAGATTCACAACTCTCTGACTGAAAAAGGTTTTTCCTCGTCTAAGTTCTAAATGGCCCAGCCCTTATTCTTAAATTGTGCACCCCTGGTTCTGGACTCCCCCAACATCGAGAACATTTTTCCCGCATCTAGCCTGTCCAATCCTTTAAGAATTTTATATGTTTCTATCAGATCCCCTCTCATGCTTCTAAATTCCAGTGAATATAAGCCCAGTCGACCCATTCTTTCATCATATGTGAGAACTGTCACCCCGGGACTCACACAGGTTTAAGGTGAGGGGGGAAAGATTTAATAGGAACCTGAGGGGGTAACATTTTCACACAAAGGGTGGTGGGTGCATGGAACGAGCTACCGGAGGTGGTTGTTGTGGCAAGTGCTATGAAGTACTGTACGAATGAGGGGAGATCTTATAGAGGTGTACAAAATCATGCGAGGAATAGAAAAGGTAGATGCACAGAGTCTCTTGCCCAGAGTAGGGGAATCGAGGACCAGAGGACATAGGTTCAAGGTGAAGGAGAAAAGATTTAATAGGAATCTGAGGGGTAGCTTTTCCACACAAAGGGTGGTGGGTGTATGGAACGAGCTGCCAGAGGAGGTAGTTGAGGCAGGGACTATCCCAACGCTTAAGAAACATTTAGACAGGTATATGGATAGGACAGGTTTGGAGGGATGTGGGCCAAACGCAGGCAGGTGGGACTAATGTAGATGGGAAACGTTGGTCAGTGTGGGCAAGTTGGGCCGAAGGGCATGTTTCCACGCTGTATCACTCTAGGACGTGATGACTCTAAAGGGAGATGGGTTTATGGAGCGAGCTACCAGGGGAGGACCTGCCAGGACATAACCGGGAGGGAGCTGGAATCATGGGACATGAGGAGCAAGGGCTGGGTAATGCCTCCAGCTGCAGCCTTCAAAGTCGGCTGTAGGAGGCGCCCCGGGACACAAACATGGCCGAGCGAGGAGAGGAGAGGAGAGGAGAGGAGAGGAGAGGAGAGGAGAGGAGAGGAGAGGAGAGGAGAGGAGAGGAGAGGAGAGGAGAGGAGAGGAGAGGAGAGGAAAGAAGGAGAGGAAAGGAGAGGAGAGGAGAGGAGAGGAGAGGAGATGAGAGGAGATGAGAGGAGAGGAGAGGAGAGGAGAGGAGAGGAGAGGAGAGGAGAGGAGAGGAGAGGAGAGGAGAGGAGAGGAGAGGAGAGGAGAGGAGAGGAGGAGAGGAGAGGAGAGGAGAGGAAAGAAGAAGAGAGGAGAGGAAAGGAGAGGAGAGGAGAGGAGAGGAGAGGAGAGGAGAGGAGAGGAGAGGAGAGGAGAGGAGAGGAGAGGAGAGGAGAGGAGAGGAGAGGAAAGAAGAGGAGAGGAGAGGAAAAGAGGAGAGGAGAGCAGAGGAGGAGAGGAGAGGAGAGGAGGAAAGAAGAAGAGAGGGGAGGAGGAGAGAAGTGGGAGATGAGAGGAGAGGAGAGGAGAGGAGAGGAGAGGAGAGGAGAGGAGAGGAGAGGAGAGGAGAGGAGAGGAGAGGAGAGGAGAGGAGAGGAGAGGAGAGGAGAGGAAGAAGAGAGGAGAGGACAGGAGGGGAGAGGAGAGGATGGGAGAGGAGAGGAGAGGGGAGGGACATCGGTTCACGGGAACTGCTCCAGTACATCGAGGGTGCGGGCCGACCGGACTTTGGACTTTGCATAATGGCGGAAAAACATGGCAGCACCCGCATGTGTAATATATGAGAGCTCTTAAGGATAGCGGAGTCAGGGGATATGGGGAGAAGGCAGTAACGGGGTACTGATTGAGAATGATCAGCCATGATCACATTGAATGGCGGTGCTGGCTCGAAGGGCCGAATGGCCTCCTCCTGCACCTATTGTCTATTGTCTATTGTCTATAGGTAAGAATAATTTTACTGTGCAGTTGCACATGTGACCAATAAAGCCCCATTGAATCCATTAGTAATTGAGGCAGCGACAATCACAACGTTTAAGAAACATTCAGATAGGTGCATGGATAGGACAGGTTTAGTTAGAGGGGTATGGGCCAAACGCTGGTAGGTGGGACGTGTGTAGCTGGGACATGTTGGTCTGTGTGGGCCTCTTCTCGCACGGCCACTTTCAGCCTCCTTGTACCGAGGGTAGAATATTCACCGCAAGATATAACATTGACGTCCGAGGCACTGTCCATGATGTTTCGGGTCGGGACCCTTCCTCAGACTGTGCTGTACAGCTCTATGTTCTATGCTATCAGCCACCTGGATGCTCCTCCAAAGATGTTAATCAGCTTGGTATAAATGTTGTTCGGCACGGTGGCGCAGCGGTAGGCTTGCTGCCTCGCAGCGCCAGAGACTAAGGTTCGATCCTGACTACGGGCGCCGTCTGTACGGAGTTTGCACGTTCTCCCCGTGACCTGCGTGGGTTTTCTCCGAGATCTTCGGTTTCCTCCCACGCTCCAAAGACGTACAGGTTTGCAGGTTAATTAGCTTGGTGCAAGTGTAAAATTGTCCCTACTGTGTGTAGGATAGTGTTAATGTGCGGGGATCGCTGGTCGGCGCGGACTCGGTGGGCCATAGGGCCTGTTACCGCGCTGTATCTCTAAACTAAACTAAACTAAACTGAACTAAATGATACTAAACTAAGCTAAGCTAAGCTAAACTAAACAATACTAAACAATGCTAAAGTAAGCTAAACTAAACTAAAATAAGCTAAACTTTAAACTAAGCTAAGCTATACTAAGCTAAACTAAACTAAACCTCCATGCTTGCCCAGATTGTGAATGTAACTGGTGGATGGTCTTTCTGAGTTTGCAGGACTCCAGGCAGACCACGGCCCACTTCAGGACGTACGTGGAAAACCACACCAGACACTCGGACGACTTGAGCCGTAAACAAATACGGATCTACCAGCTGTACAGCCGGACCAGCGGCAAACATGTCCAGGTGCTGGGCAAGAAGATCAACGCCAACGGCGAGGACGGTGGAAAATACGGTAAACCGCGTGAACCGTGAGGCCATAAGCTCATAGGTCATAAGGTCATAAGGTCATAAGGTCATAAGATCATAAGATCATAAGTGATAGGAGCAGAATTAGGCCATCCGGCCCATCAAGTCCACTCTGCCATTCGATCATGGCTGAGCTATCTCTCCCTCCTAACCCCATCCACCTGCCTTCTCCCCATAACCCCCGACACCCGTACTGATCAAGAAGAAGCCCGGACGGTGTGGGTCAGCGGAGGCCTGTTCTTACTTTAACACAAAATGCTGGAGTAACTCAGCATCTGTGGAGGGGAGGGGTCGAGACTCCTCTTCAGGCTGAGCTCAGAATTTTGTGTCCATCTTCAGTGTAAACCAGCACCTGGCTGGGAGTTGCCTCCGACACAGCGGTTCTTAGTTTAGTTAGTACAGCATAGTTTAGTTTTGTTTGGTTAGTTTAGTTTGGTTTCTCTTTTGTAGGAAAAAAAACTGCTGATGCTGGTTTAAATCGAAGGTAGACACAAAATGCTGGAGTAACTCAGCGGGGTCAGGCAGCATCTCGGGAGAGAAGGAATGGGTGACGTTTTGGGTCGAGACCCTTCTTCAGTCTGAAGAAGGGTCTCGACCCAAAACGTCACCCATTCCTTCTCTCCTGAGATGCTGCCTGATTTGCTGAGTTACTCCAGCATTTTGTGTCTACCTGCTATCTCTTTTCATTGGCAGACCTTTAAAGGTAGTTTTACTGTTCATCCATAAACATGGTGTCCTTCCAAATCTCATCTACCTTTGTGATTGTTTCCTTTTCACACAGAGGGTGGTGGGTGTATGGAACAAGCTGCCAGAGGAGGCAGTTGAGGCAGGGACTATCCCAACATTTAAGAGACAGTTAGACAGGTACATGGATAGGACATGTTTGGAGGGATATGGACCAAACGCTGGCAGGTGGGACTAGTGTAGCTGGGACATGTTTGCCGGTGTGGGCAAGTTGGGCCGAAGGGCCTGTTTCCACGCTGAATCACTCCATGACTTGGTAACCTACGGTAACACCCCTTTTTCCTTCCTGACCCCTTTCTTCTTTGGGCCCCACCTGGATTTGTACCCATTTCTCCCCTTCTCCCTACTCTCTCCCCCTTCTCTTCTCTGGCTTCACACTTCACAACTCTTCAGTCATAGTCGTAGAGTCATAGAGTGATACAGTGTGGAAACAGGTCCTTCAGCCCAACTTGCCCACACCGTCCAACATGCCCCATCTACACTAGTCCCACCTGCCCACGTTTGGCCCATATCCCTCCAAACCTGTCCAATCCTATCGCCAACTCAATAGCAGTCCTGAGCTACCATCTACCTGATTGGAGACCCTTGGACTTTACTGTACTTTGCCTTGCACTAAACGTTATTCCTTTATCTGTACATTTTGGACAACTCGATCATAATCATGTATAATCTGGTTCCTCTGACTGGTTAGTACCCAACAAAAGCTTTTCACTGTACCTCGCTCGGTACATGTGACAAGAAGGGTCTCGATCAGTTTCCTTTTCTCCATAGATGCTGTATGACCCTCTGAGTTAATCTAGCGTTTGGTTTCTACCTTCGGTGTAAACCAGCATCTGCAGTTCCTTCCGATAAACTATCTGTGTACCTGTCTAAGTGTTGATTAAATGTTGTGATAGTCCCAGCCTCAACTGCCTCCTCCGGCAGCTCGTTCCATACTCCCACCACCCTTTGTGTGAAACTGCTCTCCCCTCACCTTAAACCTATGGTTCTCGATTCCCATGTCTCTGGGCAAAAGACTTTGCGTTTACCCGATCTATTGCTCTCATGATGTTAAACACTTTTGTATCGTTTAGTTTAGAGATACAGCATGAAATCAGGCCCTTCGTTCTCCAACCATCCTTGGTTGGATACGCCGCCCAGCGATCCCCGCACACTAACACTATCCTACGCACACTGGGGACAATTTATAATTTTACCAAGCCAATTAACCTACAAACCTGTAGGTCTTTGGAGTGTGGGAGGAAACCGAAGATCTCGGAGAAAACCCACACAGGTCACGGGGAGAAAGTACAAACTCTGTACAGACAGCACCCATAGTCAGGATCGAACCTGGGCCTTTGGCGCTGTAAGGCAGCAACTCTACCGCTGCGCCACCGTGCCACACCCGATCTCTATTCCATCAGTAAAACCGCTGCTGGGTAACTCTTTTCCACAGGTCGTGAGTCCATCTCTTTATTTTGTAGAGCCTTTTTATTTTTTTATTGTGCAAGCTCAGCACTTTCTTGTTTACAAAGCCCTAAATAGATTAGGAGCAGCATATCTTACAGAGTCCCTCCTTCCGTACGCCCTTACTCGCGCGCTCAGGTCTACTGATGTTGGCCTGTTAGCCACTCGATGGAGCTGCCATAAAACAATTGGTCAAGCAGCCTTTATCAACTAGGCCCCAATGCTGTGGAATAACCTACCCAGGGCTATGAGAGACGTCAAGTCAGTTGACATTTTTAAACAGCAGTTGAAAACATATCTTTTTAATCTTGCTTTCAACTAATTTTACTTCCTTTGTCGTTTTATATTCTCAATTTTACAATTTTATATTTTAAATTTTTCGTAAATCAGATTAGGTAAAGGGGAAGTGCAACGAGACCTTGGTGTCCGTGTGCACCAGTCACTGAAAGTAAGCGTGCAGGTACAGCAGGCAGTGAAGAAAGCTAATGGCATCTTGGCCTTCATAGCGAGAGGATTTGAGTACAGGAGCAAAGAGGTCATTCTGCAATTGTACCAGGCCCTGGTGAGACCGCACCTGGAGTATTGTGTGCCGTTTTGGTCTCCGAATTTGAGGAAGGACGTCCTTGCTATTGAGGCAGTGCAGCGTAGGTTCACCAGGTTAATCCCCGGGATGAAGGGACTGTCATATGAGGAAAGATTGGAAAGACTGGGCTTGTATTCACTGGAGTTTAGAAGGATGAGAGGGAATCTTATAGAGACGTATAACATTATAAAAGGACTGGACAAGCTAGATGCAGGAAAAATGTTCCCAATGTTGGGGGAGTCCAGAACCAGGGGCCACAGTCTGAGAATAAAGGGGAGGCCATTTAAAACTGAGGTGAGAAGAAACTTTTCCACCCATAGAGTTGTGAAGTTGTGGAATTCTCTGCCACAGAGGACAGTGGAGGCCAATTCACTGGATGGATTTAAAAGAGTTGGATGGAGCTCTAGGGGCTAGCGGAATCAAGGGATATGGGGAGAAGGCAGGCACGGGTTACTGATTGTTGATGATCAGCCATGATCACAATGAATGGCGGTGCTGGCTTGAAGGGCCAAATGGCCTCCACCTGCACCTATTTTCTATGTTTCTGTGTTTCTATGTTTCTATGTTTCTATGTGCTTTGTATCCTATTAACAACCTATGTCGTTACTGTTTTAAATCGTATGTTTGTTTAGACATGTGTTTGTTTTTGCGCAAAGCACTTTGGGCTGCGCGCAATTGCATGAAAAGTGCTATATAAATAAAGTTATTATTATTATTATTATTATTAATAAAGTACCCTGTATGTACTTTGATCCTGACTGAGTGTATATCAGCCTGCCCCAATAATATCACATCAGTGCTTATTGAATGACCCAACTGTATCTATCTGGAAACCCAAAGGGAGATTGAGGCGTGTATGTCAATCCCATTTATGTGCACAAGCTCTTTATATTTACACTCGGCCAATTAGTCTCCTTGTTTAAACACCAGTCCATGAATTAAATAGGAAAGTGTCGGAAGTAACTGCTGATGCTGGTTTAAACCGAATATAGACACGAAAATGCAGGAATAACTCAGAGAGACAGGCAGCATCTTTGGAGAGAAGGAATGGGTGACGTTTCGGGTCAAGATCCTTTTTACTGTGGCTCTTAAAGGCAGCTTACAACCCTTCTTGAAGATAGACACAAGATGCAAGATACTCGGACTGGGTCATCGAGTCAAGAGACAACAGGTGCAGGAGGAGGCCATTCGGCCCGTCGAGCCAGCACCGCCATTCAATGTGATCATGGCTGATCATTCTCAATCAGTACCCCTTATCGAAACATATAAGATTATTAAGGGGTTGGACACGCTAGAGGCAGGGAACGTGTTCCCAATGTTCGGGGAGTCCAGAACAAGGGGCCACAGTTTAAGAATAAGGGGTAGGTACATTAATGACTTAGATGAAAGGATTAAAAGTACCATTAGCAAATTTGCAGATGATACTAAGCTGGGGGGTAGTGTGAATTGTGAGGAAGATGCAATAAGGCTGCAGGGTGACTTGGACAGGTTGTGTGAGTGGGCGGATACATGGCAGATGCAGTTTAATGTAGATAAGTGTGAGGTTATTCACTTTGGAAGTAAGAATAGAAAGGCAGATTATTATCTGAATGGTGTCAAGTTAGGAAGAGGGGATGTTCAACGAGATCTGGGTGTCCTAGTGCATCAGTCACTGAAAAGAAGCATGCAGGTACAGCAGGCAGTGAAGAAAGCCAATGGAATGTTGGTCTTCGTAACAAGAGGAGTTGAGTATAGGAGCAAAGAGGTCCTTCTACAGTTGTACCGGGCCCTGGTGAGACCGCACCTGGAGTACTGTGTGCAGTTTTGGTCTCCAAATTTGAGGAAGGATATTCTTGCTATTGAGGGCGTGCAGCGTAGGTTCACTAGGTTGATTCCCGGAATGGCGGGACTGTCGTATGTTGAAAGGCTGGAGCAATTAGGCTTGTATACACTGGAATTTAGAAGGATGAGGGGGGATCTTATTGAAACATATAAGATATCATATCATATATATACAGCCGGAAGCAGGCCTTTTCGGCCCTCCAAGTCCGTGCCGCCCAGTGATCCCCGTACATTAACACTATCCTACACCCACTAGGGACAATTTTTACATTTACCCAACCAATTAACCTACATACCTGTACGTCTTTGGAGTGTGGGAGGAAACCGAAGATCTCGGAGAAAACCCACGCAGGTCACGGGGAGAACGTACAAACTCCTTACAGTGCAGCACCCGTAGTCAGGATCGAACCTGAGTCTCCGGCGCTGCATTCGCTGTAAAGCAGCAACTCTACCGCTGCGCTACCGTGCCGCCCAATAATTAGGGGATTGGACACATTAGAGGCAGGAAACATGTTCCCAATTTTGGGGGAGTCCAGAACAAGGGGCCACAGCTTAAGAATAAGGGGTAGGCCATTTAGAACGGAGTGATCAGCCATGATCGCATTGAATGGCGGTGCTGGCTCGAAGGGCTGAATGGCCTACTCCTGCACCTATTGTCTATTGTCTATTGTCTATGAGGAAAAACTTTTTCAGTCAGAGAGTTGTAAATCTGTGGAATTCTTTGCCTCAGAAGGCAGTGGAGGCCAATTCTCTGAATGCATTCAAGAGAGAGCTAGATAGAGCTCTTAAGGATAGCGGAGTTAGGGGGTATGGGGAGAAGGCAGGAACGGGGTACTGATTGAGAATGATCAGCCATGATCACATTGAATGGCGGTGCTGGTTCGAAGGGCCGAATGGCCTCCTCCTGCACCTATTGTCTATTGTCCTTCTAGCGAGTTCAGGCGCAGTACCGTCAAATGCTCATCGTACATTTTCATCCATCCAGTCGATATCCGGACTCACATTTGCTCAGATTAAACTCCACCTGCCGTTCCTCTGCCCGTTCCTAAGCTGTTCTAAATCTGCATTGGCTGCACAGTGGCGCAGCGGTAGAGTTGCTGCCTTACAGCGCCAGAGACCCGGGTTAGAAAAATAGAAACATTGAAGCATAGAAAATAGGTGCAGGAGTAGGCAATTCGGCCCTTCGAGCCAACACCGCCATTTAATATGATCATGGCTGATCATCTAAAATCAGTACCCCGTTCCTGCTTTTTCCCCTTATCTCCTGATTCCTTTAGCTCCCATTGGTTTGTCCCGTACGGACAAGGGCGGTCCCGTACGGGACAAACCAATTTAGCCCAAAATACGGGACAGTTGGCATCCCTAGTCCTGCCAGGCTTTGTCCTTCCCCACCTCTCTTCCAGCTCTCTCCCCTCCCCTCCACCACAGTCTTTCGGTGCTGTTTGACACTATGATTCTATAACCCAACTCATGAACCAGCTCCAGGATTCTTCATGCTGTGACTCTGACCTCCCTAGTACGTGCTGTCGTGGAATTTCTCACATTCCCGGCACCCACCCAGTGTTTAGCTGGGAAGGCAGTCAGGCGCAAAGTGCTGGAGTAACTCGGTGGGCCAGGCAGCATCTCAGGGCAACTTCTTCAAAGTCGGCATAAGCCAAATGTGTAGGAAGGACCTGCGGATGCTGCTTTAACACCGAAGGTAGACACAAAGTGCCGGAGTAACTTTTCAGTCAGAGAGTCGTAAATCTGTGGAGGCCAATTCCCTGGATGCTTTCAAGTGAGAGAGCTAGATAGAGCTCTTAAAGATAGCGGAGTCAGGGGGTATGGGGAGAAGGCAGGAACGGGGTACTGATTGTGAATGATCAGCCATGATCACTTTGAATGGCGGTGCTGGCTCGAAGGGCCTAATGGCCTCCTCCTGCACCTATTGTCTATTGTCTATTGTCTATTGTCTAACTCTGTGGGTCAGGTGGCATCTCCAGACACTCACAAGTCTCCCCCCGGGTGCTCCGGTTTCTTTCCACATCTAAAATGACATGGTTAACCTATGATGAGCGTTCGTCGGCACTGGGCCTGTACTCGCTGGAGTTTAGAAGAATGAGGGGGGACCTCATTGAAACGTACAGAATAGTGAAAGGCCTGGATAGAGTGGATGTGGAGAGGATGTTTCCACTGGTGGGAGAGTCTAGGACCAGAGGGCACAGCCTCAGAATTAAAGGACGTTCTTTTAGGAAGGAGATGAGGAGAAATTTCTTTAGTCAGAGGGTGGTTAATCTGTGGGATTCTTTGTCACAGAAGGCAGTGGAGGCCGTCAGTGGATATTTTCAAGGCAGAGATTGATAGATTCTTGAATAGTACAGGTGTCAGAGGTTAAGGGGAGAAGGCAGGAGAATGGGGTTAGACAATAGACAATAGGTGCAGGAGGAGGCCGTTTGGCCCTTCGAGCCAACACCGCCATTCAATGTGATCATGGCTGATCATTCTCAATCAGTACCACGTTCCTGCCTTCTCCCCATACCCCCTGACTCCGCTATCCTTACGAGCTCTATCTAGCTCTCTCTTGAATGGGGTTAGGAGGGAGAGATAGATCAGCCATGATTGAATGGCGGAGTAGACCTGATGGGCCGAATGGCCTTATTCTACTCCTATCACTTATGACCTTATGAGTTACTCCAGCGTTTTGTGTCTATCTTCGAGTTACCCCAGCGTTTTGTGTCAGCCTTCAGCTTGGGAGACCCACGCTGCCTCTGATGTGACCTGTGTGCGGGTCAGAACATCGCAGGGCATTCACTGCCAGTGCTTGTGGCAACCTTGGTCTGAGTTCTGTTTTCTGTACCGACGCCTCGCTGGATAAACAGCACGGCAGCTGCTTCAGTGGTATGTTTCTCTTTCTCAGTGTAAATAGTCAAAGGCTGCCTGGCCTGTGATGTTATGGACAGTGCTTAGCACTAATCCTGCCGGTAGAGCTGCTGCCTCACAGCGCCAGAGACCCCGGTTCGATCCTGACCTCGGCTGCTGTCTGCGTGTGGAGTTTAGCTTAGTTGAGTTCAGTTTGTAAGTGACAGGAGCAGAATTAGGCCATTCAGCCCATCAAGTCTACCCCGCCATTCAATCGTGGCTGATCTGTCTCTCCCTCCTAACCCCATTCTCCTGCCTTCACCCCATAACCCCGGACACCCGGACCAATCAAGAATCTATCTATTTCCGCCTTAAAAATATCCATTGACTTGGCCTCCACAGCCTTCTGTGGCAAAGAATTACACAGATTCACCACCCTAACCACCTGATTCAGGGACAGTTTCTTCCCAGCTGTTATCAGGCAACTGAACCATCCTACCACAACCAGAAAGCAGTGCTGAACTACTATCTACCTCATTGGTGACCCTCGGACTATCTTTGACCGGACTTTGCTGGCTTTACCTTGCACTGAACGTTATTCCCTTATCATGTATCTGTACATTTACAAATGGATTGATTGTAATCATATATTGTCTGTCCGCTGACTGGTTAGCACGCAACATAAAGCTTTTCACTGTACCTCGGCACACGTGACAATAAACTAGACTAAACTGAACTAAACTGGCTAAATAAATTCCTCCTCATCTCCTTCCTAAATGAACGTCCTTTTATTCTGAGGCTGTGGCCTCTGTTCTGAGACTCTCCCACCAGTGGAAACATCCTCTCCACATCCACTCTATCCAGGCCTTTCACTATTCGGTACGTTTCAATGAGGTCCCCCCTCATCCTTCTAAACTCCAGCGAGTACAGGCCCAGTGCCGTCAAACGCTCATCGTACGTTAACCCACTCATTCCTGGGATCATTCTCGTAAACCTCCTCTGGACCCTCTCCAGAGCCAGCAGACCCTTCCTCAGATATGCGGCCTAATATTGCTCACAATAGTTTAGCTTTGTTTAGTTTAGTTTAGTTTGAGTCTAATGACATTTGTAACGAGGTACAGTGAAAAGCTTTTGTTGCGTGCTAACCAGTCAGAGGTAAAGACAATACATGATTACAATCGAGCCATTCACAGTGTACAGTACGTACATGATAAAGGGAATTGCTTGAATAACGTATAATGCAAGACAAAGTCCAGTAAAGCCTGATTAAAGATAGTCCGAGGGTCTCCAATGAGGTAGATAGTAGTTCAGCACCGCTCTCTGGTTGTGGTAGGATGGTTCAGTTGCCTGATAACAGCTGGTTTAGTTTAGTTTAGTTTAGTTTAGTTTAGTTTAGTTTGGTTTAGTTTAGTCCACCAAGTCTGTGCCGACCAGCGATCCCCTTAGACTAACACTAACCTAAGCACACTAGGGACACTAGAGAGCTAGATAGAGCTCTTAAGGATAGCGGAGTCAGTGGGGTATGGGGAGAAGGCAGGAACGGGGTACTGATTGAGAATGATCAGCCATGACCTGCGTGGGTTTTCTCCGAGATCTTCGGTTTCCTCCCACACTCCAAAGACGTACAGGTATGTAGGTTAATTGGCTGGGTAAATGTAAAAATTGTCCCGAGTGGGTGTAGGATAGTGTTAGTACGGGGATCGCTGGGCGGCACGGACTTGGTGGGCCGAAAAGGCCTGTTTACGGCTGTATATATATGATATGATCACATTGAATGGTGGTGCTGGCTCGAAGGGCCGAATGGCCTACTCCTGCACCTATTGTCTATTGTCTAATTTACAATTTTACCAAAGCTAATTAACCTACAAACCTGTACGTCTTTGGGGGTGTGGTGGGAAACCAGAGCACCCGGAGAAAACCCACGCAGGTCACGGGGAGAACGTACAAACTCCGTACAGACAGCACCCGTAATCAGGATCGAACCCGCGTCTCTGGCGCTGTGAGGCAGCAACTCTACCGCTGCGCCACCGTGCCACTGTTGTAACATTGTCCCTAGTGTGTGTGGGACAGCGTTGGTGAGTCGGGGTCGCTGGTCGGCGTGGACTCAGTGGGCCGGATGGCCAGTTTATGCACTGTATCCCTAAAGTAAAATTAAGTACAACTTACTCAGGAGACTGGATGGATCATCAGGTGCAGAGATTTCCTTTCAAGAGCTGCGTAGGAAGGAACTGCAGATGCTGGTTTACACCAAAGATAGGCACAAAATGCTGGAGTAACTCAGCTGGACAGTCAGCATCTTTGGAGGGAAGGAATGGGTGACGTTTCGGGTCGACACCCTTCTTCAGACTGAGAGTCAGGGGATGGGGCACACAGAGATATGGAAGGGTAAGGTGTGAAAACGGGACATCAAAGGGGACAGAGCTCGAAGAAAATGTAGAATAGGTCATTGTTAGGTAAGGGAATGTGACAAGGAGGCATGCAAAGATAAAATTTAATCAGGGCGACAGTCAGACTGGTTGGAGAACTAGGGTGGGGGAGGGATGGAGAGAGAGGGAATGCAAACGTTACTTGAAGGATGAGAGGGGATCTTATCGAAACGTATAAGATTATTAAGGGTTTGGACACGTTAGAGGCAGGAAGCATGTTCCCAATGTTGGGGGAGTCCAGAACAAGTGACCGCACCTGGAGTACTGTGTGCAGTTTTGGTCTCCAAATTTGAGGAAGGATATTCTTGCTATTGTGGGCGTGCAACGTAGGCCCTCAAGTCCTGGAAACATCCTCGTAAATCATCTCTGCACTCTTTCCAGCCACTGAAAGGAAGCATGCAGGTACAGCAGGCAGTGAAGAAAGCCAACGGAATGTTGGCCTTCATTACAAGAGGAGTTGAGTACAGGAGCAAAGAGGTCCTTCTGCAGTTGTACAGGGCCCTAGTGAATGGCCTACTCCTGCACCTATTGTCTATTGTCTATTGTCTATTGTCTTATGGGGAGAAGGGGGTTGAGAGGGAAAGATAGATCAGCCATGAACAAATGGTGGAGTAGACCCGATGGGGGAATGGCCTAATTTTGCTCTTATGTCTTATGGTCTTATGATTTTTAGTAGGCCTGTTTCTGCCGTGTTTAAGTTTTAAGTTTAAGTTTAAGTTTATTGGCCATGTATGAGCACATACAAGGAATGTGCCTTGGTGCTCCGTTCACAAATGACAACACAAACATACAGTTAACAATTAAGAATAAAGCATAACCACATCAAAGCAATAAGGATACACCGTTATGGTCTAAACATGTGGGTGAAAACAAACCAGCGCAAAAAAGAGACTACAGACTTTGGTTATTGAGTGGAACTATCACTCGTGGGGAAAAAAGCTGTCTTTATGTCTGGCTGTGGCTGCTTTGACAGTCCGGAGTCGCCTTCCAGAGGGAAGTGATTCGAAGAGTTTGTGGCCAGGGTGAGAGGGGTCAGAGATGATCTTGCCCACTCGCTTCCTGGCCCTTGCAGTGTACAGTTCGTCAATGGGGGGAAGGTTGCAGCCAACAACCTTCTCAGCTGTGCGAACGATCCGTTGCAGCCTCCGGATGTCGTGCTTGTTGGCTGAGCCAAACCAGACCATGATGGAGAAGGAGAGGACGGACTCTACGATGGCAGTATAGAATTGGACCATCATTGCCTGTGGCAGATTGAACTAAACTAAACTGAACTAAAACTAGTGGCCGATCACGGTGGCGCAGCGGTAGAGGTGTTGCCTTACAGCGCGTGCAGCACCAGAGACCCGGGTTCCATCCCGATCTATACAGAGTTTGTACGTTCTCCCTGTGACCTGCGTGGGTTTTCTCCGAGATCTTCTGTTTCCTCCCACACTCCAAAGACGTGCAGGTTTGTAGGTTAACTGGCTTGGTGTGTCCCCAGTGCGTGCAGGGTAGGGTTAGTGTGCGGGGATCGCTGGTCGGTACGGACTCGGTGGGCCGAAGGGCCTGTTTCCGCGCTGTGTCGCTAAACTAAACGAAGCTAAACTGAAACGAGTGTAACATAGAAACGTAGAAAATAGGTGCAGGAGGAGGCTGTTCGCCCCTTCGAGCCAGCACCACCATTCATCGTGATCATGGCTGATCATCCACAATCAGTACCCCGTGCCTGCCTTCTCCCCATATCCTTTGATTCCACTAGCCCCTGGAGCTCCATCTAACTCTCTTTTAAATTCATCCAGTGATTTGACCTCCACTGCCCTCCGTGGCAGAGAATTCCACAAGCTCACAAACTCTCTGGGTGAAAAAGTTTTTTCTCACCTCAGTTTTAAACGGCCTCCCCTTTATTCTCAGACGGTGTGGCCCCCGGTTCTGGAACGCCTGGTTCGGTCGGGGTGATGGTCGGTCGGCTCGGTGGGCCGAGTCTGTACGCGTGGTTGTGTACTCACTCCGCATTTTCTTCTTCCGTTCACATTGCAGCTCTTCTCGTGGTGGAGACTGACACCTTCGGTAGTCACGTGAGGATCAAGGGCAAAGAGACGGCCCATTATATCTGCATGAGCAAACGTGGGAAGATTCTGGGCAAGGTAACGTTTGCAGTCTGAGCGCTGGACCCACCGACAAGCTCTGTCACGCCTTCCTACTCTAGTTTAGATTGGAGATGCAGTGTGGTTTAGTTTAGAGAGACGCAGTGCGAAAACAAGCCCTTTCGGCCCACCGGGTCCGCGCCGACCAGCGATCCCCGCACACTAACACCATCCTTCACATGATCACATTGAATGGCGGTGCTGGCTCGAAGGGCCGAATGACCTCCTCCTGCACCTATTGTCTATTGTCTATTGTCTATGGACAATTTTTAAAAAACATTTACCAAGCCAATTAACCTACATACCTGTGCGTCTTTGGAGTGTAGGAGGAAACCGAAGATCTCGGAGAAAACCCACGCAGGTCACGGGGAGAACGTACAAACTCAAGTCAAGTTTATTTGTCACATACACATACACGATGTGCAGTGAAATGAAAGTGGCAATGCCTGCGGATTGTGCTAAAAAAATTACAATTACAGCATATAAATTAAAATTAATAGAGAAAAGAAAATGTAGTCCCTGGAGTTATAATAGTTAACAGTCCTGATGGCCTGTGGGAAGAAACTCCGTCTCATCCTCTCCGTTTTCACTGCGTGACAGCGGAGGCGTTTGCCTGACCGTAGCAGCTGGAACAGTCCGTTGCTGGGGTGGTAGGGGTCCCCCATAATCTTGCTTGCTCTGGATCTGCACCTCCTGATGTATAGGTCCTGCAGGGGGACGAGTGTAGTTCCCATGGTGCGTTCTGCCGAACACACTACTCTCTGCAGGGCCATCCTGTCCTGGGCAGAGCTGTTCCCAAACCAGACTGTAATGTTGCCGGACAGGATGCTCTCTACAGCCCCAGAGTAGAAGCATTGAAGGATCCTCAGAGACACTCTGAATTTCGTCAGCTGTCTGAGGTGGTAAAGGCGCTGCCTTGCCTTACTCACCAGTGCGGCCTTACCCAATCAGACAGCACCCGTAGTCGGGATCGAACCCGGGTCTCCGGCGCTGCAAGTGCTGTAAGGCAGCACCTCTATCACCCGTGGGGATAGGCCCTTCGGTCCATCGAGTCCGCACCAACTAGCAATTATAAGATCACCCCTCAATCCTCCAGCTCTCACGGAGTTCCCAGCCTGCTCAACCTCTCCCTACAGCTCAGGCCCTCGAGTCCTGGCAACATCCTCGTAAATCCACCCTGAACCTTTTCCAGCTTGACAACATCTTGCCTATAACATGGTGCCCAGAACTGAACACAATACTCTAAATGTGGCCTCACCAACGTCCTTTGGATGAAGGGATTAAAAGTACCATTAGCAAATTTGCAGATGATACAAAGCTGGGTGGCAGTGTGAACTGTGAGGAAGATGCTATGAGGTAGGAGGGTGACTTGGACAGGTTGTGTGAGTGGGCGGATGCAAGGCAGATGCAGTTTAATGTAGATAAGTGTGAGGTTATCCACTTTGGTGGTAAGAATAGGAAGGCAGAGTATTATCTGAATGGTGTCAAGTTAGGAACAGGGGACGTACAACGAGATCTGGGTGTCCTAGTGCATCAGTCACTGAAAGGAAGCATGCAGGTACAGCAGGCAGTGAAGAAAGCCAATGGAATGTTGGCCTTCATAACAAGAGGAGTTGAGTATAGGAGCAAAGAGATCCTTCTGCAGTTGTACAGGGCCCTAGTGAGACCGCACCTGGAGTACTGTGTGCTGTTTTGGTCTCCAAATTTGAGGAAGGATATTCTTGCTATTGAGGGTGTGCAGCGTAGGTTTACTAGGTTAATTCCCGGAATGGCGGGACTGTCAAATGTTGAAAGACTGGAGCGACTAGGCTTGTATACACTGGAATTTAGAAGGATGAGAGGGGATCTTATCGAAACGTATGATTATTAAGGGGTTGGACACGTTAGAGGCAGGAAACATGTTCCCAATGTTGGGGGAGTCCAGAACCAGGGGCCACAGTTTAAGAATAAGGGGTAGGCCATTTAGAACTGAGATGAGGAAAAAACTTTTTCAGTCAGAGAGTTGTGAATCTGTGGAATTCTCTGCCTCAGAAGGCAGTGGAGGCCAATTCTCTGAATGCATTCAAGAGAGAGCTAGATAGAGCTCTTAAGGATAGCGGAGTCAAGGGGTATGGGGAGAAGGCAGGAACGGGGTACTGATTGAGAATGATCAGCCATGATCACATTGCTTGGCGGTGCTGGCTTGAAGGGCCGAATGGCCTCCTCCTGCACCTATTGTCTATTGTCTATTGTCTTTACAACTGCAACTTGACCTCCCTACTTTTATACTCCAGTAGGTAGACACAAAATGCTGGAGTAACTCAGCGGGTCAGGCAGCATCTCAGGAGAGAAGGAATGGGTGACGTTTGGGGTCGAGACCCTTCTTCAGACTGATGTCAGGGGAGGGGGCGGGACAAAGATAGAATGCAGTCGGAGACAGGAAAACTAGTGGGAGAACTGGGAAGGGGGAGGGGTTAGAGAGGAACAGAGGGACCATCTGAAGTTAGAGAAGTCAATGTTCATACCGCTGGGGTGTAAACTACACAAGCAAAATATGAGGTGCTGTTCCTCCGATTTGCGCTGGGCCTCACTCTGACAATGGAGGAGGCCCAGGACAGAAAGATCAGATTGGGAATGGGAGGGGGAGTTGAAGTGCTGAGCCACCGGAGATCAGGTCGGTTAAGGCGGACTGAGCGGAGGTACTCCAGTAATACTCCAGTAATGGCCGCACTTTTCTCCATCCGAAACGTCACCTGTCCCGTCTCTCCAGAGATGCTGCCCGTCCCACCAAGTTACTCCAGCATTTTGTGCCTGTCTTCGGTTTAAACTGGCACCTGCAGTTCCTCCCTACGCAAGGCAATGGAAAGGTTGATTCAACTCCCTTCAGATCAGTGTTGTTCTTCATCAGAGCACAGGCAGTGTCCGAGGCATAGCAGTGGATTGTGGACAGGCCTTAGGAAACTCCCTGGGGCCCAGTACAGTCATGCAAGGTGGAGAAGTTCACCAGGGCTGCCAACCAACACAAACCTTGGCATCAGACCAAGCCCAGAACCAACAAAGGTTTTTTCCATCCCCGCCCCACTGATAATCAGTAAACTCTATATAAGCCTGAATCACCTGGAGTATCCAGGGAAAGCTGCTGTGGTATGTTTAGTTTAGTTTAGTTTAGTTTAGGAAAGAACTGCAGATGCTGGTTTCAAGATGGAATTAGATTTAGCTCTTGGGGCTAAAGGAATCAAGGGATATGGGGAGAAAGCAGGAACGTGATTTTAAATGATCAGCCATGATCATATTGAATGTAATTTCGTTCGGTGCCTCAGTACCGAATGACAAATAAAGCTCTGTATTCTATTCTGTATTCTGTATTCTGAACGGCGGTGCTGGCTTGAAGGGCCGAATGGCCTACTCCTGCACCTATTTTTCTATGTTTCTATGGTTAAATTTAGAAGATTGAGGGGGGATCTTATAGAAACTTACAAAATTCTTAAGGGGTTGGACAGGCTAGATGCAGGAAGATTGTTCCCGATGTTGGGGAAGTCCAGAACAAGGGGTCACAGTTTAAGGATAAGGGGGAAGTCTTTTAGGACCGAGATGAGAAAGTTGTTTTTCACACAGAGAGTGGTGAATCTGTGGAATTCTCTGCCACAGAAGGTAGTTGAGGCCAGTTCATTGGCTATATTTAAGAGGGAGTTAGATGTGGCCCTTGTGGCTAAAGGGATCAGGGGGTATGGAGAGAAGGCAGGTACGGGATACTGAGTTGGATGATCAGCCATGATCATATTGAATGGCGGTGCAGGTTCGAAGGGCCGAATGGCCTACTCCTGCACCTATTTTCTATGTTTCTATGGTCAAATCGAAGGCAGACACAAAATGTTGGAGTAACTCAGCGGGACAGGCAGCATCTCTGGAGAGAAGGAACGGGTGACGTTTCCGGTCGAGACCCTTCTTCAGAGTGAAGAAGACTGAAGGAGTCTGAAAAAAGGAGTCAAACCGAAACGTCACCTCCAGAGATGCTGTCTGTCCCGCTGAGTAACTCGAGCAATTTACAATGTTTAATTTAGTTTATAGCTCGGAAACAGGCCCTTCGGCCCACATTAGTGTATGCCAACCAGCGATCCCAGCATATTAACATAATCCTACACACACACTCGGACAATTTTATACTTACACCAAGCCAATTAACTTACAAACCTGTACGTCTTTGGAGTGTGGGAGGAAACCGAAGATCTCAGGAGAAAACCGAAACAGGTCACGGGGAGAACGTACAAACTCCATACAGACAGCGCCCGTAGTCGGGATCGAACCCGGTTCTCTGGCGCTGTGAGGCGGCAACTCTACTGCCGCGCCACTGTGACCGACCGGTGTGTAGTTAATGATGGGGGAGGTTCGAGTGACCAAGGCACACAGTGTTGGCATGGGTCTGATGTGTGATGCCTCATGGCACGGCCTAGGAAACATAAAGAGAGCAAAAATAAAAATAAAGGCTGGTGTATAAATAGTTTAGGCAGTTTAGTTTAGTTTAGTTTAGTTTAGTTTACTTTAGTTCAGTTTAGTTTATTGTCACGTGTACCGTGAAAAGCTTCTGCAGTTGTACAGGGCCCTAGTGAGACCGCACCTGGAGTACTGTGTGCAGTTTTGGTCTCCAAATTTGAGGAAGGATATTCTTGCTATTGAGGGCGTGTAGCGTAGGTTCACTAGGTTAATTCCCGGAATGGCGGGACAGTCATATGTTGAAAGACTGGAGCGACTAGGCTTGTATACACTGGAATTTAGAAGAATGAGAGGGGATCTTATCGAAACATATAAGATTATTAAGGGGTTGGACACGTTAGAGGCAGGAAACATGTTCCCAATGTTGGGGGAGTCCTGAACCAGGGGCCACAGTTTAAGAATAAGGGGTAGGCCATTTAGAACGGAGATGAGGAAAAACCTTTTTCAGTCAGAGAGTTGTAAATCTGTGGAATTCTCTGCCTCAGAAGGCAGTGGAGGCCAATTCTCTGAATGCATTCAAGAGAGAGCTAGATAGAGCTCTTAAGCATAGCGGAGTCAGGGGGTATGGGGAGAAGGCAGGAACGGGGTACTGATTGAGAATGATCAGCCATGATCACATTGAATGGCGGTGCTGGCTCGAAGGGCCGAATGGCCTCCTCCTGCACCTATTGTCAATTGTCTATTGTCACAGGATAGAGAGATAGGGGTGTGGGGAGAGAAAGGGGAAAAGACACTCCAAAGACAAACAGGTTTTTTTTAAATCAAAAATATTTATTCAAATATTAAAATAATATTTACAATACAATAAAACCAAAATAGAACCCACCACCATAATACAAGACAAATGTTCAACTATTATACAACTATCATACGCTCATTGTCAACGATGTATTCAACTCCCAGCGGTCCCGGAAAGACAAACAGGTTTGTACATTAGGCTGGCTTAACTCAGCGGGACAGGCAGCATCTCTGGAGAGAGGGAATGGGTGACATTTCGGGTCAAACCGAAACGTCACCCATTCCTCTCCAGAGATGCTATCTGTCCCGCTGCGTTACTCCAGCTTTTTGTGTCCATCTTTGTTTTAAACCAGCATCTGCAGTTCGTTCCTACGCAGGTTTGTAGGTTAATTAGCTTCGGTAAGATTGTAAATTGTCCCCAGTGTGTGTGTGTGTAGGATAGCACTAGTGTGCAGGGTGATCTCGGGTCGGCACGGACTCGAAGGGCCGAAGGGCCTTGTTTCCGCGCCGCATCTCTGCACTAAACTTCACACACAGGGTGGTGGGTGTATGGGACAAGCTGCCAGAGGAGGTGGTTGAAGCTGGGACTATCCCAACGTTTAAGAAACAGTTAGACAGGTACATGGATAGGACAGTTTTGGTCTCCAGATTTGAGGAAGGACATCCTTGCTATTGAGGGAGTGCAGCGTAGGTTCACCAGGTTAATCCCCGGGATGGAGGGACTGACGTACGTTGAAAGATTGGAGCGACTGGGCTTGTATTCACCGGAATTTAGAAGGATGAAAGGAGATTTTATTCAAACACATAAGATTATTAAGGGATTGAAAACGCTGGAGGCAGGAAACATGTTCCCAATGTTGGGGGAGTCCAGAACCATGGGCCATAGTCTAGGAATAAGGGGTAGGCCATTTAAAACTGAGGTAAGAAGAAACTTTTTCACGCAGAGAGTTGTGAATTTGTGGAATTCTCTGCCACAGAGGGCAGTGGAGGCCAATTCACTGGATGAATTTAAAAGAGAGTTAGATAGAGCTCTAGGAGCTAGTGGAATCAAGGGATATGGGGAGAAGGCAGGCACGGGTTACTGATTGTGGATGATCAGCCATGATCACATTGAATGGCGGTGCTGGCTCGAAGGGCCAAATGGTCTCCTCCTGCACCTATTGTCTATTGGCTATTGTCTATTGACAGGTTTATATATATATATATATATATATTCCTTTATTCGTCCCACACCGGGGAAATTTACAATGTTACAGCAGCAAAGTGGATAACAAGATATCATTCTTGCAGCATCTCAGGAGAGAAGGAATGGGTTTCACAAAATGCTGGAGTAAGATGGTGCCTGCCCTGCTGAGTTACTCCAGCATTTTGTGAATAAATACCTTAGATTTGTACCAGCATCTGCAGTTATTTCCTTACACTAAGAGATCGTTCGTGATAAGTTGTGAGGGATATGGGCCAAACGCAGGCAGGTGGGACTTGTGTAGGTGGGGCAATAGACAATAGACAATAAACAATAGGTGCAGGAGTAGGCCATTCGGCTCTTCGAGCCAGCACCGCCATTCAATGTGATCATGGCTGATCATTC
Organism: Rhinoraja longicauda; assembly: GCF_053455715.1. Classification (NCBI taxonomy): domain Eukaryota; kingdom Metazoa; phylum Chordata; class Chondrichthyes; order Rajiformes; family Arhynchobatidae; genus Rhinoraja; species Rhinoraja longicauda. Next base: position 5,498,080 of record NC_135953.1, on the reverse strand, counting down.
ACAATCAGTACCCCGTTCCTGCCTTCTCCCCATACCCCCTGACTCCGCTATCCTTAAGAGCTCTATCTAGCTCTCTCTTGAATGCATTCAGAGAATTGGCCTCCACTGCCTTCTGAGGCAGAGAATTCCACAGATTCACAACTCTCTGACTGAAAAAGTTTTTCCTCATCTCCGTTCTAAATGGCCTACCCCTTATTCTTGAACTGTGGCCCCTTGTTCTGGACTCACCCAACATTGGGAACATGTTTCCTGCCTTTAATGTGTCCAACCCCTTAATAATCTTATACATTTCGATAAGATCTCCTCTCATCCTTCTAAATTCCAGTGTATACAAGCCTAGTCGCTCCAGTCTTTCAACATATGACAGTCCCGCCATTCCGGGAATTAACCTAGTAAACCTACGCTACACGCCCTCAATAGCAAGAATATCCTTCCTCAAATTTGGAGACCAAAACTGCACACAGTACTCCAGGTGCGGTCTCACTAGGGCCCTGTATGACTGCAGAAGGACCTCTTTGCTCCTGTACTCATCTCCTCTTGTTATGAAGGCCAACATTCCATTGGTCGGGCCGAAGGGCCTGTGTCACCCCGCGGCTCTCTCTCTCTCTCTCTCTCTTTCTCTCTCTCTCTCTCTCTCTCTCTCTCTCTCTCTCTCTCTCTCTCTGTGCCTCCCTCCGCGCGGCCCGCCCTCACGTTCCCCCCTCTCTCTTCACGCAGCTGAACGGCAAGAACCGGGAGTGCGTGTTCGTGGAGGAGGTGCTGGAGAACAACTACACCGCCCTGATGTCGGCCAAGTACAAGGGGTGGTACCTGGGCTTCACCAGGAAGGGGAGGCCCAGGAAGGGCTCCAAAACGGAGCAGAACCAGCGGGAGGTGCACTTCATGAAGAGGCTGCCCAAGGACAAGGAGGACCACCACAAGCCTTTCAAATTCACCACGGTGACCAAAAGGACTCGGAGAAACCGGCACCAGCGGAAAGGCAGGGGCTGAGAGGGAGGGAACTCCCTCCACCGACCGACCGACCAACCACTGACTGTCCCCGGGATCAATACTTGCGTTTGGTTTTTTCTTTTAAAAATCAAAACGTAAAGATGCTCTATTTTTATACTCGTGGAAGGGAGTGTTCTGAGCTGACCACTATTTAAAGGGAAACTGGGCGTGTTTGTACGTGTGCGCGTGTGTGTGTGCGTGTGTGCGTGAGCGTGTGTTTGAGTGTGCGCCCAGGTTATTTATGAGATGGACAGTTTTGCCCCAGGGTCTCGGGTTCGGGTCGAGGCCACTCGTTGTTCTGGCTTGCAGTTTAAAGCCTTCGCTCGATGAAAAAAACACGCGTGGATTCGTAAGTAATGGGTGTAGAATTAGGCCGTTTGGCCCATCAATTCTACGCTGCCATCCAATCATGGCTGATCTACCTTTCCCTCTCAACCCCTTCTCCCCGTAACCTTCGGACACCCGCACTTATCAAGAATCTATTCATCTCCTCCAGAACAAACAAAAACACCACGTCTCGGCCTCCACAGCCTCCCCTGGTAAATTAATTCCACAGATTCATCACATTCTGGTTGAAGGTGACGTTTCGGGTCGGGACCCTTCTTCAGACTGATTGTAAGGGTGGTGGGGGGGGGGGGGGGGGGGTGAAGAAAGCTGGAAGAGGAGAGATACAGGACAAAGCATGGCATGTTATGAGAGGAATAGATCGGGTAGATGCACAGAGTCTTTTGCCCAGAGTAGACAATAGACAATAGACAATAGGTGCAGGAGGAGGCCATTCGGCCCTTCGAGCCAGCACCGCCATTCAATGTGATCAAGGCTGATCATTCTCAATCAGTACCCCATTCCTGCCTTCTCCCCATACCCCCTGACTCCGCTATCCTTAAGAGCTCTATCTAGCTCTCTCTTGAATGCATTCAGAGAATTGGCCTCCACTGCCTTCTGAGGCAGAGAATTCCACAGATTCAGACTGAAAAAGTTTTTCCTCATCTCAGTTCTAAATGGCCTACCCCTTATTCTTAAACTGTGGCCCCTTGTTCTGGACTCCCCCAACATTGGGAACATGTTTCCTGCCTATAACGTGTCCAACCCCTTAATAATCTTATACGTTTCGATAAGTTCCCCTCTCATCCTTCTAAATTCCAGTGTACACAAGCCCAGTCGCTCCAGTCTTTCAACATATGACAGTCCCGCCATTCCGGGAATTAACCTAGTAAACCTGCGCTGCACGCACACACGTAGGGCAATCGAGGACCAGGTTCAAGGTGAAGGGGAAAAGATTTAATAGGAATCCGAGAGGTAACTTTTTCACACAAAGGTTAGTGTGTGTATGGAACAAGCTGAAGGGCCTTTTCCACACTGCAAGTCTAAAACTAAAACAAAAAAAAAGAAATCTCGACAAGATCGCCTATCTGCGCTCCAAGGAATAGAATCCTACGCCTGCCCAACCTCTCCCTATAGCTCAGACCCTCGAGTCCTGGCAACGTCCTCATAAATCCTCTCTCTGCACCCTTTCCAGCTTGACAACATCTTTCCGATAACACGATGCCCAAAACTGAACACATTACTCCAAGTGCGCCCTCAACTTTCCTATCCTTAAAATCCCTCTATTCCGGCTTGTCCTGGCTCTTAGAATTCCTTTTGTGTCTTTCCTTTTCACTTCATTCGCGGGATGTGACACGGATAGAGCTTATTTGACATCCTGAATTGACCCGAGAAGATGGTGTCCTGCTCTCTGACCGTTGAACCTTCACCCTGGGTTTTGCCAATGGCAAAAAATCACACCGGTGTTTACCAATCATTGAAATGTTCTCTCATCTTCTTTGACTTTGTTCTGCTTGATAATGTGTGTACTTCATTCAGGAAACCCCATTGTACAGAATCTGTAAAAATGTGTATAATTATTATTGTAGCTATTATCTCGTTTCAATTATTTTTATTTACCTTATTGTTATTAACGACGAGTTAAGGCTGGACGAAGACACTGGGAGTATTGGGGAGGCACGGTGGCGTAGCGGTAGAGTCGCTGCCTCACAGCGCCAGGAGACCCGGGTTCGATCCTGACTACGGGTGCTGTCTGTACCGAGTTTGCACGCTCTCCCCGTGACCTGCGTGGGTTTTCTCCGGGTGCTCCGGTTTCTCTCCCCACACTCCAAAGACGTACAGGTTTGTGGGTTAATTGGCTTCGACAAAATTGTAAATTGTCCCCAGTGTGTGTAGGATAGTGTTAGTGATCGCTGGTCAGCAAGGACTCGATGGGCCGAAGGGCCTGTTTCCGCGCAGTATCTCTAAAGTCTAAACTACCGCGTGCCTTCGCAATTTCCTTGAAAAGCCTATATTTATCTCAGAGGTTTCTTGTTGGGTCTGTGGCCCTCTCTGTTCACATGACAACGACCTTCAAGCTTTCCTGTTCATGGAAGAACTCTGGAGTGTGAGAGGAAAGAGGATTTTCGGTTTCGCCCACAATTTCGGGCAATGGACAAGGGCTTTCCCACGTGCTTCTGACCTACTTGTTCTGGATGTGTTGGCAATGGCTTGATAGATTCGCTGGCTAGAACCGGTAGTGCAGAAGGCAAACGCAACGCTAGCATTTATTTCAAAGGGGGCTTGTGTACAAAAAGAGGGAGGTAATGCCGAGGCTCCAAAAGGCGCTGGTCAGGCCGCACTTGGGGCATTGTGAGCAATTTTGGGCACCGTATCTGAGGAAGGACGTGCTGGCTCTGGAGAGGGTCCAGAGGAGGTTTACAAGAATGATCCCAGGAATGAGTGGGTTAACGTATGATGAGCGTTTGTCGGCACTGGGCCTGTACTCGCTGGAGTTTAGAAGAATGAGGGGAGACCTCATTGAAACTTACAGAATAGTGAAAGGCTTGGACAGAGTGAATGTGGAGAGAATGTTTCCACTGGTGGGAGAGTCTAGGACCAGAGGGCACAGCCTCAGAATTAAAGGACGTTCCTTTAGGAAGGAGATGAGGAGGAATTTCTTTAGTCAGAGGGCGGTGAATCCGTGGAATTCTTTGCCACAGAAGGCTCTGGAGGCCGTCAGTGGATAATTTTAAGGCAGAGGTAGGTAGATACTTGATTAGTACGGGTGTCAGGGGAGAAGGTAGGAGAATGGGGTTAGGAGGGAGAGATAGATCAGCCATGATTGAATGGCGGAGTAGAATTGATGGTCTGAATGGCCTAATTCTGCTCCTATCACTCATGACCTTATGACAAACAATGACTGGGAACGGATTTCCAGGATGGTGGATGTATGGAACGAGCTGCCAGAGGAGGTAGTTGATGCAGGGACTATCCCGTCGTTTAAGAAACAGTTGGACAGGTACATGGATAGGACAGGTTTGGAGGGTTATGGACCAAGCGCAGGCAAGCGGGATTAGTGTAACTGGGACATTGTTGGCCGATGTGGGTGAGTTGGGCCGAAGGGCCTGTTTCCACACTATGACTCTAACACTCTATGTGGCTAAGATTACCCAAATGGGAATGGCATTGATGAGGGCAGGTTTGCCATAGATACCTGAGAAGTTGTTCAATGAATCTTTATTGTCACATGTACCGAGGTACCGTGAAATTCACTGCTGCGTACAGTTCAGTACAAGTATTACTGTACATAAGCACATCTTAGATACAGTACACGTATAGTTCAGTTTAGTCTAGTTTATTGTCACATGTACCGAGGTGCAGTGAAAAGTCTTTGTTGCGTGCTAACCAGTCAGCGGAAAGACAACACATGATTACAATCCAGCCATTTACAGTGTAGAGATACATGACAAGGGAATAACGTTTAGTGCAATGTAATTCCAGCAAAGTCTGATCAAGGATAGTCCGAGGGTCACCAATGAGGTAGATAGTGGTTCAGCACTGCTCTCTGGTTGTGGTAGGATGGTTCAGTTGCCTGATAACAGCTGGGAAGAAACTGTCCCTGAATCTGGAGGTGTGCGTTTTCACACGTTACCTTTGGCCCGATGGGAGATAGGTCTCTTAAGGATAGCGGAGTCAGGGGGTATGGGGAGAAGGCAGGAACGGGGTACTGCGTGTGGATGATCAGCCATGATCACGGTGAATGGCGGTGCTGGCGCGGAGGGCTGAATGGCCTCCTCCTGCACCTATTGTCTATTGTCTATTGAGAGGGGAAGAAGAGGGAGTGAATAGCAGTGTATAGCAGTGTACAGCAGTAGTACACTGAGACAGTGTACAGAGTCGCCTGTTTGGTGCCATTTCCAAGTCCCAGATGTTGTAAGTGCAGGGAACTTGACCTGACCATGAAGGTCTGGTGTCCTGGCGGCGTTGCAGGGTCGGCCTGGCCAAGCGTAGCCGCAGCGTCCTCTGGCACCGTTCCACCGCTGTCGGCCGCGTGCAGTCCACGTGCTCGGCCTCTTGGAACGGTGCCCGGTCCAGCCGAGCCCCAGGCTGCTGCAGGGCCTCCAGCACTGCACGGTCTAATCGAGCCCAGGCTGCTGCTGGGCCTCCAGCAGTGCACGGTCTAATCTTGCCCCAGGCTGCTGCTGGGCCTCCAGCAGTGCACGGTCTAATCTTGCCCCAGGCTGCTGCTGGGCCTCCAGCAGTGCACGGTCTAATCTTGCCCCAGGCTGCTGCTGGGCCTCCAGCACTGCACGGTCTAATCGAGCCCAGGCTGCTGCTGGGCCTCCAGCACTGCACGGTCTAATCGAGCCCAGGCTGCTGCTGGGCCTCCAGCACTGCACGGTCTAATCGAGCCCAGGCTGCTGCTGGGCCTCCAGCAGTGCACGGTCTAATCGTGCCCCAGGCTGCTGCAGGGCCTCCAGCGGGCCCACTCCCCCGTCAAGGCCCTAAACTCCCTCCCGCCCGTAGCCGGTCTGCTCACCGGCCGCCCCGTACTGGCTCCGACCCCTTCCTCTCCGGTCCATGGGGGGCGAGCAGGGTCCGGGATCGTCGGCTTCCTCCCCCCAGGGCGTTGCTTGAAGAACTACAGGCCGCATTTGGGGTATTGTGAGCAGTTTTGGGCCCCATATCGGAGGAAGCACGTGCTGGCTCTGGAGAGGGTCCAGAGGAGGTTTACGAGAATAATCCCAGGAATGAGTGGGTTAACCTGTGATGAGCGTTTGTCGGCACTGGGCCTGTACTCACTGGGATTTAGAAGAATGAGGGGGGGCCTCATTGAAACGTACAGAATAGTGAAAGGCCTGGATAGAGTGGATGTGGAGAGGATGTTTCCACTAGTGGGAGAGTCTAGGACCAGAGGTCACAGCCTCAGAATTAAAGGAAGTTCCTTTAGGAAACAGATGAGGAGAAATTTATTTAGTCAGAGGGTGGTGAATCTGTGGGATTCTTTGCCACGGAAGGCTGTGGAGGCCAAGTCAGTGGATATATTTAAGGCAGAGATAGATAGATTTTTGATTAGTGCGGGTGTCAGAGGTTTTGGTGAGAAGGCAGGAGAATGGGGTTAGGAGGGAGAGATAGATCAGCCATGATTGAATGGCGGAGTAGACTTGATGGGCCGAATGGCCTAATTCTACTCCTATTCCTTGTGACCTCATGACCTTTGGACATTGAAAGCTGAAAAGATAGTTGCATTGGAAACACTAGTTGCTAGTTCCATGGCAGAATACACCTTGGAGCTAGGGTTGCCAACTGTCCCGTATTAGCCGGGACATCCCGTATTTTGGGCTAAATTGGTTTGTCCCGTACGGGACTGCCCTTGTCCTGTATTAGGCCCGGGGGGGCGCTGTAGGCCCGGATGCTGTAGGCCTGGGGGGGGGTCGCTGTAGGCCCTAATGCTGTAGGCCCGGGACACTGTAGGTCCGGATGCTGTAGGCCCGGGCAGCGTAGGTCCGGACAGTGTAGGTCCGGACACTGTAGGTCCGGGGGCCGCTGTCGGTCCGGAGGGCCGGGCACTACCTAACGGAGGTTGCGTAGCAACCCGTTTTCCGGCCCAGGTGGTCGCTGGAGCGCAGCTTCGGCTCCAGTGACAACGACGCTCCAGCACTGTAAAAAAACAAGCCAAAATAAACAATGGGGAATTTTAACTAGTGGGGAATTTAACTGCGACCGATCCGGGACAAGTGACAGCTCCGGCACCTAAAACATCAGCACCGCAACACCGGCGGCCGCCATTGGTGGAGCGGGAGCACGTGGCCGCTGGCTGGGTGTGGTCACGTGGGGCGCGGGGCGGTGACGTCACCCTTTGTCCCTTATTTGGGGGTGAGATACTTGGCAACTCTACCTGGAGAAGAAAGGCCAGGGAGGTGGGAGATTATACCATGCATGGGATGGCAGGGCTTTCATATGAAGAAAGATTGGATAGACTCGGCTTGTACTCGCTGGAATTTAGAAGATTGAGGGGGGATCTTATAGAAACTTACAAAATTCTTAAGGGGTTGGAGAGGCTAGATGCGGGAAGATTGTTGTCGATGTTGGGGAAGTCCAGAACAAGGGGTCACAGTTTAAGGATAAGGGGGAAGTCTTTTAGGACCGAGATGAGAACTTTTTTTTCACACAGAGAGTGGTGAATCTGTGGAATTCTCTGCCTCAGAAGGCAGTGGAGGCCAATTCTCTGAATGCATTCAAGAGAGAGCTAGATAGAGCTCTTAAGGATAGCGGAGTCAGGGGGTATGGGGAGAAGGCAGGAACGGGGTACTGATTGTGGATGATCAGCCATGATCACATTGAATGGTGGTGCTGGCTCGAAGGGCCGAATGGCCTCCTCCTGCACCTATTGTCTATTGAGTTTGTACGTTCTCCCCGCGACCTGCGTTGGTTTTCTCTGAGATCTTCGGTTTCCTCCCACACTCCAAAGACATGCAGGTACGTAGGATAATTGGCTTAGTGTACGTGTAAATTGTCCCTAGTGGGTGTAGGATGGTGTTCGTGTGCGGGGATCGCTGGTCGGCGCGGACCCGGTGGGCCGAAGGGGCCCGTTTCCGCGCCCTATCTCTAAACTAAACTAAACTAAAACCATTTCTGTTTGGGAGTTGGTTCGGGGATAAACGACTCAGTTAAAGGCGACTCCAGAGGAGATGAAGGCGGTTGAACAGTTGGTTTGAAGCCGGTCTGGTCTGGTCTGGTCTGGTCTGGCAGCTTGCCGTCACTGGCAGGGAAGGCCGAGATCGGCGTGAAGCTTTACTTCTCTCTCCTCATTCATCACTCTCCAACCTTGACTCGGAAAACCGTTTCCAATAAGCAGCTTGGTTCGTTTTATATACAGAGTAAAGTGTATGAAAATAATTTTTATGACTATTATAAAGATCGCTATTTATTGCATCTGTATGTAAAGTACAATGTGGAGATGAGTGCGTGCCCTCATGAATAAAGAATGAGGATTATACAGAAAGGGGGGATTTGTTGTCTACCCTTCATTGGGGAACATTTAAGACACATTGGGCAGATACATTGATTGGACAGGTTTAGAGGGATCTGGGCCAAACGCGGGCAGGTGGGACTATAATCATTAGTGTAGATGGGGCATGTTTAGTTTAGTTTAGTTTCGAGATAGAGCATGGAAACCAGGCACTTCGGCCCACCGGGTCCGCACCGACCAGCGATCCCCCACCCACTGGTTCTATCCTACACACAAGGGACAATTCACCGAGGCCAATTAACCTGCAAATCTGCACGCCTTTGGATGTGGGCGGAAACCAGGGCACCCGGAGAAAGCCCACGTGGTCGCAGGGAGAACGTACAACCTCAATAGACAATAGACAATATACAATAGGTGCAGGAGTAGGCCATTCGGCCCTTCGAACCAGCACTGCCATTCAATGTGATCATGGCTGATCATTCTCAATCAGTACCCTGTTCCTGCCTTCTCCCCATACCCCTTGACTCCGCTATCCTTAAGAGCTCTATCTAGCTCTCTCTTGAATGCATTCAGAGAATTAGCCTCCACTGCCTCCTGAGGCAGAGAATTCCACAGATTCACAACTCTCTGACTGAAAAGGCTTTTCCTCATCTCCGTTCTAAATGGCCTACCCCTTATTCTTAAACTGTGGCCCCTGGTTCAGGACTCCCCCAACATTGGGAACATGTTTCCTGCCTCTAACGTGTCCAACCCCTTAATAATCTTATATGTTTCGATAAGATCCCCTCTCATTCTTCTAAATTCCAGTGTATACAAGCCTAGCCGCTCCAGTCTTTCAACATATGACAGTCCCACCATTCCGGGAATCAACCTAGTGAACCTACGCTGCACGCCCTGAATAGCAAGAATATCCTTCCTCAAATTAGGAGACCAAAACTGCACACAGTACTCCAGGTGCGGTCTCACTAGGGCCCTGTACAACTGCAGAAGGACCTCTTTGAGGAACTCCGTACAGGCAGCACCCGTAGTCAGGATCGAACCCGGGTCTCTGGCACTGTGAGGAAGCAACTCGACCGTTGCGCCACCGTGCCGCCCTGGTCACCTGGTGTGGGCAAGCTGGGCCGAGGGGCCTGTTTATAACTCCATTAACACTAAGGCTATAACACATTGGCACATCGCCAGAGACCCAGGTTCGATCCTGACGACGGGCGTTGTCCATACAGAGTTTGTACGTTCTCCCCAAGACCTGCGTGGATTTTCTCCAGGTGCTCTGGTTACCTCCCACATATCCCAAAGACGTGCAGGTTTGCATGTTAAATGGCCTCTGTTTAGTTCAGTTTAGTTTATTGTCACGTGTACAGTGAAAAGCTTTTGTTGCTTGCTATCCAGTCAGCGGAAAGACAATGCATGATTACAATCGAGCCGTCCACAGTGTACAGATCCAAGGTATTTATTCACAAAATGCTGGAGTAACTCAGCAGGTCAGGCAGCATCTCAGGAGAGAAGGAATGGGTGGCGTTTCGGGTCGAGACCCTTCTACAGATACATGAAAAAGGGAATAACGTTTAGTGCAGGTAAATCTGTAAACTTCCTCCATTGCGTAGGATAAACACACTGTATTATCCCACATAGAAGCTGGATATGACACCCAGTGTGAACAGGTGATCGTTAGTTGGCATGGACTCGGTGGGCCGAAGTGCCTGCATTAATATCAATCAACCTAATGTACAAACAAACTAACGTACAAAATCATGAGAGGAATAGATAGGGTTGGCACACGGAGTCTCTTGCCCAGAGTAGGGGAATCAAGATCCAGAGGACAATAGGTTTAAGGTGAGGGGGGGGAAAGATTTAATAGGAGCCTGAGGGGTAACGTTTTCACACAAAGGGTGGTGGGGGTATTGAACAAGGTTTAAAAAAACATCTGATTGAACCCAGGTCTCTGCTCCTGTGAGGCAGCGGCTCGACCAGCTGAGCCACTGTGTTACACCCGGTTATCTACTGTGGATATTTAGTTCAGTTTAGTTTAGTTTAGTTTGGTTTACTGACACCTGTACCGAGGTGCCGTGAAAAGCCTTTTGTTGCGTGCTGAGCAGTCAGCGGAAAGACAACACGTGATTACAATCGAACCGTCCACAGTGTACAGATACATGATAAAGGGAATAACGTTTAGTGCAAGGTAAAGCCCAGTGAGGTCTGATTAAAGATAGTCCGAGGGTCTCCAATGAGGTAGATGGTTGCACAGGGCTGCTCTCTAGTTGTTGATAGAATGGTTCAGTTGCCTGATAACAACATATCTATCGTTAGTCATAGGAGCAGAATTAGTCCATTCGGCCCATCAAGTCAATAGACAATAGGTGCAAGAGGAGGCCATTCGGCCCTTCGAGCCAGCACCACCATTCAATGTGATCATGGCTGATCATTCTCAATCAGTACCCCATTCCTGCCTTCTCCCCATACCCCCTGACTCCGCTATCCTTAAGAGGTCTATCTAGCTCTCTCTTGAATGCATTCAGAGAATTGGCCTCCACTGCCTTCTGAGGCAGAGAATTCCACAGATTCACAACTCTCTGACTGAAAAAGTTTTTCCTCATCTCCATTCTAAATGGCCGACCCCTTATTCTTAAACCGTGGCCCCTTGTTCTGGACTCCCCCAACATTAGGAACATGTTTCCTGCCTCTAACGTGTCCAACCCCTTAATAATCTTATACGTTTCGATAAGATCTCCTCTCATCCTTCTAAATTCCAGTGTATACAAGCCTAGTCGCTCCAGTCTTTCAACATATGACAGTCCCGCCATTCCGGGAATTAACCTTGTAAACCTACGCTGCACGCCATTCAGTCTACACCCACCATTCAGTCAAGGCTGATCTATCTCTCCCTCTCAACCCCATTCCCCTGCCTTCTGCCCCCTAACCTTTGACAGCCTTACTAATGAAGTATCTGTCAATCTCCGCTTAAAAATACCCATTGACCTGGCCTCCACGGCCGTCTGTGGCAATGGATTCCACAGATCTCCAATGAGGTAGGTCGGGACGCAAGGTCATGCAAAAGCAATGATCAATCTTGCTAGTCAGCAGAAAACTAGGTCCTACACAAAAGTGTTGCAGTACCTTGGCAGGTCAGGCAGCATCTCTGGAGAACGTGCATCAATGGGTTCTTTATTGTCATGCAAGCACAGCACAGTGAAATTCTTTTGCACAACTGCCAATGCACAGTCCCCTCAATTTTTGCGCCACTTAATTTTGTTTTTAAAACGCGTAAAATTATAAAAGGGTCTGGACAAGCTAGATGCAGGAAAAATGTTGGGAAATCCAGAACCAGGGGCCACACAGTCCTAAAAATAAAGGGGAGGCCATTTAAAACTGAGGTGAGAAGAAACTTTTTTCACCCAGAGAGTTGTGAATTTGTGGAATTCTCTGCCACAGAGGGCAGTGGAGGCCAATTCATTTGGATGAATTTAAAAGAGAGTTAGATAGAGCTCTAGGGGCTAGCAGAATCAAGGGATATGGGGAGAAGGCAGGCACGGGTTACTGATTGTAGATGATCAGCCATGATCTCAATGAATGGCGGTGCTGGCTTCTCCTGCACCTATTTTCTATGTTTCTATGTAGAGGTGAGTAAAACTATAGACAATAGACAATAGACAATAGGTGCAGGAGGAGGCCATTCGGCCCTTTGAGCCAGCACCGCCATTCAATGTGATCATGACTGATCATTCTCAATCAGTACCCCGTTCCTGCCTTCTATGAGATGAATAGATCAGGTAGGTGCACAGAGTCTGTTGCCCAGAGTTGGGCCGAAGGGCCTGTTCCCGCGCTGTATGACTCTACCACTGTATGAAAGGTTTAGAGGGCTATGGGCCAAACGCAGGCAGGTGGGACTAGTGTAGATGGGGCATGTTGGCCAGTGTGGGCGAGTTGGGCCAAAGTAACTGTCTCCAGGCTGTATCAATCTATGACCCTATGACTCTAAAGGTCTGGAGGGATATGGGCCAAACGCAGGCAGATGGGACGAGGGTAGCTGGGAGATTTTTTGGTCGGTGTGTGGGCAAGTTGGGCCGAAGGGCCTGTTTCCACGCTGATAACAATCTGTCCCTAAATACCACCAAGACCAAGCAGCTGATCATCAACTTCCGCAGGTCACACAATGGGGAATACGCCCCGATCTTTATCAATGGGGACATTGTGGAGAGAGTGTCCAGCTTCAAGTTTCTGGGCACTCACATTTCGGAGGACCTAACATGGTCCAATAACACTGCTGCGCTGGTCAAGAAGGCACAGCAACGACTGTTCTACCTAAGAACACTGAAGAAGTCTGGTCTACCCCAACAGCTGCTGACGACCTTCTACCGCTGCACCATAGAGAGCATCCTAACACATGGCATCCCTGTGTGGTATCTCAGCTGCATGGAGGCAGAGAGGAAAGCTCTCCAGCGGATAGTCCATAGAGCTCAGAGGACCATCGGAACACAGCTCCCAGCCTTGGAGGGCATCTACAACACACGGTGCCTCAGAAAAGCCACCAGCATCCACAAAGACTCTTCACACCCCTGCAACAGTCTGTTCGAACTTCTACCATCGGGCAGACGATACAAGGCCTTCTACGCCCGCACCTCCAGACTTAGGAACAGCTTCATCCCCAGGGCCATAGCTGCTACGAACCGCTCCTGCTGAGCCGGATGGTCACATCGCACAGTGATCCGGCACAGATCTACTTGCACTTTATTCTGCTTTAAAACTGTTCTCATTTGTTTCATTGGGTTGTTTAAATTAATACTGATTAGCTAATTGATTTATTGCATCGTATGGGAGGCGCATTCCCAATCTCGTTGTACCCCTGTACAACGACAATAAAGATATATTGTATTGTATTGTATTGTATGGTATGACTCTACCACTCTATGAAAGGTTTAGAGGGGAGATGGGCCAAACGCAGGCAGGTGGGACTAGTGTAGATGGGACATGTTGGCCGGTGTGTGGACAAGTTGGGCTGAAGGGCCTGTTTCCACGCTGTGTGACTCTTCCACTCTATGAAAAGTTTAGAGGGGAGATGGGCCAAAGGCAGGCAGGTGGGACTAGTGTAGATGGGGCATGTTGGCCGGTGTGTGGTCGCGTTGGGCCGCAGGGCCTGTTTCCACGCTGTGTGGCTCTACGAGTCGACCGTGGTGTGAGTCAGACGGCGCGGACGGTCTGCAGATGCTTGGAATGTTCTGACCTCGCCACGGCTCGAAGGAGACAAGGAATGTGACGTCCGCAAAAATGGGCCTTGCCTCCCAAGCAGACGCTCCCCGCCACCCCATCGATGGGAAGGCCGCATATTTCCAGTGCAATCTGCCGGAACTCTTTTGTGTGTCGGGCCTCTGTCACGGTCACCGCTTTGAAAGAGGTGCAGCCCTGTCCCTCGTTAGGAGATAACCAGGGGTCCTGCCTGACTGAAACCCATCCCATCACCTGCACTGCGAGACACACCACAAACACTCCTTGCAGGCACAGCGTCGTTTAGTGGGAGAGATATGTTCATAGGTTCATAAGCTATCAATAGACAATAGGTGCAGGAGGAGGCCATTCGGCCCTTCGAGCCAGCATCGCCATTCAATGTGATCGTGGCTGATCATTCTCAATCAGTACCCCGTTCCTGCCTTCTCCCCATACCCCCTGACTCCGCTATCCTTAAGAGCTCTATCCAACTCTCTCTTGAATGCATTCAGAGAATTGGCCTCCACTGCCTTCTGAGGCAGAGAATTCTACAGATTCACAACTCTCTGACTGAAAAGGTTTTTCCTCATCTCAGTTCTAAATGGCCCACCCCTTATTCTTAAACTGTGGCCCCTTGTTCTGGACTCCCCCAACATTGGGAACATGTTTCCTGCCTCTAACGTGTCCAACCCCTTAATAATCATACGTTTCGATAAGATCTCCTCTCATCCTTCTATAAGTCTAGCCGCTCCAGTCTTTCAACATATGATAGTCCTGCCATTCCGGGAATTAACCTAGTAAACCTACGCTGCACGCCCTCAATAGCAAGAATATCCCTCCTCAAATTTGGAGACCAAAACTGCACACAGTACTCCAGGTGCGGTCTCACTAGGGCCCTGTACAACTGCAGAAGGACCTCTTTGCTCCTATACTCAACTCCTCTTGTTATGAGCAGAGCAGAATTAGACCTTTCCCATTGCACCTCCGATCTAGGACCAGCATCTCTTCGGAAGGCCTTTGATAAGGTGCCACACGTGAGGCTGCTAAGGAAGATTGGAGCCCAGGGTGTCAAAGGGCAGATACTGGCATGGACAGCAGTCGGCTGGATGACAGAAGACAAAGAGTAGCAGTAAAGGGGGCTTTTTCTCGTTGGCCGCCAGCAACCAGCGGAGTTCCGCAGGGCTCGGTGCTGGGTTCACTGCTCCTCACGTTGTACATCAATGATTGGGACGAGGGGATTGAAGGCTTTGTGGACAAGTTTGTGGATGACACGAAAATAGATGGAGGGGCAGGTAGTGTAGAGAACTCGAGGGCCTGAGCCACAGGGAGAGGTTGAACAGGCTCGTACTTTATTCCCTGCATCACAGGAAGATGAGGGGTGGTCTTATAGAGATGTACAAGATCATGAGAGGAATACATAGGATAAATGCACAGTATTTTGCCCAGTGTAGCAAAATTGAAAAACCAGAGGACATAGGTTTAAGGTAAGGGGGGGAAATATTTAGTAGAAACCGGAGGGGTACCCTTTTTTACACAAAGGGTGGTGGGTGTATGTAACGAGCTGCCAGAGGAGGTAGATGAGGCAGGGACTATCATAACGTTTAAGAGAATTTGAACGGGTACATGGATAGATTAGATTTAGAGGGTTACAGCCCAAGCAGGTAGGACTAGTGGAGATAGAGCATGTTGGTCAGACTGAGCAGGTTGGGCCGAAGGGCCTGTTTCCACGCTGTATGTCTCCAGAACTCCAGAGATTAATAGATTCTTGATAAGTAAGGGTGTCAGGGGTTATGGTGGAGAAGGCAGGAGAATGGGGCTGAGAGGGGAAATAGGTCACCAACGGATTAGACTCGATGGGCCGAATCAAAGATACTAGAGGAACAAGATGGACCACTCTGTCGAAATGGCCTATACTGAAGTGTAGTACGCAAAGGAGCCATTTTAGTAAGCAAAACCCGCCGTCCGTTATGCCTCTCGCAGTGTAATCAGTGTTTTGGGGGAACAGTATGTGTGATGATACCATTAAAATGCAGAATATATCTCATCTATCAATTCACAGATTTTTGTTATTTAAAAAAAAAAATGTTTCTGCAAGTTTCTGCCAACTAAAATGGCCGCCGTGACGTACTACGGTTTTTAGGGTCGAGTGGTCTATCTTGTTCCTCTAGTATCTTTGGGCCGAATGGCCTGGTTCTGCTCCTATTTCTTATGGACTATGGTTTAACCAGTTTTAGTTTTAGAGATACAGCGCGGAAACAGGCCCTTCGGCCCACCGAGTCCATGACGACCAGCGATCCCTGCACACTAACACACTAGAGACAATTTACACATACACCAAGCCAATTAACCGACAAACATGTACGTCTTTGGAGTGTGGGAGGAAACCGGAGAAAACCCACGCAGGTCACGGGGAGAACGTACAAACTCCGTACAGACAGCTCCCGCAGTCAGGATCGAACCCAGGTCTCTGGCGCTGTGAGGCAGCAACTCTACTGTTGCGCCACCGCGCCGCCCTATGGTTGTAAGCAAGTCCGGAGCAAGCAAAATGTGCAAGAAGGAAAGAATAATGCAAATGGTTGTTTGTTCCTGCAGAACGGTGAAGATAATGCCAGCTCATTTATAACTTTCCAGGTCCTTCTTATCAGCAAATGGAATATGTGCATTTACGTGGTATTTGATGTGACTTGTGTGAGTTTTTGACAGAAAAAAAATGGTTCTCCTGGTAACCAGCAGACAGAGATGTAAGATAAAATGGCACGACTATTCAGGCAGTAAGCCGTTACAGTCTGAAGAAGGGTCTCGACCCGAAACGTCACCCATTCCTTCTCTCCTGAGATGCTGCCTGACCTGCTGAGTTACTCCGGCATTTTGTGATAGTTACAATCTGGAACGTGCTGTCAGGTAAGGGAATGGTGGCAGCGCATTTAATAGCAGCAACTTTCAAAGTGAGTTTAGTTTAGTTTAGTTTAGAGATACAGCGCGGAAACAGGCCCTTCGGCCCACCGGGTCCGCGCCGACCAGCGATCCCCGCACATTAACACTATCCAACACCCACTGGGGACAATTTTTACATTTTTACCAAGTCGATTAACCTACAAACCTGCACGTCTTTGGAGTGTGGGAGGAAACCGAAGATCTCGAGAAAACCCACGCAGGTCACGGGGAGAACGTACAAACTCCGCACAGACAGCACCCGTAGTCAGGATCGAACCTGAGTCTCCGGCGCTGCATTCGCTGTAAGGCAGCAACTCTACCGCTGCGCCACCGTGCAGCCCTAAAGTTGTAAATCTGTGGAAATCGCTGTCACAAAAGGCCAATTCACTGGATGTATTCAAGAGAGAGTTAGACATAGCTCATTGGCCTAACGGAATCAAGGGATATGGGGAAAAGGAGGAACAGGATACAGATTTTGGATGATCAGCCAATTCAGTCCCTTGCGAGGGAAGACATAGGGACTGACGAGGTAGAGTCACTGTGGATTGAGTTGAGGGATTGTAAAGGCAAGAAGACACTGATTGGTGTTATCTACAGATCCCCAAATAGTAGCCTGGATGTAGGGTGCAAGTAGGGTGCAAGTTGCACCAGGAGTTAAAACTGGCAAAGGTAATGCCACTGTGGTGATGGGGGATTTCCCGAGAGCTCTATCTAACTCTCTCTTAAATCCATCCAGTGATTTGGCCTCCACTGCCCTCTGTGGCAGAGAATTCCACAAATTCACAACTCTCTGGGTGAAAAAGGTTCCTTCTCACCTCAGTTTTAAATGGCTTCCCCTTTATTCTAAGACTGTGGTTCTGGACTCGCCCAACATTGGGAACATTTTTCCTACATCTAGCTTGTCCAGCCCCTTTATAATTTTTTATGTTTCTATAAGATCCCCTCTCATCCTTCTAAACTCCAGTGAATACAAGCCTGGTCTTTTCAATCTTTCCTCATATGACAGTCCCGCCATCCCAGGGATCAATCTCGTGAACCTACGCTGCACTGCCTCAATTACAAGGATGTCCTTCCTCAAATGAGGAGAACAAAACTGTACACAATACTCCAGATGTGGTCTTGCCAGGGCCCTATATATGGTCCTAATAACATGGTGTCCAGAACTGAACACAAGTTACTCCAGCCTTTTGTGCCAATAGACAATAGAACACAGGAATAGGCCATTCGGCCCTTCGAGCCAGCACCGCCATTCAATGTGATCATGGCTGATCATTCTCAATCAGTACCCCGTTCCTGCCCTCTCCCCATACCCCCTGACTCCGCTATCCTTAAGAGCTCTATCTAGCTCTCTCTTGAATGCATTCAGAGAATTGGCCTCCACTGCCTTCTGAGGCAGAGAATTCCACAGATTCACAACTCTCTGACTGAAAAAGATTTTTCCTCATCTCCGTTCTAAATGGCCTACCCCTTATTCTTAAACTGTGCCCCCTTGTTCTGGACTCCCCCAACATTGGGAACATGTTTCCTGCCTCTAACGTGTCCAACCCCTTAATAATCTTATACGTTTCGATAAGATCCCTTCTCATTCCAGTGTATACAAGCCTATTTACGATCAAGAATGTCATTGTCTGCTTCGGTGCATGAGGCAATGAAACACTCTTGACTCTGATTTGACCATGATGTAAAATGAATGATCCTTATGAACTCTGTGGTAAAAGCCAGCTTCTTCCTGCTTCGTACCATAGCTAAAATCAAACCATTCCTCCAATTTGACGACATTGAAAAAATCATCCACGCATTCATTTCCTCCCGCCTAGACTACTGCAACTCCCTATACACTGGGAACAGCCAATCATCCCTGTCCCGCCTGCAATTGCCCGTAAAAGGGAACGCATCACCCCGATTCTAGCCTCTCTTCACTGGCTCCCAGTACGGTACAGAATCAACTTCAAGCTCCTCCTATTCACGTACAAAGTCCTAAACGGGCTTGCCCCCCACCACCCCCCCCATATCAACAATCTTCTAACCCACCACTATCTCCAGGTCCCTCAGGTCGGCTACTGATTATCCCGCGGTCTAGGCTTAAGCTCAGGGGTGACCGCGCTTTTGCGGTTGCAGCTCCTAGACTGTGGAACAGCATCCCTCTCCCCATCAGAACTGCCCCCTCCATCGACTCCTTTAAGGTTCGAAACCTATTTCTACTCCCTAGCGTTTGAGGCCCTCTGAGGGGGGGGCTGTGAACTGTTTATGTATGTGCTGTTATGTTTGTGTGCCATTGTATGTTCGTTCTTAGTACCTGAACTGATGTACAGCACTTTGGTCAACGTGTGTTGTTTTTAAATGTGCTATACAAATAAAATTGACTTGACATTGACTTATTCACATCTGTATGAGAATGGAGGGGGAGTAGTGCAACTCTGCCACCTGCTGGTGCAGTTGCCAACGTCACATTAATCAGACGATAATCATCTGAGATAGACACACAATGCTGGAGTAACTCAGTGGGACAGGCAGCACCTCTGGAGAGAAGGAATGGGTGACGTTTCGGGTCGAGACCCCTTCTTCAGACTCAGTTTTCTCGGTGCTAATCGTCTGAGATCAGATCAGGGCAAGTCACCGCACAAAAAGGATGAATCAATCGTCTGACCTTCAGTAATTTATTGATAATCCATTTTTGGGAACTTGCAAGAACTGTTTGTAAGAAAATAACTGCAGGTGCTGGTACAAATCGAAGGTATTTATTCACAAATTGCTGGAGTAACTCAGCAGGTCGGGCAGCATCTCAGGAGAGAAGGAATGGGCGACGTTTCGGGTCGAGACCCTTCTACAGACCATTCCTTCTCTCCTGAGATGCTGCCTGACCTGCTGAGTTACTCCAGCATTTTGTGAATAAATGCAAGAACTGTTATGTCATTCACCCCAATGACAGAAAGCAAAGATAGACACAAAGAGCTGGAGTAACTCAGCGGGTCAGGCAGCATCTCTGGAGAGAAGGAATGGGTGACATTTCGGGTCGAGACCCTTGTTCAGACTTTTACTTATAAGAAAGCTTGTACTTATGCAGATGCAGGGACAGTTTCTTCCCGGCTGTTATCAGGCAACTGAACCATCCTACCACAACCAGAGAGCAGTGCTGAACTACTATCTACCTCATTGAGGACTCTCAAACTATCTTTGATCAGTTTTTACTGGCTTTATCTTGCACTAAACATTATTCACGTTATTCCCTTTATCCTGTATCTGCACACTGTGGACGGCTCGATTGTAACCACGTATTGTCTTTCTGCTGACTGGTTAGCACGCAACAAAAGCTTCTCACTGTACCTCGGTACACGTGACAATAAACTAAACTCAGACTCAAACAGGTATTGCTGCATTTTCTACCTAAACTGGTAAAATGTGCGTACATTTATAGTCAATTTTATTTGTCACATACACATAAATGTGCAGTGAAATGAAGGATTACCCACAGTCCAACAATAAGACCAATAAAAATAAGCAATAACACACACTTTTTGTTGTTGTTTTTTTGCTGTTGTTTGTGTTGGTTTGTGATTATGTGTGAAATTGCTTATTTTTATTACTCTATTGCTGGACTGTAGGTGACCTTTCATTTCACTGCACATCTTGTATGTGTATGTGACAAATAGACTTGACTTGACTTTGGTTTAGTTCAGTTTATTATTATTGAGCAGCCATGGTGGCACAGCAGTAGAGTTGCTGCCTTACGAGAACTGAACACTACCTTTGCACTAGGCAACACCGTTAAAAAATCTTGTACTTAATATAATTGTATTTAATTGTATTTATGTATTTATTTGTTTTTGCATTTATTGCATATATGTTTGTACGCACCGTCAGGATTGGCTATTTTTTAATTTCGTTGTACTCGTTGCAATGACAATAAATGAATATTATTATTATTATTATTATTGCAACGCCGAAATCCCGGGTTCGATCCCGACCACGGGTGCTGTCTGTACGGAGTTTGTACGTTCTCCCCATGATCGCGTGGGTTTTCTCCGAGATCTTCGGTTTCCTCCCACACTCCAGAGACATGCATGTTTGTAGGTTAATGTGTAAATGGGTCTGCAGCTGTATGTGTAAATTGTCCCTGGTGTGTGTGTGTGTAGGATAGTGTTGATGTGCAGTGTTAACGTGTGTTCAAAGGTGTTCAAAGGGATTTTGAAAGAATAAACTTGGACAGAGGTACTGTTTCCATCTGGGAGAGTTGGCAAACAGTGGACGTGGAGACGAGCCAAGGGTCATATGAGGAGGATTTTTTTTAAAATGCAGCGAGCTATTACGATCTGGAAAGTCTGATGCCTTCTACTTTCGTGTCCATCATGGCATTCATAGTGAGGGGATTTGAGTATAGGAGCAGGGAGGTTCTGCTGCAGTTGTACAGGGCATTGGTGAGACCACACCTGGAGTATTGCGTACAGTTTTGGTCTCCTAATCTGAGGAAAGACATTCTTGCCATAGAGGGAGTACAGAGAAGGTTCACCAGATTGATTCCTGGGATGGCAGAACTTTCATATGAAGAAAGACTGGATAGACTCGGCTTGTACTCGCTGGAATATAGAAGATTGAGGGGGGATCTTATAGAAAATTACAAAATTCTTAAGGGATTGGACAGGCTAGATGCAGGAAGATTGTTCCCGATGTTGGGGAAGTCCAGAACAAGGGGGTCACAGTTTAAGGATAAGGGGGAGGTCTTTTAGGACCGAGATGAGAAAGTTTTTTTTCAAACAGAGAGTAGTGAATCTGTGGAATTCTCTGCCACAAAAGGTAGTTGAGGCCAGTTCATTGGCTATATTTAAGAGGGTGTTAGATGTGGCCCTTGTGGCTAAAGGGATCAGGGGGTATGGAGAGAAGGCAGGTACGGGATACTGAGTTAGATGATCAGCCATGATCATATTGAATGGCAGTGTAGGCTCAAAGGGCCGAATGGCCTACTCCTGCACCTATTTTCTATGTTTCTATCCATGTTTCAAATGTTACATCACTGTCATCGTCCGTCCTGAAAAGGGCACAAGCTTCCGACGGCAATCAGTGGGAGCCATCACCTGTACAGTCGACGATGGTGGTAGCAGAACACTTCCAATCTCCTGCCCCGCGATGTGGGCGCTTCTGCTTTGAAGCCAGTCTGATGGCTGAAATGGTACACCGTAAGGCCACACGTTCGAGGAGCAGGATTAGGCCATTCGGCCCATCATGTCTAACCTGCCATTCAATCATAGCCGATCTGTCTTTCCCTCTGAACCCCGCGTTCCTACTTCTCCCCGTAACTCCTGACTCTTGAAGCTCATTTCTTATCAAGACCATCCCCAATACCCATTTGAAAGGGAAGGTTGTGTTGGAAGGAACTGCAGATAGACAATAGACAATAGGTGCAGGAGGAGGCCATTCAGCCCTTCGAGCCAGCACCGCCATTCAATGTGATCATGGCTGATCATTCACAATCAGTACCCCGTTCCTGCCTTCTCCCCATACCCCCTGACTCCGCTATCCTTAAGAGCTCTATCTAGCTCTCTCTCTTGAATGCATTCAGAGAATCGGCCTCCACTGCCTTCTGAGGCAGAGAATTCCACAGATTCACAGCTCTCTGAATGAAAAAGTTTTTCCTCATCTCCGTTCTAAATGGCCTACCCCTTATTCTTAAACTGTGGCCCCTTGTTCTGGACTCCCCCAACATTGGGAACATGTTTCCTGCCTCTAACGTGTCCAACCCCTTAATAATCTTATACGTTTCGATAAGATCTCCTCTCATCCTTCTAAATTCCAGTGTATACAAGCCTAGTCGCTCCAGTCTTTCAGTAACATATGGCAGTCCCGCCATTAATATATGGCAGTCCCGCCATTAACATATGACAGTCCCGCCATTAACATATGACAGTCCCGCCATTAACATATGGCAGTCCTGCCATTAACATATGGCAGTCCCGCCATTAACATATGACAGTCCCGCCATTAACATATGGCAGTCCCGCCAGATGCTGGTTTAAACTGAGGTTAGACACAAAAAGCTGGAGTAACTCAGCGGAACGGACAGCATCTCCGGAGAGAAAGGAATGGGTGATGAAGAAGAATCACAACCCGAAACCTAAAGCTGAGTTACTCTAGCTTTTTGTGTCTTTGACATTAAAAGTCCATGTTCATAGGTTTTAGGAGCATTGTACGTGAACAGTGTTGGTGTTCGGGGATCGCTGGTCGGCACAGATTTGATTTACTTTAGTTTAGTTTAGAGATGGAAGTGGCGGCGCCTAACGGCTGCGGCTCGCTAGCAGTCTGTTCGTCTTTTTTCCTTTTTTTTTTGTTGTGTGTCGGTGTTGGGATGTTTTTTTTTTTGTTTTTTTTTGTGTATGTGTGGGGGGTGGTGGTGTGGGTGGGGAGGCGATGGTGTGGGTGGGGGGGTGGGGGAAACCTTTCTCTTTTAGGTCTCTTCCTCACGGCGCGGGGTGCGGCTCGGCCGCTGGGCCTTCCATCACCCGGCGCGGCTCGGCCACGGGACCTAACATCGCCCGGTGCGGCTCGGCCGCTGGACTTAACATCGCCCGGTGCGGCTCGGCCGCTGGACTTAACAGTGCCCGGTGCGGCTTGGCCGCGGGGCCTTCCATCGCCCGGCTCGGCCGCGAGACGTTTCAGCGCCCGGTGCGGCTCGGCCGCGGGAACTTCCATCCCCTTGCGGGGACTGTGCGGGTCGGTCGGGGACGAGCTGTCTGTCCGTGGGCGTGGGGAAGAGAGTGGAAGTTTTGTTGCCTCCATCACAGTGAGGGAGTGTTTGGAGTCACTGTGATGGACGTTTGTGTTGGGGTCATGTGTCTTGTGTTCTTTTTTTTTTGTGTGACTGCTATGTATTTTCGTTCGGTACCTTTGGTACCGAATGACAAATAAAGCTCTGTTGACTGTTGACTGTTGACTGTTGAGATACAGCGCGGAAACAGGCCCTTCGGCCCACCGGGTCCGCACCGCCCAGCGATCCCCGCACATTAACACTATCCTACACACAATGTTTACATTTGCCCAGCCAATTAACCTACAAACCTGCACGTCTTTGGAGTGCGGGAGGAAACCGAAGATCTCGGAGAAAACCCACGCAGGTCACGGGGAGAACGTACAAACTTCGTACAGACGGCGCCCGTAGTCGGGATCGAACCCGGGTCTCCGGCGCTGCAAGCGCTGTAAGGCAGCAACTCTACCGCTGCGCCACCGTGCCGAAGGGCCAGTTTCCTTCTAAGAGTGGCCTGTTACACATATAACAAATACAGCATGGAAACAGGCCTGTCCGGCCCTACCAGTCCACGCCGACCATTCTCCCTGACCTAGTCTCATCTACCTGCACTCAGACCATAACCCTCCAATCCCCTCCTATCCATATACCTATCCAATTTACTCTTAAATAATAAAATCGAGCCAGCCTCCACCACTTCCACCGGAAGCCCATTCCATACAGCCACAACCCTCTGAGTAAAGAAGTTCCCCCTCATGTTACCCCTAAACCTTTGTCCCTCAATTCTGAAGCTATGTCCCCTTGTTGGAATCTTCCCCACTCTCAAAGGGAAAAGCCTACCCACGTCAACTCTGTCCGTCCCTCTCAAAATTTTAAAAACCTCTATCAAGTCCCCCCTCAACCTTCTACGCTCCAAAGAATAAAGACCCAACCTGTTCAACCTCTCTCTGTAGCCTAAGTGCTGAAACCCAGGCAACATTCTAGTAAATCTCCTCTGTACCCTCTCCATTTTGTCGACATCCTTCCTATAATTTGGCGACCAGAACTGCACACCATACTCCAGATTCGGCCTCACCAATGCCCTGTACAATTTCAACATTACATCCCAACTTCTGTACTCGATGCTCTGATTTATAAAGGCAAGCATACCAAACGCCTTCTTCACCACCCTATCCACATGAGATTCCACCTTCAGGGAACAATGCACAGTTATTCCCAGATCCCTCTGTTCCACTGCATTCCTCAATTCCCTACCATTTACCCTGTACGTCCTATTTTGATTTGTCCTACCAAAATGCAGCACCTCACACTTATCAGCATTAAACTCCATCTGCCATCTTTCAGCCCACCCTTCCAAAAGGCCCAAGTCTCTCTGTAGACTTTGAAAATCTACCTCACTATCAACTACTCCACCTATCTTAGTATCATCTGAATATTTACTAATCCAATTTGCCACACCATCATCCAGATCATTAATGTAAATGACAAACAACAGTGGACCCAACACAGATCCTTGGGGCACTCCACTAGACACTGGCCTCCAACCTGACATACAATTGTCAACCGTTACCCTCTGGTATCTCCCATTCAGCCATTGTTGAATCCATCTTGCAACCTCACTATTAATACCCAACGATTTAACCTTCTTAATCAACCTTCCATGTGGAACCTTGTCAAATGCCTTACTGAAGTCCATATAGACAACATCCACAGCCTTGCCCTTATCAATTTCCCTGGTAACCTCTTCAAAAAATTCAAGAAGATTAGTCAAACATGACCTTCCAGGCACAAATCCATGTTGACTGTTTCTAATCAGGCCTTGTTTATCCAAATAATTATATATATTGTCCCTAAGTATCTTTTCCATTAATTTTCCCACCACAGACGTCAAACTAATAGGTCTATAATTGCTAGGTTTACTTTTAGAACCTTTTTTAAACAAAGGCACAACATGCGCAATGCGCCAATCTTCCGGCACCATCCCTGTTTCTAATGACGTTTGAAATATTTCCGTCATAGCCCCTGCTATTTCTGCACTAACTTCCCTCAATGTCCTAGGGAATATCCTATCAGGACCTGGAGACTTATCCACTTTTATATTCTTCAAAAGTGTCCGTACCTCCTCTTCTTTAATCCTCCTAATTTCCATCACTACTCTACTTGTTTCGCTTACCTCACATAATTCAATATCCTTCTCCTCGGTAAATACCGAAGAAAAGAAATTGTTTAATATCTCCCCCATTTCTTCCGGCTCAGCACATAGCTGTCCACTCTGACTTTCTGCGCTGTATCTTAGTTTAGTTTAGTTTAGTTTAGAGATGAAGCCATGATCGAATGGCAAAGTAGCCTTGATGGGCCGAATGGCCTAATTCCGCTCCTATGCCTAATTTTATAGTTTTACTAGACCAAGTGGACCCGTTGGGCCCAAACCTCTCCTGCATTGGTGCAGCACCCTCTCCTCCCCCCTCCCCGCCCTCCCCCCACCCCCTCTAGCCCCCTCCCTTTTTGTTGCACGCTAACCAGTCAGCAGAAAGACAATACATGATGACAATCGATCCATTCACAGTGCACAGATACACAGTAAGGGAAGAGATGTTGCTGTTGGAATAACGATTTCAGAGTGTGCAGCGATTGTAATACGAGTTTGTGGATCTGCTTCTGTGGCCGGCGAGCAAATAGTCGCCTGGGCTGGGCGCCATCTTGGAGGCCACGACCTCCCAGTGGCTCGAGCCTATTCTCAGTTGGAAAACAAGCCAAGAAAAATAGTTACTCACGTTCGGCATTGCCTCTCGAAAGGTTAATCAAAATCATGGTTAAAAACAAACCATATCTTGTTGGAAAAACCCCATCTCGCCAACGATTGTGGTCTTCGTGTAAATAATATCCCACAAGGACACTCTGAAACCAAACGTTGGTTGGCACGGTTGTGTTGAGGAACTTGGATCAGTTGTTTGGGAACATTCCAAGTATGATTAGGGGAACTCAGGGGCCTATTATGAGCACCGATGATGAATGAAAACTTATAAACAGTTCTGTTTTTGGATAGTAACTGTGGCAACAGCTCTGTCTAAAGAGTTGATATATTGACCTGGGCTCCAACTACCCCTCGCTGTGACTACTCTCAAGGGATTGGAAGGAATTATTCACCAGAAAGAGTTTAGTTTAGATTAGTTCAGAGATACAGCGCGGAAACAAGCACTTCGGCCGGCCGGGTCCACGCCGACCAGCGATCCCCGCACATTAACACTATCCTGCACACCACTAGGGACAATTCACATTTCTTTATACCAAGCCAATTAGCCTACAAACCGTTGTACGTCTTTGGAGTGTGGGAGGAAACTGAAGATCTCGGAGAAATACCCGCGCAGGTCACGGGGGGAAGGTACAGGCAGCACCCGTAGTCGGGATCGAACCCGGGTCTCTGGCGCTGTGAGGCAGCTGCTCTACCGCTTCGCCACCGTGCCGCCAGTTGGCAGTAAAACTTACACGGTGTGATTGAGAATTTTTCTTTTTTTTTCATATTTCAGATACAGCGCGGAAACAGGCCTTTTCGGGCCCACCAAGTCCGCACCGCCCAGTGATCCCCGCACACTAACACTATCCTACACACACTAGGGACAATTTTTACATTTACCCAATCAATTAACCAACATACCTGTACGTCTTTGGAGTGTGGGAGGAAACCGAAGATCTCGGAGAAAACCCACGCAGGTCACGGGGAGAACGTACAAACTCCGTACAGACAGCGCCCGTAGTCAGGATCGAACCTGAGTCTCCGGCGCTGCATTCGCTGTAAAGCAGCAACTCTACCGCTGTGCCACCGTGCCGCCCATTCTCTGGCTTGTGACTGTAACTTTCCAGAGAACATACAGAGAACTAGCTCTCTCCCAGGGCAGGGACAACGCAGGTTGTTTACAGACAAATACTCCCTCGTGTTTGTGCCATCAAACTATTCCGATGCAGATAGACAAAAAAAATGCTGCAGTAACTCAGTTGGTCAGGCAGCATCTCTGGAGAGAAGGCATGGGTGACGTTTCGGGTCGAGGCCCTGCTTCAGACTGAAAGTCAGGAGAGAGGGAGACACAGAGATAAGGAAGTGTAGGGTGTGAGAACGAGACATCAAAGAGGATAGAGATCAAGGGAAATGTAGAATAGATCATTGTTCGCCAGGAGAAGGTGACAACGAAGCAAACAGGGACAAAATGTAATCGGGGACATTCAGACTGGTCGGAGAACTGGGAATGGGGAGGGATGGAGAGAGAGGAAAAACAAGAGTTACTTGAAGTTAGAGAAGTTAATTTTCATACCGCTGGGGTGTAAGCTGCCCAAGCGAACTATGAGATGCGAAATAGAAGGATGAAGGATCGAAACATATAAGATTATTAAGGGGTTGGACACGTTAGAGGCAGGAAACATGTTCCCAATGTTGGGGGAGTCCAGAACCAGGGGCCACAGTTTAAGAATAAGGGGTAGGGCATTTAGAACGGAGATGAGGAAAAAAAAATTCAGTCAGAGAGTTGTGAATCTGTGGAATTCACTGCCTCAGAAGGCAGTGGAGGCCAATTCTCTGAATGCATTCAAGAGAGAACTAGATTGAGCTCTTAAGGATAGCGGAGTCAGGGGATATGGGGAGAAGGCAGGAACGGGGTACTGATTGAGAATGATCAGCCATGATCACATTGAATGGTGGTGCTGGATCGAAGGGCTGAATGGCCTCCTCCTGTACATATTGTCTGTTGTCTATTGTCTATTGTGCTGTTCCTCCAATTTGCACTGGGCCTCACTCTGACAATGGAGGAGGCCCAGGACAGAAAGGTTGGTGTGAGAATGGGCGGGTGAGTTAAAATGTTTTGCAAACAAAGGCAGGTCCAGCATAGATTAGGAAAGCATTTTCTATACTGTAGGAAGGAACTGCAGATGCTGGTTTACACCGAAGATAGACACAAAATGCTGGAGTAACTCAGCGGGTCAGGCAGCCTAAACAGCATTTACTATACAGTCTATACTGTTCCATCAAAACCACGAGTGGGAGAGTCTAGGACCAGAGGCCACAGCTTCAGAATAGAAAGACGTAACTTTAAAAAGGAGATGAGGAGGAATTTCATTAGCCAGAGGGTGGTGAATCTGTGGAACTCTTTGCCACAGACGGCTGTGGAGTCCATCAATGGATATTTTTTAGATTGAGATTGATAGATTCTTGATTAGATTCTTGTCAGGGGTTATTGGGAGAAGGCAGGAGAATGGGGTTGAGAGGGAGAAGTGGATCAGCCATAATTGAATGGCGGAGTAGATGATGGGCCGAACGGCCTAATTCTATTCCTATTACTTGTGAACATGAACCTTCCAGTGAAGATAGGAAGGGCAACGGTAGAGTTGCTGCCTCACAGCGCCAGGGACCCGGGTTCGATCATGACCACGGGTGCTGTCTGTACGGAGTCTGTACGTTCTCCCCGTGACCTGCGTGGGTTTTCCCCCTGGGGTACTCCGTTTTCGCTCCAAAGACGTACAGGTTTCTAAGTTAATTGGCTTCGGAAACGTTGTAAAATTGTCCCCACTGTGTGCAGGATAGTGTTAGTGTGCGGGGATCGCTGGTCGGCGCGGACTCGGTGGGCTGAAGGGCCCGCTTCCACGCTGTATCTCCAAACCAAAGCTAAATTCCTTTCCCTTCACAGATGCCGCTCGACCTGCTATGTTGCTGCAGCCGTTTGAACTTCGCCGTTGACTCGGAGCCCATGTTTATCTTGAGCTCAGCACATTTATTGATTCTGTCTCACCACCTATCGTGAATTGCGAGTTATTTTATCAGTGCAGGATGTTGCTGGATCTCTGACTGTAATTTTCGTTAAGCATCTCAAAGGATATTTTCCACTTGGTTGATGACTTTGAAATATATCTGATGTGAATCAAAGATTAGGCCCTCATATCTCAAAAGCTCTTCCCAGGAGTGAGTTGCTGTGTCCCACATTTCCCCTCTAGCTCCTCCCTCCCTTCCAATTCTTAAATGGATAATGCTGAGATAGAGTCATCGTGTCATGCAGTGTGGAAACAGGCCCTTCGGCCCAACCTGTCCACCCCAACCAACACACCCCATCTACACTCTGTCCCACCTGCCTGCATTTATATATGGTCCACATCCTTCTAACTCTAAGGTAGACACAAGATGCTGGAGTAACTCAGCGGGACAGGCAGCATCTCTGGAGAGAAGGAATGGGTGACGTTTCGGGTCGAGACCCTTCTGCAGACTGATGTCGGGGGAGGGGGCGGTACAGAGATAGAATATATCAGTAAGACTGGTGGGAGCACTGGGATGGAGGAGGGGGGATGGAGAGAGAGGGAAAGCAAGGGCTATTTGTAGTTAGCGAAGTCAATGTTCATACCGCTGGGGTGTAACCTGCTCAAGCGAAATATGAGGTGCTGTTCCTCCAATTTTCGCTGGGCCTCACTCTGACAATGGAGGAGGCCTAGGACAGAAAGGTCAGATTGGGAATGGGAGGGGCAGTTGAAGTGCTGAGCCACCGGGAGATCAGGTAGGTTAAGGCGGACTGAGCCGAGGTGTTCAGCGAAACGATCGCCGAGCCTGCGCTCGGTCTCGCCGATTCCCGGGATGGCGGGACTGACATATGATGAAAGAATGGATCAACTTGGCCAATGTATTCACTGGAATTTAGGATGAGAGGGGATCTTATAGAAACATATTAAATTCTTAAAGGATTGGACAGGCTAGATGCAGGAAAAATGTTCCCGATGTCGGGGAAGTCCAGAACCAAGGGTCACGGTTTAAAAATAAGGGGTAGGCCATTTAGGACTGAGATGAGGACAAGCTTTTTCACCCAGAGAGTTGTGAATCTGTGGAATTCTCTGCCACAGAAGGCAGTGGAGGACAATTCACTGGATGTTTTCAAAAGAGAGTTATATAGAGCTCTTAGGGCTAACGGAATCAAGGAATATGGGGAAAAATCAAGAACGGGGTACTGATTTTAGGTGATCAGCCATGATCATATTGAATGGCGGTGCTGGCATGAAGGGCCGAATGGTCTACTGCTGCACCTATGTTTCTAACGGGAACATGTATACCTTCAATTCCCACCAGCATGCTTTTAAAAACATCCCATTTTATGGACTTCCCTTTTCACCACAAAACAACCTACTCCAATCAACCTTGCAAGTTCCTGTCAAATACCATCATAATGGTGCAGCAGTAGAGTTGCTGCCTTACCTCGTCAGAGAGCTGGGTTTGATCCTGACTATGGGGGCTGTCTGTGCGGAGTTTTGTACCTATTCCCTTAGACCACATGGGTTTTCTCTGGATGCTCCGGTTTCTTCCCACAGAAGTTTGTAGGTTAATTGGCTTGGTATAATTGTAAATTGGCCTCTAGTGTGTGTAGGATAGTGTAAGTGTGCGGGGATCGCTGGTCAGCACGGACTCGGTGGGCCGAAGTGCCTGTTTCCGTGCTGTATCTATAAACTAAACTAAATTAAACTAAACGCTATGGGCAATTTTAACAAGCCAATTCCCTCCACAACTCCCTGGTCCACTCGAATGCATTCAAGAGAGAGCTAGATAGAGCTCTTAAGGATAGCGGAGTCAGGGGGTATAATAATAATAATAATAATAATATTCATTTATTGTCATTGCAACGAGTACAACGAAATTAAAAAATAGCCAATCCTGACGGTGCGTACAAACATATATGCAATAAATGCAAAAACAAATAAATACATAAATACAATTAAATACAATTATATTAAGTACAAGATTTTTTAACAGTGTTGCCTAGTGCAAAGGTAGTGTTCAGTTCTCCTATGGCCCTGGGGTAAAAACTGTTCTTAAGTCTGTTTGTTCGGGATTTGATCGACCTGAAACGTCGACCAGAGGGCAGATGAACAAACAGACGGTGGCCGGGGTGGGATGGATCTTTTATTATTTTGCCTGCTCTACTGAGGCAGCGTAGGCTGAACAGGTGCTCCAGGGAGGGCAGTGAGCAGCCGGTGATCTTCTGGGCCTTTGGTAATGACCCTCTGAAGGGCCTTCCTGTCCTTTTCTGAGCAGCTGGCATACCATGTGGTTATACAGTATGCCAGCACACTCTCGATGGAGCAGCGATAGAAGGACAACATGAGGTTGGTTTTCCTGAGGATCCTCAGGAAGTGGAGTCTCTGCTGTGCCTTCTTTACTGTGGTGATGGTGTTGGTAGACCAGGTAAGATCCTCTGCGATGTGCGTACCCAGGAACCTGAAAGCTGGTACCCTTTCCACACAGACCCCATTGATGTAGAGTGGGTCGTAATCTCCACTGGTTTTTCTAAAGTCAATTATAAGTTCCTTTGTTTTGGAGGAGTTCAGGACCAGATTGTTCACTGAACACCATGCTGCCAGCCTTTGGATTTCATCCCTATAGGCTGTCTCATCTCCTTCTGAGATGAGTCCAACCACAGTCGTGTCATCCGCGAACTTGATGATGGTGTTGGTGGGATGGGTGGGGGCGCAGTCGTGAGTGTAGAGGGAGTAAAGGATGGGGCTCAACACACAGCCCTGTGGTGAGCCGGTGCTCAGTGTAATGGTGGAGGAGAGGTGAGGGCCTATTTTGACGGTCTGGGGGCGGTTGGTCAGGAAGTCCTTGATCCATTGGCAGATGGTTTGGGAAAATCCAAGGTCGGAAAGTTTGGTGACCAGTCTGCTCGGGATGACCGTGTTAAAGGCAGAGCTGAAGTCGAGGAAGAGCATCCTCACATAGCTCCCCTGGTGTTCAAGGTGGGTCAGTGCAGTGTGAAGAGCAGTGTCGATGGCATCCCCTGTAGACCTATTTGCTCTGTAGGCAAACTGGTGTGGGTCGAAGGTGGGTGGGAGGCTGGCTTTGATGTGCTGCAGGACCAGTCTCTCGAAGCACTTTGTGATGACCGGTGTGAGAGGAGAAGGCAGGAACGGGGTACTGATTGAGAATGATCAGCCATGATCACATTGAATGGCGGTGCTGGCTCGAAGGGCCGAATGGCCTCCTCCTGCACCTATTGTCTATCGTCCCTTCCTACCCAAACCACCCCATCCCCGGGCACTTTCCCCTGCAACTGCACGAGATGCAACACCTGTCCCTTTACCTCCCCCCTCGACTCCATCCAAGGACCCAAACAGTCTTTCCAGGTGAGACAGAGGTTCACCTGCACCTCCTCCAACCTCATCTATTGCATCCGCTGCTCCAGATGTCAACTTATTTACATCGGCGAAACCAAACGCAGGCTCGGCGATCGCTTCGCTGAACACCTGCGCTCGGTCCGCGTTAAACAAACTGATCTCCCGGTGGCCGAGCACTTCAACTCCCCCTCCCACTCCCAGTCTGACCTTTCTGTCATGGGCCTCCTCCAGTGCCATAGTGAGGCCCACCGGAAATTGGAGGAACAGCACCTCATATTTCGCCTGGGCAGCTTGCAGCCCAGCGGTATGAACATTGACCTCTCCAACTTTAGATAGTTCCTCTGTCCCTCTCTTCCCCTCCCCCTTCCCAGTTCTCCCTCTATCTTCCTGTCTCCACCGATACCCTTTCTTTGTCCCGCCCCCCTGACATCAGTCTGAAGGAGGGTCTCGACCCGAAACGTCGCCCATTCCTTCTCTCCCGAGATGCTGCCTGACCCGTTGCTGAGTTACTCCAGCATTTTGTGAATGAATACCTTCGATTTGTACCTGCATCTGCAGTTATTGTCTTATATAAACTAAAAACCTGAACGTCTAAGGAGTGTGGGGGGAACCCGGAGCACCCGGAGAAAACCCACGCAGGTCACGGGGAGAACGTACAAACTCCGTACGGATGGCGCCCGTAGTCAGGTTTGACCCCGGGTTCCTGGCGCTGCGAGGCAGCAACTCTACCGCTGCGCCAACGTACCGCCCTTTTGCACACAAAAAAACTCACAACAAACAAGTATCACAAACTAAATCTATGGCCATATCTCTGTCAAATCCCCGCCACTTGCATTATAAAAGAAATTGCCGAGCACTTTCACAGTTGAATTTGCTCAGGGCGTTAACGTTAATGTTAACCTTTATCCGGGCCCATTTCAGTTGAGTAAAGATCTTCGAACATGCACTTGCAAGTGTGTATTCAACCCTGTGAAATGCAAACAGGACTTAATTTCCCACCAAGTGGCAGTTAAACCTTCTTCAGCTACGTAAACGTGTCCAGTTTCAGTTTAGTTGATTGCCACGCATGCCGAGGTACAGTGAAAAGCTTTTGTTGTGTGCTAACCTGTCAGCGGAAAGAAAACACATGTTTACAGGCGAGCCATTTACAGTGTACATAAGGGAATAACGTTTAGTGCAAGGTAAAGCCAACAAAGTCTGATCAAGGATAGTCCGAGGATCACCGATGAGGTAGACAGTAGTTCAGCGAAACGTATAAGATTATTAAGGGGTTGGACACGTTAGGGGCAGCAAACATGTTCCCAATGTTGGGGAAGTCCAGAACAAGGGGCCACAGTTTAAGAATAAGGGGTAGGCCATTTAGAACTGAGATGAGGAAAAACTTTTTCAGTCAGAGAATTGTGAATCTGTGGATTTCTCTGCCTCAGAAGGCAGTGGAGGCCAATTCTCTGAATGCATTCAAGAGAGAGCTAGATAGAGCTCTTAAGGATAGCGGAGTCAGGGGGTATGGGGAGAAGGCAGGAACGGGGTACTGATTAATAATAATAAAATAATAATAATACATTTCATTTGTATAGTGCTTTTCTGGAAACTCAAAGACGCTTGAATGATCGAGAATGATCAGCCATGATCACATTGAATGGCGGTGTTGACACGAAGGGCCGAATGGCCTCCTCCTGCACCTATTGTCTATTGTCTATAGCACTGCTGTCTGGTTGTGGTAGGATGATTCAGTTGCCTGATAACAGCTGGGAAGAAACTGTCCCTGAATCTGCTCAAAGCCAATGACACCTGTACTTCTTTAGCTTTCTGGGGTTACAGGATTGAAACTTACAAACCTCCACGTCTTTGGAGTGTGGGAGGAGACCAAAGCACCCAGAGAAAACCCACGCGGGTCATGGGGAGAAGGTACAAACTCCGTACATGTAGTGGTCTGGGATAAATGACTATGAACCGGAAACATTTCAGACCGAAGAAGGGTCTCGACCCGAAACGTCACCCATTCCTTCTCTCCTGAGATGCTGCCTGACCCGCTGAGTTACTCCAGCATTTTGTGAATAAATACCTTCGATTTGTACCAGCATCTCCAGTTGTTTTCTTACACTAATCATTACAACTGGGAAGAAACAGACCCTGTTCTGGAGGTGGTATAAGAAAATAACTGCAGATGCTGATACAAATCGAAGGTATTTATTCACAAAATGCTGGAGTAACTCAGCAGGTCGGGCAGCATCTCAGGAGAGAAGGAATGGGCGACGTTTCGGACCCTTCTGAAGAACGTCGCCCATTCCTTCTCTCCTGAGATGCTGCCTGTTGAGTCCTGCTGAGTTACTCCAGCATTTTGTGAATAAATACCTGTTCTGGAGGTGTGCGTTTTCCCACTTCTATACCTCTTGCCCGATGGGAGAGGGGAGAAGAGGGAGCGGCCTGGTCTTTGATTCTGCTGCTGGCCTTGCCGAGGCAGCGTGAGGTGTGGACAGAGTCGGTGGTCGGGGAGGTTGGTTTTTGTGCGACGGTCAAGGCATGCGTCCACAACTCTCCGCAATTTCTTGGTTGCCGGACCAGGCAGCGATGCATCCCGGCGGAAAATAAATAAATAAATCTCTGCGGATGGGAGAGCTCTTGTTTAGAGAGCGTACCTGTGTGGGGCGAGGAAACTATTTCCCTCTGCTTCCCTCAAGAGGATCACGCGGAGAATTGGGCGAAGATTAAAGTGCGCCTGCATGCTGCAAAACAAAGATTAAAAGGAATGGAAAAATGAATGCATTGACAGTGAGCTCCATTATTGATGATCCACAAGATATGGGCTCCTTTAATCTGTCCTCAGAGATGGGCCCTGTGCACAAAGCGAGGCAGAAAAAAAATTGGACAATAACAACTCAACGAAGCTTCAAAGGCGCTGTTATCTTCCGCCCCTTGTTACAATTTATTTCAACGTTCGAGTTGCTTTTTATTTTTTTTTGCCGTCTTATTAATCACCTCTGCTTTGATCTGATGGCAGTACTTAACAGGGCTGGAGTCAGCGCTAAGTGGTTTCAGGTACAATGGTTTTGTGGCTCGGTTTCTGCTCTGGGGAAGCCCTGCCTCCTGTCCCACCGCACGACGACTGCTCTGTTTAGTTTTAGTTTGGAGATACAGCGCGGAAAGGGGTTCTTCGGCCCACCGAGTCCGCGCCGACCAGCGATCCCCGCACACTAACACTATCCTGCACACACTAGGGACGATTTGCGCTTCGACCAAGCCAATTTTATTACAACCCCGTATGTTTTTGGAGTGTGGGAGGAAACCGGAGCACCCGGGAGAAAAGCCACGCAGGTCGCATGGAAGAACATGCAAACTCCGTACAGGCAGCACTCATAGTCAGGACCGAACCCAGGTGCAAGGCAACAACCCAACTGCTGCGCCACCATGCTTCGAGCGCTGGAGGGTGCAGTAGTTCCGAGACCTTTTGCGTTGAATGTAGGTACAGCAGGCAGTGAAGAAAGCCAATGGAATGTTGGCCTTCGTAACAAGAGGAGCTGAGTATAGGAGCAAAGAGGTCCTTCTGCAGTTGTACAGGGCCCTAGTGAGACCGCACCTGGAGTACTGTGTGCAGTTTTGGTCTCCAAATTTGAGGAAGGATATTCTTGCTATGGAGGGCGTGCAGCGTAGGTTCACTAGGTTAATTCCCGGAATGGTGGGACTGTCGTATGTTGAAAGGCTGGAGCGATTGGGCTTGTATACACTGGAATTTAGAAGGATGAGGGGGGATCTTATTGAAACATATAAGATAATTAGGGGATTGGACACATTAGAGGCAGAAAACATGTTCCCAATGTTGGGGGAGTCCAGAACAAGGGTCCACAGTTTAAGAATAAGGGGTAGGCCATTTAGAACGGAGATGAGGAAGAACTTTTTCAGTCAGAGAGTGGTGAAGGTGTGGAATTCTCTGCCTCAGAAGGCAGTGGAGGCCAGTTCGTTGGATGCTTTCAAGAGAGAGCTGGATAGAGCTCTTAAGGATAGCGGAGTGAGGGGGTATGGGGAGATGGCAGGAACGGGGTACTGATTGAGAGTGATCAGCCATGATCGCATTGAATGGCGGTGCTGGCTCGAAGGGCCGAATGGCCTACTCCTGCACCTATTGTCTATTGTCTATTGTCTATTGTCTATTGAATGGGGCTACTGGAGAGATAAGGCACAAAAATACTTTTGCAGAGAATTGAGGACGTAACCCAGGCCATCACGCAGACCAGGCTCCCTTCCATTGACTCCGTCTACACCCCGCGCTGCCTCGGCAAGGCCAGCAGCATCATCAAGGACCAGTCTCACCACAGACACTCCCTCTTCTCCCCTCTCCCATCAGGCAAGTGGTATGGAAGTGTGAAAACGCACACACCTCCAGATTCGGGGACAGTTTCTTCCCAGCTGTTATCAGGCAACTGAACCATCCTACCACAACCAGAGAGCAGTCCTGAGCTACCATCTACCTCATTGGTGACCCTCAGACTATCTCTAATTGGACTTTACTGGACTTTATCTTGCACTAAACATTATTCCCTTTATCACTGCATAGCACGCAACAAAAAGCCTATCACTGACG
Organism: Rhinoraja longicauda; assembly: GCF_053455715.1. Classification (NCBI taxonomy): domain Eukaryota; kingdom Metazoa; phylum Chordata; class Chondrichthyes; order Rajiformes; family Arhynchobatidae; genus Rhinoraja; species Rhinoraja longicauda. Next base: position 5,461,237 of record NC_135953.1, on the reverse strand, counting down.
ATAAACAATAGACAATAGGTGCAGGAGTAGGCCACTCGGCCCTTCGAGCCAGCACCACCATTCAATGTGATCATGGCTGATCATTTCAATCAGTACCCCGTTCCTGCCTTCTCCCCAGTCCCTGACTCCGCTATCTTTAAGAGCTCTATCTAGCTCTCTCTTGAAAGCAAACTAATTGGATAGCATGCAAATAGTTTTTCACTGTATCTCAGTTTCAGTTCAGTTGAGTTTATTGTCACGTGTACCGAGGTACAGTGAAAAGCTTTTTGTTGCGTGTTAACCACTCATCAGGAAGACAATACATGATTACAATCAATCCATTTACAGTGTACAGATACATGCTAAGGGAATAACGTTTAGTGCAAGGTAAATCCAGCAAAGTCCGATCAAGGATAGTTCGAGGGTCACCAATGAGGTAGATAGTAGTTCAACACTGCTCTCTGGTTGTGGTAGGATGGTTCAGTTGCCTGGTAACATCTGGGAAGAAACTGTCCCTGAATCTGGAGGTGTGCGTTTTCACACTTAGAGTCACAGAGTGATTCGGTGTGGAAATAGGCCCTTCGGCCCATCTTGCCCACACCGGCCAACATGTCCCAGTTACACTAGTCCCACTTGCCTGTGCTTGGTCCATATCCCTCCAAACCTGTCCCATCCATGTACCTAACTGTTTTTTAAATGATGGGATAGTCCCAGCCTCAACTACCTCTACTGGCAGCTTGTTCCTTACACCCACCACCCTTTGTGTGAAAAAGGTTACCCCTCGGATTCCTATTAAATCTTTCCCCCTTCACCTTGAACCTATGTCCTCTGGTCCTCGATTCCCCTACTTTGGGCAAGAGACTCTGTGCATCTACCCGATCTAATCCTCTCATGATTTTGTACACCTTTTGCCCGATGGGAGAGGGGAGAAGAGGGAGTGGCCGGGGTGCGACTGGTCCTTGATTGTGCTGCTGGCCTTGCCGAGGCAGCGTGAGGTGTAGATGGAGTCAGTGGCAGGGAGGTTGGTTTGTGTGATGGTCTTGACTGCGTCCACAATTGGCTGCAATTTCTTGCGGTCTTGGATGGAGCTGTTTCCCAAACCGGGCTGTGATGCATCCCGATAGAATGGTTTCTATATCTCAGTGCACTAATAATGAACTAATACCAATACCATTCTTCTATTTTGCACTTGTTCTTTTATATGATTACCAGGTACATTTTTCTCTGTGATCTTCAAGAACCAGACATATCTGACAATAAACTAATCTGAATCTGAATCTGAATCTGATGCAGGTCATTAGAATGAGCTCGTTTATCAGATTCACGTTACTTTATCCAAAACTGTAAATCTACTGATACTAATTACAATAGACAATAGGTGCAGGAGGAGGCCATTCGGCCCTTCGAGCCAGCACCGCCATTCAATGTGATCATGTTGCCAATTTGTTGTGTCGGAGGGAACTGCAGATGCTGGTTTAAACCGAAAATAGACACAAAAAGCTGGAGTAACTCGGCCACTCAGGCAGCATCTCCGGAGAAATGGAAAAGGACGATTCGGGTCAAGAACCTTCTTCAGACTAAGTGTCAGGGGAAAAGGAAAAGAGAGATATAGATGGTGATATAGACATAGAAACATCGAAAATAGGTGCAGCAGTAAGCTATTCGGCCCTTCGAGCCAGCACCGCCATTCAACGCGGTCATGGCTGATCATCCAGAATCAGTACCCCGTTCCTGCTTTCTCCCCATCTCCCTTGATTCCGTTAGCCCTAAGAGCTATATTTAATTCTCTCTTGAATATAGATATAGAACAAATGAATTTGTTCATTTGTTCTATATCTATATTTATTTGAGGGAGGGGAGGAGCGACCAGGTTTGAGACGTTATTAATTATGCTGGATTCTCCTCCCCTGACTCTAAGTAAGAGTCTCGACCTGAAACGTCACCTTTTTTCCAGAGATGTGGACAGCTTTTTGTGTCAGTGTGGAAACAGGCCCTTCGGCCCAACTTGCCCACACCAGCCAACATGTCCCAGCTACACTAGTCCCACCTGCCTGCGTTTGGCCCATATCCCTCCAAACCTGTCCTATCCACGTACCTGTCTAACTGTCTCTTAAATGTTGGGATAATCCCAGCCTCAAATACCTCCTCTGGCAGCTTGTTCCATACACCTACCACCCTTATGTGAAATCTACTGTAAAACGACTGATACTAAATTCTGTAGAAGGGTCTCGACCCAAAACGTCACCCATTCCTTCTCTCCTAGATGCTGCCTGACCTGCTGAGTTACTCCAGCATTTTGTGATACCTTCGATTTGTACCAGCATCTGCAGTTATTTTCCTACGATACGAAATTCAGCCAATTTGTTATTCTCTCCACAGCTGTTACTCGTTGCTTATGAAAACTTTTAAGTAGATTCTGCCTTCAGAATATCTTGATTAAATAAACAATTATTGAATACTCCCATTGGAAGTCACCTCAAGCAATTTATCAATTTGATAAATTTTAACTTTTGGAAAAAAAAACTATTTTAGCCTAATTCTTGAAGGAGGATTGGCACGTCTCTAACGACTCTTGCCAACTTAGATTAGTTTTTACTTCAGAGGTACAGCATGGAAACAGGCCCTTCGGCCCACCAAGTCCGTGCCAACCAACGATCACCCCGTGCACTAGTTCTACCCTACCACTAGGGACAAATTACGGAAACCAATGAATTGGTTCCTGTCTCCACCTATATGCTTCCTTTGTCCTGCCCCTCTAACATCAGTCTGAAGAAGGGTCTCGACCCGAAACGTCACCCATTCCTTCTCTCCAGAGATGCTGCCTGACCCGCTGAGTTACTCCAGCATTTTGTGTCTATCTGTTTATGTACAATGATACGTAATGAACTGTATACAAAAATTAATTTCACTGTACCTCAGTACACGTGACAAATAAAGGACCAGACCAGACCATACCATATTGGAGGAGACAAAATAAATGCAGTTCAATCTAGAGCCTTTGGATCCAATCATCTAAAAACTGGTATTTATTCACAAAATGCTAGAGTAACTCAGCGGGTCAGGCAGCATCTCAGGAGAGAAGGAATGGGTGACATTTCGGGTCGAGACCCTTCTTCAGACTGATGTCAGGGGGGCGGGACAAAGGAAGCATATAGGTAGAAACAGGAAGATAGAGGGAGATCTGGGAAGGAGGAGGGGAAGAGAGGGACAGAAGAACTATCTAAAGTTGGAGAAGTCGATGTTCGTACCACTGGGCTGCAAGCTGCCCAGGCGAAATATGAGGTGCTGTTCCTCCAATTTCCGGTGGGCCTCACTATGGCACTGGAGGAGGTCCATGACAGAAAGGTCAGACTGGGAATGGGAGGGGGAGTTGAAGTGCTCGGCCACGGGGAGACCAGTTTGGCCAACTGCGCTTGGTTTCGCCGATGTAAATAAGTTGACATCTGAGCTAAAAACTGGTGCCACCTGCTGGCCTTCAAAGAAATAAAATCTCCAGGGCTCAAACACGGGAGAAAAGGAAGCTCGTTAGCTAGTTAGTTGAGTTTATTGTCAAGTGTACCGAGGTACACTGAAGAGCTTTTGTTGCGTGTTATGCAGTCAGCAGAAAGACAATACATGATTACAATCGGGCAAACAGTCTGGCACCTAGCAAACAGCTAAAATGCTGTGTTTATCATTGTTACTTTTTTTGCATATCTTTCATTCATTTGTTCTATATCTCTCCACATCACCGTCTATATCTCTGGTTTCTCTTTCCCCCTGACTCAGTCTGAAGAAGGGTGTCGACCCGAAACGTCACCCACTCCTTCTCTCCAGAGATGCTGCCTGTCCCGCTGGTTTTAACTGAAGATAGACACAAAATACTGGAGTAACTGGGCTTGTATTCACTGGAATTTAGAAGGGTGAGAGGGGATCTTATAGAAACATATAAAACTATTAAGGGATTGGACACGATAGATGCTGGAAACATGTTCCCGATGCGTTTTGTGTCTATCTTCGTTTTAAACCAGCATCTGCAGTTCGTTACAATCAAGCCGTTCACATTATACAGATGCAGGATAAAGGGAATAACATTTAGTGCAAGATAAAGTCCAGTTGAAGATAGTCCAAGGATCTTCAGTGAAGTAGATGGTAGTTCAGGACCGCTCTCTCATTGTTGATCGGATGGTTCAGTTGCCTGATAACAGTTGGGAAGAAACTGTCCCTGAATCTGGAAGCGTGTGGAAAGACAATAATACATAATTACAATCGAGCCGTCCACAGTAGGCAGATATATGATAGAGGGAATAATGTTTAGTGCAAGATAAACTCCAGTAAAGTCTGTTTGAAGATAGTCCAAGGGACTCCAACGAGGGAGATGGTAGGTCAGGTAGCTCTAGTTGTTGATAGGATGGTTCAGTTGCTTGATAGCAGCTGAGAAGAAGCTGTCCCTGAATCTGGTTTCCCTACTTCTGTACCTCTTGCCTGATGGGAGAGGGGAGAGGTGGAGTGAGACTGGTCCTTGGGAGTTTTGGTCTCCCAATTTGAGGAAGGATATTCTTGCTATTGAGGGCGTGCAGCGTAGGTTTACTAGGTTAATTCCCGGAATGGCGGGACTGTCGTATGTTGAAAGACTTGAGCGGCTAGGCTTATCGAAACATATAAGATTATTAAGGGGTTGGACATGTTAGGGGCAGGAAACATGTTCCCAATGTTAGGGGAGTTCAGAACCAGGGGCCAAAGTTTAAGAATAAGGGGTAGGCCATTTAGAACAGAGATGAGGCAAAACTTTTTCAATGAGAGAGTTGTAAATCTGTGGAATTCACTGCCTCAGAAGGCAGTGGAGGCCAAGTCTCTGAATGCATTCAAGAGCGAGCTAGATAGAGCTCTTAAGGATAGCGGAGTCAGGGGGTATGGGGAGAAGGCAGGAACGGGGTACTGATTGAGAATGATCAGCCATGATCACATTGAATGGTGGTGCTGGCTCGAAGGGCCGAATGGCCTACTCCTGCACCTATTGTCTATTGTCTATTATGCTGGTGGGCTTGCCGAGGCAGTGTGGCGTAGATGGAGCAAATGAAAGGGAGGTTGGTTTGTGTGTTCAGCACACAAAGAGCCCTCAGCTTGGTTGCATCGCGGTTATATTTTTCGGGAAATTAAGAGTTTTATTTACACTGCTCCTTTTAAAACCTGAAGTTTCTACAAAGTGCTTTTGAGACAATGAAATACTTGAGGTGCAGTTGGAGATGTAACATAAAGAAGAGTCAGCGGCTAAATTGATCTCAATGTTAAACTCTGTATCTTCCCCATTGCCCTAACTTTCGTACTTGAGTTTGGCTTGATAGTATTTACATATAATATTAGACAATAGACCATAGGAGCAGGAGTAGGCCATTCGGCCCTTTGAGCCAGCACCACCATTCAATGTGATCATGGCTGATCATTCTCAATCAGTACCCCGTTCCTGCCTTCTCCCCATACCCCCTGACTCCGCTATCCTTAAGAGCTCTATCTAGCTCTCTCTTGAATGCATTCAGAGACTTGGCCTCCACTGCCTTCTGAGGCAGTGAATTCCAGATTTACAACTCTCTGACTGAAAAAGTTTTTCCTCATCTCCGTTCTAAATGGCCTACCCCTTATTCTTAAACTGTGGCCCCTGATTCAGGACTCCCCCAACATTGGGAACATGTTTCCTGCCTCTAACATGTCCAACCCCTTAATAATCTTATATATTTTGATAAGATCCCGTCTCATTCTTCCAAATTCCAGTGTATACAAGCCTAGTCGCTCCAGTCTTTCAACATACGACAGTCCTGCCATTCCGGGAATTAACCTAGTAAACCTACGCTGCACCCCCTCAATAGCAAGAATATCCTTCCTCAAATTTGGAGACCAAAACTGCACACAGTACTCCAGGTGCGGTCTCACTAGGGTCCTATACAATTGCAGAAGGACCTCTTTGCTCCTATAGTCAACTCCTCTTGTTATGAAGGCCAACATTCCATTGGCTTTCTTCACTGCCTGCAGTACCTGCATGCTTCCTTTCAGTGACAGTATTACCAGATTTGTGTAGGAAGGAACTGCAGATGCTGGTTCAGTCCGAAGGTAGACACAAAATGCTGGAGTAACTCAGCGGATCAGGCAATGGAGAGAAGGAATAGGTGACGTTTGAATAAGTCAATGGATATTTTTAAGGCGTAGATAGATCCTTGATTAGTACGGGTGTCAGGGGTTATGGGGAGAAGGCAGGAAAATGGGGATAGGAGGGAGAGATAGATCAACCATGATTGAATGGCGGAGTAGACCTGACGGGCCAAATGGCCAAATTCAGCTTCTATCTGAAGAAGGGTATTGACCCAAAACGTCACCCATTCCTTCTCTCCAGAGGTGCCGCCTGTCCCGCTGAGTTACTCCAGCTATTTGTGTCTATCACATGAACATGAGGTGAGGGAGCAATAGAGAGGGATTCGAGGGGGAAATTGACGCATTGTTAGACATGGGACGATTGCAGAGGTAGGTGTAATAAAACCGTGGGGCACGAGGTGTAAAATGAAGCAGATGAGAGGCATGAACTGTCAGTAGTGTGAAGGGGTAGCCTACATCATTGGTGACCCTCGTACTATCCTTGATCGCACTTTGCTGGTTTTACCTTACACTCAACATTATTCCCATATCATGTATCTATACACTGTAAATGGCTTGATTGTAAACATATATTGTCTTTCTGATGCACACAACAAAAGCTTTTCACTGTACCTCGGTACACATGACAATATGACAATGTTGGGGGAGTCCAGAACCAGGGCCCACAGTCTAAGAATAAAGGGGAGGACATTTAAAACTGAGATGAGAAAAAAACTTTTTCACCCAGATTGTTGTGAATTTGTGGAATTGTCTGCCACAGAAGGCAGTGGAGGCCAATTCACTGGGTGAATTTAAAAGATAGTTAGAAAGAGCTCTCGGGAATCAAGGGATATGGGGAGAAGGCAGGCACAGGTTACTGATTGTGGACGATCAGCCATGATCACAATGAATGGCGGTGTTGGCTCGAAGGCCAAATGGCCTCATCCTGCACCAATTTTCTAAATAAAACTAAACCAAATTAAACATTAAAGGGTTACAGAGGTGGTTAATGGGTATGGAGACACAAGGAACAAGGATCATTTACGAAGATGTTGCCAGGACACGAGGGCCTGAGCTATAGGGAGAGGTCGAGCTGGCTGGGAGTCTATTCTTTGGAGCGCAGGAGGGTGAGGGGTGAGGGGTGAGGGGTGATCTTCGGTCTCAACCAGCATCTGCAGCTCCTTCCTACACATTTTGGCTGTCCCGATAAAATTCCTTCCCAGTTTAAGTAAGTTACTGGGATCAGTAAACACCACAATTAAACTTGGCAATGAAGAATCCCATGTCATTCCAATCAGAAAAATACCTGGACTAATTGGATAAAATTGAAATCATGAGGTCAATTTGTAATGGAGTTCAGAAGATTGAGGGCTGATTTAATTGAGATGTTTAAGGTCGTTAAGTAGACTAAAGGAATGGATAGTTTTAGATTACATGTGTGTGTGTGTGGTCCAATAAATGGGATATTATTTTAAAATAGGGCAAGGTCAGTCTGGTGTAATTTTAAGGAGCACTTCTTCAAAACAAAAGCTGATGGAATTATGGTATAGTTTCCCCTATCACCCATCACTACATCTTGAAAACAGAGACTAATGGAGTTGCAGTTTACAGAACAATGGCAGGTAAATGGAGTTCAGGTCGATCGGGCTTGAGATATCTCGGCTGAAAGAATGCAATGGCCTACTCCCAATTATGCAGTCATAGAGTCATACAGCGTGGAAACAGGCCCATCGGTCCAAATTGCCCACACCAGCCAACATGACCCATCTACACTAGTCCCACCTGCCTGCGTTTGGCCCATATCCCTCCAAACATAGAAATATAGAAAATAGGTGGCAGGAGTAGGTCATTCAGCCCTTCGAGCCAGCACCGCCATTCAATATGATCATGGCTGATCATCCAAAATCAGTACCCCGTTCCTGCTTTCTCCACATATCCCTTCATTCCGTTGGCCCAAGGAGCTATATCTAACTCTCTCTTAAAAAACAACCTGTCCAACCCATGTACCTGTCCAATTGCTTCTTAAACGCTGCAATAGTCCCTGCCTCAACTACCTCCGCTGGCAGCTCGTTTCATACAACCACCACCCTTTGTGTAAAAATGTTACCCCTCAGATTCCTATTCAATATCACCCATCATCTTAAACCTATGCCCTCTGGATCTCGCTTCCCCGACTCTGGACAAAAGATTCTGCGCGTCTACCCAATTTATTCCTCTCTTGATTTTGTACACCTCTCTCTATAAGATCGCCCCTCATCCCCTTATGCTCAAGGGAATAATCCCAGCCCACTCAACCTCTGCCTATAGCTCAGGCCCTCGAGTCCGAGCAACACCCTTATCAATCGTCTCTGCACCCCTTCCAACTTAATAACAGGGTGGCATGGTGACATAGAGGTAGAGCTACTGCCTGACAGCACTAGAGACCCGGGTTCAATCCTGACTATGGGTGCTTTCTGTCAGGAGTTTGTACGTTCTCCCCGTGACCTGCATAGGTTTTCTCTGAGATCTTCCGTTTCCTCCCACACACCAAAGACGTATAGAATTGTAGGTTAATTGGCTTCGGAAACAATGTATATTGTCCCGAGAGTGTGTAGGATGGTGCAAGTGTGTGGGGATTGCTGTTCAGTGCAGACTCAGACAATAGACAATAGGTTCAGGAGGAGGCCATTCGGCCCTTCGAGCCAGCACCATTCAATTATGATCATGGCTGATCATTCTCAATCAGTACCCCGTTCCTGCCTTCTCCCCATACCCCCTGACTCCGCTATCCTTAAGAGCTCTATCTAGCTCTCTCTTGAATGCATTCAGAGAATTGGCTTCCACTGCCTTCTGAGGCAGAGAATTCCACAGATTCACAACTCTCTGACTGAAAAGGTTTTTCCTCATCTCCGTTCTAAATGGCCTTCCCCTTATTCTTAAACTGTGGCCCCTGGTGCTGGACTCCCCCAACATTGGGAACATGTTTCCTGCCTCTAACGTGTCCAACCCCTTAATAATCTTATATGTTTTGATGAGATCCCCTCTCATCCGTCTAAATTCCAGTGTATACAAGCCTAGTCGCTCCAGTCTCAACTGCAGAAGGACATCTTTGCTCCTGTACTCAACTCCTCTTGTTATGAAGGCCAACATTCCATTGGCTTTCTTCACTGCCTGCTGTACCTGCACGCTTCCTTTCAGTGACTGATGCACTAGGACACCCAGATCTCGTTGTAAATCCCCTTTTCCTAACTTGAAACCATTCAGATAATAATCTGCCTTTCTATTCTTACAACCAAAGTGGATAACCTCTCACTTATCCACATTAAACTGCATCTGCCATGCATCTGCCCACTCACACAACCTGTCCAAGTCACCCTGCAACCTCATAGCATCTTCCTCACAGTTCACACTGCCACCCAGCTTTGTATCATCTGCAAATTTGCTAATGGTACTTTTAATCCCTTCATCCAAGTCATTGATGTATATTGTAAATAGCTGCGGTCCCAGCACCGAGCCTTGCGGTACCCCATTTGTCACTGCCTGCCATTCTGAAAGGGACCCATTTATCCCCACTCTTTGCTTTCTGTCTGTCAACCAATTTTCTATCCGTGTCAGTAGCCTACCTCCAATACCATGCGCTCTAATTCTGCCCACCAATCTCCTATGTGGGACCTTGTCGAAGGCTTTCTGAAAGTCGAGGTACACCACATCCACCGGCTCTCCCCAGTCAATTTTCCTAGTTACATCCTCAAAAAATTCCATGCTGACTCGGAACGATCCTGTTACTGCTATCCAAATGCTCCTCAATTTCGTCTTTTACTCAGTGGGCCGAAGGGCCTGTTTCCACACTCTATCTCCAAAACTAAAAACTGAAAAACATCTTTCCTATAACATGGTGCCGAGAACTGAACACAATAGTCTAAATGCAGCCTCACCAACATCTTATATAACTGCAACATGACCTCAATACTCTAACTGACAACCATTTGTTCCTGATGTGCTTCATATTTTGGAACAAATCTAAACCCTGTTGAGTGAAACAGGAAGGAATTTTTCAGAGGATATGTGAAAATTGGTACTTAAGTGAGGAATTGAACAGAAGTGGTTTCTTAATTATTTGATGAAGTTCTTTTCTTTAAGGGCGATGGAAAACATGTTCTGTGCCAGGCATTTAAATCTAAACAGATTCATCCAAGAGGTCAGTATTATTTAAATCGGTAACTTATTTTGCTTGCATGATGAAAAATAATTTCTAACTTCAGAAGTCTGAAATCAGAGGTGCAGAATTAGGCCATTCAGCCCATCGCGTCTACTCCACCGTTCAATCATTGCTAATCTATCTTTCCCTCTCAACCCCATTCTCCTGCCTTCTCCCCATAACCCCTGATGCTCTTATTAATCAAGAATCTATCAATCTCTGCCTTAAAAATATCCATTGACTTGGCCTCCACGACGGTCTGTGGCAAATGACACAAACCTTTTGAGGCTTTGAGAAGTGAGCAGAGGACAGTAATGGGCTTAGTCATGCAACCTGGAAACGGGCCCTTTGACCCAACTTGTCCATGCTGATCAAAATGTCCCATCTACCCGCGTTTGGCCCATATCCCTCTAAACCTTTCCTATCGATGTACCTGCCCAGATGTCTTTTAATGTTAGAAAACAAGGAGTCGGAGTAACTCAACGGATTAGAAAGGATGGGAGACGGTTCGGGTCGGGACCCTTCTTCAGACTGATAGGTGGGGGAGGGTTTCGTGTGGAGCTCAGAACTAGACACAAAATGACCGGAAGGTTGGCTTGTGTCTGGTAAGCCCATTGTTGAAGAAGGGTCTCGACCCGGAATGTCACCCATCCCTACTCTGCAGAGATGCTGCCTGTCCTGCTTAGTTACTCCAGCATTTTGTGTCTCTCTTTGTTGGCTATGGAAGGTGTGATTTAGAGAGGGAAACAACATGGAGAACTGTGGAACTGGTGAAAACTACTACGGTGGAGGAAGTGGGCAAGGGGGGAAGGGAGTGTAAGTTGAACCTACTTAAAATAAAGAATTTGATGATCATCCCGCTAGTTTGTAAGCTACCCGGGCGAACTATCTATACCGCTGGTTTGATGACCTCAAAGAGCGTGATAAGGTTGGTGAAAATGGGCAGAGGTGGCAGATATTTTAATGCAAAACAATGTGAAGTACAATGTTTTGATGGGATCAGAAACACCAACATGAACTTAAAAAAAACAGCAGAACTTGTATTTGAGGGGTTATGGTGGTTATATCCGCATAAGTTTTTAGACAATAGACAATAGGTGCAGGAGGAGGCCATTCGGCCCCTCGAGCCAGCACCGCCATTCAATGTGATCATGGCTGATCATTCTCAATCAGTACCACGTTCCTGCCTTCTCCCCATACCCCCTGACTCCGCTATCCTTCAGAGCTCTATCTAGCTCTCTCTTGAATGCATTCAGAGAATTGGCCTCCTCTGCCTTCTGAAGTGACGGAGCAAGTTGACAGTCTGAAGTAGGGTCTCGACCCAAATCATCACCCATTCCTTCTCTCCTGAGATGCTGCCTGACAAGCTGAGTTACTCCAGCATTTTGTGATACCTTCGATTTGTACCAGCATCTGCAGTTATTTTCCTACACATGCGCAGGTTTACAAAGTTTGTACTTTTTTTTGCAAGAGACTGAAAAAGCATAAGATACCAAATTTTGGCAAGAGCAGTAGGGTGGCAGCATGTTGGCGCCGTGATAGAGATGCTGCCTTACAGCGCTTGCAGCTCTTGAGATCTGGGTTCGATCCCGACTACGGGTGGTGTCTGTACGGAGTTTGTACGTTCTCCCCGTGAACTTGTGGATTTTCTCTGAGATCTTCGGTTTCCTCCCACACTCCAAAGGCGTACAGATTTGTAGGTTAATTGGATTGGTAAAAGTGTAAATTCTCCTTGGTGCATGTAGGATAGTGTTAATGTGCGGGGATCGCTGGTCGTTGCAGACTCGGTGGGTCGAAGGGCCAGTTTCCACTCTGTATCTCTAAACTAAATTAAACTAAAGAGTTTACAGCACAAAAGAAAGGACATTTTGATGAACAATTGTTTGGCCAGAACTCAAGTAACATGTCTAGGAAAGATTATAAAATGAATTTCTTTAGTCGGAGGGCAGTGAATCTGTGGAATTCATTGTCACAGATGGCTGTAGAGGATGTAAATGGATAGTTTTAAGGCTGAGATTGACAGATTCTTGATTAGTAAGGGTGTCGGGGGTTATGGCAGGAGAATGGGGTTGAAAGAGAAAGATATATTAGCTTTGCTTAAATGACAGAGTAAAGTTGATGGGCTGAAAGGCCTAACTCTGCTACAAAAACCTATCAAAATAATGAAAGAGGGTACAGAAGAGGAGAGGAAATTGTGGTGTAAAGTCTCTATGGTAGTGGAACCCGATAGAACCAGGGAACATGGGTTTAAGGTGAGGGGGGAAAGATTCAATTGGGATCTGACCAGTAACTTTGTCACAAAAAGGGTGGTTGGTACAAGGAACGAGCTGCTGGAGGAGGTAGTTGAGGCAGGTACCATTGCAACATTTAACAAACACAGACAGGCACATGGATAGGACAGATTGAGAGGGATGTGAGTCAAATGCAGGCAGATGGGACTTGTGTAGTTGGGACATGTTGGTCGGCGTGGGAAAGTTGGGGTGAAAGGCCAATTTCCACACTGTATATATGACTCTATCACCATTCAATAGACAATAGACAATAGGTGCAGGAGGAGGCCATTCGGCCCTTCGAGCCAGCACCACCATTCAGTGTGATCGTGGCTGATCATTCTCAATCAGCACTAGTCGCTCCAGTCTTTCAACATATGACAGTCCCGCCATTCCGGGAATCAACCTAGTAAACCTACGCTGCATGCCCTCAATAGCAAGAATATCCTTCCTCAAATTTGGAGACCGAAACTGCACACAGTACTCCAGGTGCGGTCTCACTAGGGCCCTGTACAACTGCAGAAGGACCTCTTTGCTCCCTCTCTTTGCTCCTATACTCAACTCCTCTTGTTATGAAGGCCAACATTCCATTGGCTTTCTTCACTGCCTGCTGTACCTGCATGCTTCCTTTCAGTGACTGATGCACCCAGATCTCGTTGTACGTTATAAGACAGATTGAGAGGGATGTGAGTCAAATGCAGGCAGATGGGACTTGTGTATAGATAATAGACAATAGGTGCAGGAGGAGGCCATTTGGCCCTTCGAGCCAGCACCGCCATTCAATGTGATCATGGCTGATCATTCTCAATCAGTACCCCGTTCCTGCCTTCTCCCCATACCCTCTGACTCCGCTATCCTTAAGAGCTCTATCGAGCTCTCTCTTGAATGCATTCAGAGAATTGGCCTCCACTGCCTTCTGAGGCAGAGAATTCCACAGATTCACAACTCTCTGACTGAAAAAGTATTTCCTCATCTCAATTCTAAATGGCCTACCCCTTATTCTTAAACTGTGGCCCCTGGTTCTGGACTCCCCCAACATTGAAGAAGGGTCTCGACCCGAAACGTCACCCATTCCTTCTCTCCCGAGATGCTGCCTGACCTGCTGAGTTACTCCAGCATTTTGTGAATAAATTGGGAACATGTTTCCTGCCTCTAACGTGTCCAATCCCTTAATAATCTTGTACGTTTCGATAAGATCTCCTCTCTGTAGTTGGGCCATGTTTATCGTCATGTGCACCGGGATACAGCAAAGAGCTTTTTTTCGCGTGCGAATGTGATCAAAATCCTGCTGCAGTTTTGATAACCGTTTGTTTGCCTATCTGCTATACAACCCACTTTGGTGTCATCTGCAAACTGAGCTTCCAAGTGTCCACCTTGTCTATTCAGCTACCCCCCCCCCCCCCCCCCCTTGGGTCACCTCCCCCGTTGCCATGGCAACAGCCCACCCGCTAGCCTGGAGCACCCGACGTGATGACGTAGTACCCCCCGCGCACGCCCGACGTGGTGACGCGATGCCGGGCGACGGCCTCATCCGCGACACTCCCTGCGTGATGACGTGCCGGCGGGCGGCGCAGCGCGATGGCGGGTGACGCTCCAATGGCGAACGCGATGCGACTCCGCAACCAGCTGCAGACGGTCTACAAGCTCGACCCGCTGCGGAACGAGGTATGGAAATGAAAGGCCGGGACAGGGGGTGGGTGGATGATGGCGGCCGGAGGCGGACAGAGGACGGGACGGGTTGCCGGGTTTAAAACGCGGTCGCCGTACGGAGGGAGGGTCCTCGGCGATCGAGTGCAAGGCCGCTGCTCCCGCTCCTCGCCGCCATGTTGGTGCAGGAACTCCGGCGCTCTCGTCGCAGTGCGCATGCGTCATCGCCGTGGTCGGGACGCGCATGCGTCACATCGCCGGCTCCAAGGTCGTGCGCATGGGCGTGATGTCCTTGTTTTTTTGGCGGCAACCCGCACGTGGTTTCATTGATGAAATCCCTGATCCGTTTCCCTTTCTCCAACCACCACTGTTCATAAACTGATCATCCAGAAAATGCAAAAAATCTCCAGTTGCCTGAAATCTTTCGTTAGTTTTGTTTTATCACGTGTACCTTTTAGATTAGACAATAGGTACAGGAGGAGGCCATTCGGCCCTTCGACCCAGCACCACCATTCAATGTGATCATGACTGATCATTCTCAATCAGTACCCCGTTCCTGCCTTCTCCCCATACCCCCTGACTCCGCTATCCTTAAGAGCTCTATCTAGCTCTCTCTCTTGAATGCATTCAGAGAATTGGCCTCCACTGCCTTCTGAGGCAGAGAATTCCACAGATTCACAACTCTGATTGAAAAAGTTTTTCCTCATCTCTGTTCTAAATGGCCTACCCCTTATTCTTAAACTGTGGCCCCTTGTTCTGGACTCCCCCAACATTGGGAACATGTTTCCTGCCTCCAACTCCAACGCCTTAATAATCTTGTACGTTTCGATAAGATCCCCTCTCATCCTTCTAAATTCCAGTGTATACAAGCCTAGTCGCTCCAGTCTTTCAACATATGGCAGTCCCGCCATTAACATATGACAGTCCCGCCATTAACATATGACAGTCCCGCCAGATGCTGGTTTAAACCGAGGTTAGACACAAAAAGCTGGAGTAACTCAGCGGGACGGGCAGCATCTCCGGAGAGAAAGGAATGGGTGATGAAGAAGGATCACAACCCGAAACCTAAAGCTGAGCTCTCTCTTGAATGCATTCAGAGAATTGGCCTCCACTGCCTTCTGAGGCAGAGAATTCCACAGATTCACAACTCTGACTGCAAAAGTATTTCCTCATCTCCGTTCTAGTTTACAGTTTAATTTATTGTCAGGTGTACCGAGGTACACTTTAAAAGTTTTCGTCTAGATGTACAGCGTGCAAACAGGCAAAGATACAGATTGCAGAAAATAGTGTAGGAAGGAACTGTAGATGCTGGTTTAAACCGAAGATAGACACAAAATGCTGGAGTAACTCAGCTGGACAGGCAGCATCTCTACATAGAAGGAATGGGTGACGTTTTGGGTCGGGACCCTTCGTCAGACCAGTTCTCAGCATTGTGAAGCCACCGTTCCAAGACAGAAAATACGTTCTTGCATATCTCGGTCTGAAGAAGGGTCTTGGCCCGAAACACCATCCATCTTCTATCCAGAGATGCTGCCTGTCCAGTTGAGTTACTCCAGCATTTTGTGTCTCTGTTCAGTTTAGAGACACAGTGAGCAAATAGGGCCTTCGGCCCACCAAGTCTGTACTGACCAGTGATCCCTACACACTAGGGACAATTTACAATTTTACCGAAGCCAATTAGCCTACAAACCTGTACGTCTTTGGAGCGTGGGAGATAACCCAGAGACAACCCGCACAGGTCACAGGGAGAACGTACAAACTCCGTTCAGATATGCACCCTTAGTCAGGATCGAACCCGGGTCTCTGGTGCTGTAAGACAACAACTCCACCGCTGTGCTACCATGCTGTCCTAGCTGTACCCAATTACAATCGATCTGTCCACAGTGTTCAGATACAGGATAAATGGAATAACATTTAGTACAAGATAATGTTCACGAAAGTCCGATTAAAGTTAGTTCAAGAATCACCAATGATTAGTACAAGTGTCAATAGACAATAGACAATAGGTGCAGGAGTAGGCCATTCAGCCCTTCGAGCCAGCACCGCCATTCAATGCGATCATGGCTGATCACTCTCAATCAGTACCCCGTTCCTGCCTTCTCCCCATACCCCCTCACTCCGCTA
Organism: Rhinoraja longicauda; assembly: GCF_053455715.1. Classification (NCBI taxonomy): domain Eukaryota; kingdom Metazoa; phylum Chordata; class Chondrichthyes; order Rajiformes; family Arhynchobatidae; genus Rhinoraja; species Rhinoraja longicauda. The sequence continues at coordinate 5,444,938 of NC_135953.1, read as the reverse complement.
TCCTTAAGAGCTCTATCCAGCTCTCTCTTGAAAGCATCCAACGAACTGGCCTCTACTGCCTTCTGAGGCAGAGAATTCCACACCTTCACCACTCTCTGACTGAAAAAGTTCTTCCTCATCTCCGTTCTAAATGGCCTACCCCTTATTCTTAAACTGTGGCCCCTTGTTCTGGACTCCCCCAACATTGGGAACATGTTTCCTGCCTCTAATGTGTCCAATCCCCTAATTATCTTATATGTTTCAATAAGATCCCCCCTCATCCTTCTAAATTCCAGTGTATACAAGCCCAATCGCTCCAGCCTTTCAACATACGACAGTCCCGCCATTCCGGGAATTAACCTAGTTTGGAGGGAGATATAGAATAGCCATAGATGGACACAAAAAGTTGGAGTAACTCAGCGGGACAGGCGGCAGAAGGAATGTGTGATGTTTCGCGTCGAGACCCTTTTTTAGACTTGTTAGGGATAAGGGAAACGAGAGATATAGATGGTGATGTGGAGAGATAAAGAACAATGAATGAAAGATATGCAAAAAAGTAACGATGATAAAGGAAATATCGTCGAGACCCTTCTTCAGACTGATGTCAGCGGAGGGGGCGGGACAAAGATAGGATGTAGTAGGAGACAGGAAAACCCTCTCTTTCCCCTCCCCCTTCCCAGTTCTCCCACTAGTCTTCCTGTCTCCTACTGCATCCTATCTTTGTTCCGCCCCCCTCCCCTGACATCAGTCTGAAGAAGGGTCTTGACCCGAAATGTCACCCATTCCTTCTCTCCAGAGATGCTGCCTGACCCGCTGAGTTATTCCAGCATTTTGTGTCTGCCTTCGGTATATGTGACAATAACTCAACTAAACTAAACTCATGTTATGAGTACCGAGGTACAGTGCAAAGCTTTTTTGTTGCATGCTATCCAGTCAGTGAAAAGACCACACATGATTACGATCAAGCTGTCCACAGTGCACAGATACTCGGTCAGGGAAGTAACATTTAGTGCTAGATAAAGTCCAGTTAAAGTCAGATTTAAGATAATCCGAGGGTCTCCAATGAGGTACATGATGGGTCTGGTTGGTGAGAGGTTTTCTGGTGGAAGGTGCTCTATCAACGGGTAGCAAATCAGAAATTGCCGTTTTTTATGTTTCATTCTATGGTAAGTTCACCTTCATAAGTTCTAGGAGCAGAGTTAGGCCATTTGGCCCATCAAGCCTATTCCGCCATTTAATCATGGCTGATCTATCTAATTGGTAAGCATGCTACCAATTGTTTGGCTCTGAAATAACTGCCTAATTTTCTAGGCTTTCACATATAAAGTGTTAACAATCTCTCAGCTTTATGTCCCTTGAGTCAATCTCAGACTTATTCACTCGTGTCCCATGGCTTTGACTTGTAGGTACTATAGGATGGATCAATGTTGTTGAAACCTTTCCCACATCCACCCACCAAATTGTCCATGGGGAGCCCGTCTTGCCCAGGGCAGGCCACACATGACATTGATATAGATGACTGCCAACTTCAGTGCGGCTCAGTGGTGCAACGGTAGAGCTGCTGCCTCACAGCACCAGAGACCCGGGTTCGATCATGACCACGGGTGCCTTCTGTATGGAGTTTGTACGTTCTCCCCGTAACCTGCGTGGGTTTTCACCGGGTGCTCGGGGTTCCTCCCACACTCGAAAGACGTACAGGTTTGTAGGTTAATTGACTTGGTTAAATTGTAAATTGTCCCGTGTGTGTAGGATAGTGTTGGTGTGCAGGGATCGTTGGTCGGCACAGACTCGATGGGCCAAAAGGCCTGTTTCCGCGCAGTATCTCTAAACAAAAACTAAACGACCCTCTGAAGTGGTTCAACAAACCGATTCATTCCATCATAAATTCATAACTTCATAAGTCATAGGAGCATAGAGTCATACAGCATGGAATCAGGCCCTTCAGCTCAACTTCACCTCGCTGACCAACATGTCCCACCTACACTAGCCCCACCTGCCTGAGTTTGGCCCATATCCCTCTAAACCTTCCCTATCATGTACCTGTCTAAATGTTTCTTAAACGTTGCGATAGCCACGATCTTGCTTGGTAAAGCAAGAAGAGCAGTTGGAGAAAGGTCTGAAGAAGGGTCTCGACCCGAAATGTCACCCATTCCCTCTCTCCTAGTTGCTGCCTGACCTGCTGAGTTACTCCAGCACTTTGTGATACCTTCGATTTGTACCAGCATCTGCAGTTATTTTCCTGCACAGTTGGAGAAATGTGGAATCACATGCAGTGAAAGGGAAATTGATCTTAATTTTAAATTTGTAACTGATGAATTTTTATTAACTTAATTGGCCCATCGGGCCTGCTTCGCCATTCAGTGATGGCTGATTTTATTTTCCACTCTGAACCCCAGACTTCTGCCTTCTCCCCATAACCATTGATGCCCTTGCTAATCAAGAACCTGTCGATCTCAGCTTTAGAAATACACAAAAACTTGGGCTCCACTGCCGTCTGTGGCAATGAATTCCACAGATTCACCACCCTCCGACTAAAGAAATCCCTCCTCACCTTCAAAGGTACGTCCTTTTATTTTGAGGATATGGCCTCTGGTCGTAGATATGTAGTGTAAGAAAATAACTGCAGATGCTGGTACAAATGGAAGGTATCACAAAATGCTGGAGTAACTCAGTAGGTCAGGCAGCATCTCGGGAGAGATACTCTGGTCCTAGATATTATTCATAGTACCGTCAACCCCAAATACTAATTAATCTACAACTGTTTAAGTACCATTGACACAAAATGCTCGAGTAACTCAGCGGGTCAGGCAGCATTTCTGGAGAGAAGGAATGGGTGATGTTTCGGGTCGAGACCCTTTTTCAGACGAGTCAGGGAGCAGACTAGTTATGGTCACACAGGCAGGATCTGTTAAGGCGCAATAGCGCAGCGGCAGAGTTGCTGCCTCACAGCGCCAAAGACCCGGATTCTCTCTTGACTACGGGTTTTCTCCGGGTGCTCCGGTTTCCTCCGAAACTCCAAAGACGTACAGGTTTATAGGTTAATTGGCCTCGGCAAAGATTGTAAAATTGTCCCTGTGCGTGTAGGATAGTGCTAGTGTACAGGGATCACTGGTCGGCACGGACTCGGTGGGCCAAAGGGCCTGTTTCAGAGCTATATCTCTAAACTAAAAAAAGACTAAATTAAATCACTGTCTATATCTCTCGTTTCCCTTTCCCCCGACTAGTCTGAAGAAGGGTCTCGACTCGAAACATCATCCATTCTTTGTCTCCAGGGATGCTGCCTGTCCCGCTGAGTTACTCCAGCATTTTGGGTCTATCTTTGTTAAGTAATATCTCTCTTTAAAATTCTCACTGTTGTTTTCAAATCCTTGTATGGTCTCGCCTTTTCATATCTCGCTATCTCTTCCAGCTCCGTAATTTCAAGATTTATGTTCCTCCAGCTATAATCTAGATAATCTCTGATTTTAATCATACCAACAGTGGCAGGTGTTCCTTTAACTGCCGAGGCCACAAGGCAGCGGGGCGCAGCTGGTAGAGCTGCTGCATCACAGTGCCACAGGCCCAGGTTCAATCCTGACCTCTGCTGCTGTCTATGGAGTTTACCCGTTCTCCCTGTGACGGTGTGGGTTTCCTCCGGCTGCTCCGGTTCCTTACTACATTCCAAAGGCAAGGCTTGTAGGGTTAATTGGTCTCTATAAATTGCCCCTCGTGTAAATTGCCGCTGGTTTGTGGGAATGAATGCGAAATTGGGATAACCTCGAATTTCTATGGATGTAGAAGTCTTTGACATTTTCAACCTGGGGGAAGAAGGTTCTAACTGTCTACACCTGGCATAATTTCATATACTTCTATCAGGTCTCCGTATCAACCTCTGGCACTCTAGAGGAAACAATCCTAGTTTGTACACCCTCTCTTGTAGCTAATACCCCTAATGCAAACAGCATTCTGATGAAGATATTCACAAAGTGCTGGAGTAACTCTGGATCAGGCAGCATCTCTGGAGAAAAAGGATGGGTTGCATTTTGGGTCGGGACCCTTCTACCTTCAGGCAGACCTCTTCTGCACTCAGTGGGAATTAGAGGTGCAAATGTGTGGGATGATTGCAGAAAGCTGTAAGAGTAATGAGATAGTATTTGTGCAATCTCCTTTAATTTCCTTGATAGTGACCGGGGCAACCATGGTGCAAAGGGCTTCGATGTAGTGGAATTTGTTTTTATGGCTGCCCAATACTGGCACAATACTCTTGGAAACGAGGTGGGGCAGGTGAAATCAGTGTCAATGTGGGACTATTTCGGAACAGTCATAGGGTCAGACAGCACAGAAACAGGCCCTTCGGCTCAACTGGTGTTTGCCGACCAAGATGCCCCAACTGCACTAGTCCTGCCTGCTTGTGTATGGCCCATTTCCCTCTAAACCTTTCCTATCCGTGTACCTTTCCAAATATTTTTCAGCTACCTCCTCTGGCAGTTCGTTCCATACATCCACCACCATCTGTGGGAAAAGGTTTCCTCTCGGGTTCCTATTAAATCTATCCCCTCTCACCTTAAACCCATGTCCTCTGGTTCTTGATTCCCCTATTCTAGGTAAAATACTCTTTCCATTGACCCTATCCATCCCCCTCATGATCTTACACACCTCTACAAGATCACCCCTCATCCTCCTGCACTGCAGGTAATAAAGTCCAAGCCTGCCCAACCTCTCCCTGTAGTTCAGGCCTTCAAAACCTGGGAACATCCCCGTAGATCTTCCCTACACTATTCCCATTGAGCATGACTCTCAGTTTTTGAATAGTTATGGAGAAAGGTCCTGCCTTACAGCGAATGCAGCGTCGGAGACCCGGGTTCCATCCCGACTACGGGTGCAGTCTGCTCGGAGCTTGCATGTGTGTCGAAAATATGTTTTTAAAATCATGAGGGGAAAGATTTTAAAGGGATCTGGTGAATGCATACCGACTTTTTCCCAGAGAAGTGGCATAAAAAACTGGGCATTGGTTTAAGGTGAGAGGGGAAAGATTTAAAAGGGATCTGAGGGACAACGTCTGAGGGTGATGGCTATATGGAATAAACTGCTGGAAAAGGTATTTGAGGCAGGGTCAATAATGGCATTTAAAAGACATTTGGGCAGGCACATGGATAAGAAAGGTTTAGAATTTTTTTAATTGTTTTTATATACAATAGGTGCAGGAGTAGGCCATTCGGCCCTTCGAACCAGCACCACCATTCAATGTGATCATGGCTGATCATTCTCAATCAATACCCCGTTCCTGCCTTCTCCCCATACCCCCTGACTCCGCTATCCTTAAGAGCCCTAACTAGCTCTCTCTTGAATGCATTCAGAGAATTGGCCTCCACTGCCTTCTGAGGCAGAGAATTCCACAGATTTACAACTCTCTGACTGAAAAAGTTTTTCCTCATCTCCATTCTAAATGGCCTATCCCTTATTCTTAAACTGTGGCCCCTGGTTCTGGACTCCCCCAACATTGGGAACATGTTTCCTGTCTCTAACGTGTCCAACCCCTTAATAATCGTAGACAAAACATGGGCAAATGGGAGTAGCTTCTTGGTCTGTATGGACGATTGACCAAAGGGCCTGTTTCCATGCTGTGATTCGAACACTCGAAGGGCGGCACAATAGTGCAGCGGTAGAGTTGCTGCCTTACAGCGAATGCAGCGCCGGAGACCCGGGTTCGATCCCAGTCTGTACGTAGTTTGTACTGTTCTCCCCGTGACCTGCGTGTCTTTTCACCAACATCTTCGGTTTCCTCCCGCACTCCAAAGATGTGTAGGTTGATTGGTTTGGTATAAATGTAAATTGTCCCTAGCGTGTGTAGTACAGTGTTAATGTGCGAGGATTGCTGGTCGATGTGGGCCCAAAGGCCTGTTTTTGCACTGTGACTCTAAACTAATGTTGTGCATTTGTGGAATTCTCTGCCACAGAAGGTAGTGGAGGCCAATTAACTGGATGAATTTAAAAGGGAGTTAGATAGAGCTCTAGGGGCTAGCGGAATCAAGGGATATGGGGAGAAGGCAGGCACGGGTTACTGATTGTGGATGATCACAATGAATGGCGATGCTGGCTCGACGGGCCAAATGGCCTCCTCCTGCACCTATTTTCTATGTTTCAAGGACTGTAGCAAGTCAAGCTCTGTCACAAGGGCGTGTAGAAAGGAACTGCAGATGCTGGTAGATACCGAAGATAGACACCAAGTACTGGTGTAACTTGGTGGGGCAGGCAGCATCTCTGGAGAAAAAGGACGGGTGACGTTTCGGGTAGGGAACCTTTGGACATTTTGGTTCGGACGTTTCAGGTCAGACAGCTGAAGAAGGGTCCCGAGCCGAAAGATCGGCCCATCTTTTTCTCCATAGATGCTGTGTGACCTGCTGACTTACCTCCTGCACATTGTGTCTATCTTCGCACGGGCAACTGGGGTTGGGTAATTAAATGATAACAAGGCAGTTAGGTGTCTGAAGAAAGGTTCCGATCCAAGGTGTCACCTGTCCGTGTTTGCCAGGATTGCTGCCTGACCTGCTGAGTTACTCCAGCACTTTGTGTCGGGGTGGGCAATTAACTGTTGGCCCAGTCTGTGAAGCCCACATTCTTTGCTTCATTCAGCTGCATGAAGCCCACATTTCTTCATGATAATATAAAAGTTCTGAAACATTGAGTTTTCCAATTTCAAGTGACCCACATTCCCCGTGCACCTTTCCCTCTCCTTGTAGTCCTGCATTCGAAACGCTATCTCCCACTGCGGTTAGAAAATAAATCTCATCTCCATCTTTTTAATCAAACCGTAAATCTATACCTCCTGCCTTCAGACTCTTCTGCCGCAAAGATCTCTGGCATAAATTGTCCCGGTTTTTAAAGATCTATTTAACAATTAAGTGTCATCGTCAGAAGGTGTTGACACTGGCCGCTGATACGATCAGTTGCGTGACTCGCGGGCTTGTGATTTATCGTTGGCAGGAAGAAGTAAAAGTGAAGATTAAAGACCTGAACGAACACATCGTCTGTTATCTGTGTGCCGGCTACTTCATCGATGCAACCACGATCACAGAGTGTTTACATGCATGTGAGTTTTTGAAGAGAGACTTCTCCCGAGTTGCTGACTCATGGAACCTCAACATTAAAGGGTGTGCGGAGACCTTCCGTGCAGCGTTGGCTGGGAGTCCAGGGATGAGGGAGGAGCAGCGATGCAAAGAATCTTTCTGTTCGGCTTTCAAATGAGGGCTGCTGTGTCATAGCACTTGCGAGGCAGCAGCGGGTCAAAAGAGTCATAGCGTGAAAACAGGCCCTTCGGCCCACACCGACCAACATGTCCCATCTGCTCTATTCCCACCTGCCTGCGTTTGGCCCATATCGCTCTAAACATAACCGATCCATGCGCCTGTCTAAATGTTTCTTCAACGTTGCGATTGTACCTGCCTCAAATACCTCCTCGGGCAGCTCGTTCCGTACACCCCACCACCTTTTGTGTAAAAAAGTTACCACTCTGGTTCCTGTTAGACCCAGCCTACTCAACCTCTCCCTACAGCTCACACCCTCTAGTCCTGGCAACATTTTTTAGATTTAGAGATACAGGCCCTTCGGCCCACTGAGTCCGCGCCGCCCAGCGACCCCTACACATTAACACTATCCTACACACACACTAGGGACATTTTTAAAAAAACATTTTACCCAGTCAATTAACCTACATACCTGTACGTCTTTGGAACATTCTCATAAATCTTCTCTGCACCCTTTCCGGCTTGACAACATCAGGCATGTGAATTTTCCGCGTTTTTAAATGATCAATTTTCCGCGCTTTTTGTATGTTTTCCACGTTTTTCACTTTGCGAAAATCGTGTTTACCAGCTGAGAAATCGGATCGGGAAAAAAAAGAAAAGAAACGTTGTATAGACTTGTAATGAACACTGGGGGTTCCGCTAGAGGTCGCTAGCGGTTCCGCGAGAAATCCCCTGCGCACCCTGGAAGTCTCCCCGAAAATGTGGCACCTAGGCTGGGCAAGGCAGCCAATCTCGACCTCATCGGGACTTCCGTGGCCAATTTGTCAATTCGGCCGCTAGAGGTCGCTATGGGTTCGGCGAGAAATTCCCCGCGCCATGGAAGTCTCCCCGAAAATGTGGCACCGAGGCTGGGCAAGGCAGCCAATCTCGACCTCATCGGGACTTCCATGGCTGATCGGTGGGTTGAATTTGCAACCTGCGGCCGGGGCTGTGGAACTCCAGCCCAGCTGGAGCCAGCAAATCTATCCCCTTAACCGACTTCAATAGACAATAGACAATAGGTGCAGGAGTAGGCCATTCAGCCCTTCGAGCCAGCACCGCCATTCAATGCGATCATGGCTGATCATTCTCAATCAGTACCCCGTTCCTGCCTTCTCCCCATACCCCTTACTCCGCTATCCTTAAGAGCTCTATCCAGCTCTCTCTTGAAAGCATCCAACGAACTGGCCTCCACTGCCTTCTGAGGCAGAGAATTCCACACCTTCACCACTCTCTGACTGAAAAAATTCTTCCTCATCTCCGTTCTAAATGGCCTACCCCTTATTCTTAAACTGTGGCCCCTTGTTCTGGACTCCCCCAACATTGGGAACATGTTTCCTGCCTCTAATGTGTCCAATCCCCTAATTATCTTATATGTTTCAACCTTGGCCTGCTGGATAAACCAGCAAAGCTCTGCAACCAAGAGTGCCAGAAAATCAGTGGTGGAACTGTAATGAGTAAATATTAAATTTAACTGTAAGATTATATAACTAAATTAATTAAGACGGGGTTAAAATATAAAACAGCAGAAAAGCCAATTACCACCTTTTTGGGCTGATTATCAATTAATGTGCGAATTTACTTAAATGTTATTAGTGTACAGTGACATATTCATATTATTTTGTAATGTCTGTTTTTGCACTAAAAGGGGCTTGAGACTGGTAATTTTGTGTGTAAATTTTCCAATTGTTTGACCCCCGCTGTATGCCTCGCCCAAGTGCCCGGCTCTTTTCCTTTTTTTTTTTAACCTTACTCGCATGCCTGCAGCATCGTTCCGAGAAACATGGTGCCTTGAACTGAACAGAGAAGGCTCGGATAGAGTGGATGAGAAGAGGATGTTCCCGCTAGTGGGAGAGTCTAGGACTAGGGGTCACAGCCTCAGAGTTAAAGGACATTCCTTTAGGAAGGAGATGAGGAGGAATTTATTTAGTCAAGTCAAGTTTATTTGTCACATACACATACAAGACATGTAGTGAAATGAAAGGTCACCTACAGTCCAGCAGTAGAGCAATAAAAATAAACAATTTCACACACAATCACAACCAATTCTGTGGAATTCTTTGCCACAGAAGGCTGTCGAGGCTGTCAATGGATATTTTTAAGGTAGTTGTGGCAGGGACTATCATATTTTAAGAAACATTTAGACAGGTACATTGATAGGATAGGTTAGTGGGATATGGGCAAACATAGGCAGGTGGGACTATTGTATAATCGTATAAAGCGCCTTTTCCACACTATGACTCGACAACTAATAGACACAAAGTGCTGGAGTAACTCCGCAGGTCAGGCAGCATCTCTTGGAAACATGGACAGGTGACGTTGCAGATCGAGACCCTTCTTCAGAGATGCTGCCTGACCTGTTCGGTTACTCCAGAACATTGTGCCCTTTTGTGTATTAACCAGCTTTGTTTCTACATTTTGAGCAATAGAATATTGCCCCCACTTTTGCAGACGCTGGTCTGAATCTTCTCTTCCTCATGTTCCCCCAGCAAAATATGACCTTGTAATCAACTAGTCACAAAAAGCGCAAGCTCTCCAGTCAATTTTTTTCCCTTTTATTCTGTCTTACTTGTTTTTCTCTTGGTTCCATCTTATCATTGTCTCCTACCATTCCTTCCCTGAGCCCATTCTACATTTTAGTTTAGTTTAGAGGTACAACGTGGGAGCAGGCCGTTCGGCCCACTAAGTCCGCGCCGACAAACCTGTACATCTTTGGTGTGGGAGGAAACCAGACATCCTGGAGAAAACCCAGGACACGGGGAAAACGTACAAACTCTGTACAGACAGCACCCATAGTCGGGATGGAACCCGGGTCTCTGGCACTGTGAGGCAGCAACTCTACCGCTGCGCCACCGTGCCACCTGTGGAGATTATAGAATTTTTATCACATCATGGTTAATAGGTTTTTGTTTTAAGTTCCAGGCTTGTCCTCTGAGTCACCCAGCTTTCTGCATTCTTAGTTTAGTTTAGAGATACAGCGCGGAAACAGGCCCTTTGGCCCACTGAGTCTGCGCCGCCCAGCGATCCCCGCACATTAACACTATCCTACACACACTAGGGATAATTTACACATACATCAAGCCAATTAATCTGCAAACTTGTACATCTTTGAAGTGTTGGAGGAAACCGAAGATCTCGGGAGAAAAGCCACGCAGTCACGGGGAGAACGTACAAACTCCATGTAGACAGCACCTGTAGTCTGGATCAAACCTGGGTAAGGCAGCAACTCTACCGCTGTGTCACCGTGCTGCCCTTGGGCTTGAAGATGAGACATTCTGGTGTCTTAAGGCAGACCTTTTTTTCCCCAAGTTATTATAAATCTGAAGATCCTCGTCCTACTTGGGCATCGCACATATTTCTTCCGCCATCTTTTACCAACCCAGTCACTCTGCTCCTCTTCTGTTCTCCGTATTCTCATCTCCCATCCCTGTTAAGATTTCAGCATCTGCAGTTTCTTGCAACTCCCGAGTTCGTAAGATCATAAGACATAGGAGCAGAACTAGGCCATTTGGCCCATCGAGCCTACTCTGCCATTCAGTCAGTGCTGATTTACTTATCAATGTCCACTTTAAAAATACCCAGTGAGGGCCGCCATTGCCGTGTGTGGCAATGAATTCCACAGAGTCACCATCTAGCGAAAGTAATTTCTCCTCATTTCCTTTCTAAAAGTTGCATCCTTTTTCTCTGGGGATGTGCCCTCTGCTCCTAGACTCTCCTAGCTGTGAAAACATCCTCTCCATATCCACTCTATCCAGGCTTTTCATTGCCCGATGGCCTGAGCTATAAGGGAGAGATTTCCAAGCAAGGGCTTTATTTCTTGGAGCGCAAGAGGTTGAGCGACGATCTTACAGAGGTGTAAAATCATGAGCGAAATAGATGGGGTGAATGCACAGTCTTATTAGATTTAGATTTTTTTAGATTTAGAGATACAGCGTGGAAACAGGCCCTTCGGCCCACCGGGTCCGCGCCGCCCAGCGATCCCCGCACATTAACACTATCCTACACACACTAGGGACAATTTTTACATTTGCCCAGCCAATTAACCTACATACCTGTACGTCTTTGGAGTGTGGGAGGAAACCGAAGGTCTCGGAGAAAACCCACGCAGGTCACGGGGAGAACGTACAAACTCCGTACACGCTTGGGGGAATCATGAGTAGAGGGGCAACTTTTTCACAAAGAGAGCCTTGGGTAGATGGAAGAGCTGCTAGAAGAGGTAGTTGAGGCAGGTGCCAGAACAGGATTTGAAAGACATTTGGACAGGTACATGGAATGGGCCAAATCTAGCCAGGCAGGACCAGCATAGATGAGGCACCTTGGTCAGCACGGGCAAGTTGGGCCGAAGGGACTAACACCCTGCTGTATGACTCTGTGTCTGACTTTACGAGAAGAATGTGACTGCAAGGATCCAGGTTTAGAGGGACATGGCGGCACAGTGGCACGGCGGTAGAGTTGCCTCACAGTGCCAAAGAACCAGGTTTGATCCTGACTACAGGTACTGCCTGTACGGAGTTTGTACGTTCTCCCTGTGACTGCGTGGGTTTTCTCCGGGTGCTCCGGTTTCCTCCCACACTGCAAAGACATACAGGTTTGGAGGTTGATTGGCTTCTGTAAATTGGCCCGAGTGTGTTGCATAGAACTGATGTACGGGTGATTGTTGGTTGGTGTGGACTCGGTGGGCCGAAGGGCCTGTTTCCACACTGTATCTCTGAACTAAAGTAAACACGAGCAAATACTCAAGTCAGCCTAAACCTACATGATCTCCCGGTTACTAAACATTTTAACTCCCCCTCCCATTCCCACACTGACCTTTCTATCCTGGGTCTCTTCCAGTATCAGAGGGTGGCCCAATGCAAATTGAAAGAACAGCACCTCATATTTCGCTTGGGCAGCCTTCAACCCAGCGGTATGAATATTGACTTCTCCAACTTCAAGCTTTCCCTCTCTCCATCCCACCCCATGCTAGTTCTCTGACCAGTTTGACTGTCCTCCCGATTAAATTTTATCTTTTTATGCTTCGTTGCCACCTTCCCCTAACTAACAATGATTTATTCTACATTTTTCTTGATCCTCGTCCCCTTTGATGTCTCATTTCCAAACCTTGCCCTTCATTATCTCTGTGTCTCCCTCTCCCCTGACTCTCAGTCTGAAGAAGGGTCTCAACCCGAAATGTCACCCATTCCTTCTCTCCAGAGATGCTGCCTGTCCCTCTGAGTCACTCCGGCATTCTGTGTCTTTTTACGAGCAAATGAAGCTAGATTAGATGGGCCGCCTCGGTTGGCATGGGCAAGTTGCCCTGTTTCCGTGCTGTGGGACTATGACCCTATTCATTGCTCTTCAGCCAGCCAGCCAGCAAGAATCTGGGCTGAATGTTCATGGTGTTGGCACCCAAACTTTCCTTCATCGACTGCCTCCATCGTCAATGGCTCTTGCTGAGCACAACATATTCATACAGACTTTTCTTTAAAGAAAAACTCTGAGTCAATTAATATCTGCTCCATTGGGGAACTTAACACCCTGCAATAAATGTTATTGATATTATTGCATCTTGGCAGTAAAACGCATACTTCATAAATCTTAATGTAATTGTGACTTTTATTGGTGAACCTAAATCTCCATATTTGTTTTCAAAGAGATGACTAGCAGATTTTGGGGGAATGGGTTATGAAATTTAATCAGTGCCTCAGTTGTCAATTATACAATTTCCCGTGGAGAAAATGCAGAGTAATGCCCCGATAGGAGAGTGTTAGAGATGAGCTTTAGACTGTACTTTACTTTGAGACTTCGACTTAGTCGCAGATACAGCGTGAAAACAGCACGGTGGCGCAGCGGTAGAGTTGCTGCCTCACAGCACCAGAGACCAGTGTCCGATCCTGACCACGAGTACTGTTTGTACGGAGTTTGTACATTCCCCCTGTGACTCTGTGTGTTTTCTCCGGGTGCTCCAGTTTCCTCCCACACAAAGATGTACAGGTTTATGGGTTAATTGGCTTCAGTTGAAAATTGTAAATTGTTCCAAGTGTGTTGGATAGCGCAAGTGTACGGGGATCGTTGGTCGGCATGGATTTGGTGGGCTGAAGGGCCTGTTTCCATGCAGTATGTCCAAAGTAAAGTTTGACATCTATTCGGCCCACCAAGACTGCACCGATCAGCGATCACCCCGTACACTAGCACTGTCCTACACACTCGGGACAGTTTACAATTTACAGAGGACAATCAACCTACAAACCTGCATGTCACAGGAAACAGTAGCACCCAGAGGAAACCAACGCAGGCCGCATGGAGAACGTACAAACTCCGTACAGGCAGCAGACGTAATCGGGATCGAACCCAGGTCTCTGGCGCTGTAAGGAAGTGTCTCTACCTCTGCCTGCGCAACTGTGCCACCCTGGTGCCACTTGTGATCTATATTGACAATCGATGGGATACGGCTTGTCTCAATGCCCCCTACGTTGGGTGTGTAAATTACATTTCTTGACAATGATTTTCTAATTGGTACTGATTTCTTACTGTTGGGTATGGGAACCTGATTTAATATGAAATGACTTTTAATATGAAATGACTTGCGCGATTGTACGCATGCGCGAGAAAGACTTAAGATGGAGCTAACATGAATACAGGAATGTTTGAATACTTGTGTGTGTCCGAGATTTATTCATGGTCTAATTATAGCACAAATACATAACACTTACTGTCACATGTACCGAGCTATAGTGGAAAACGTTTTCTTTGCACGCTATCCAGGCTGATCATACATGACATGAGTACAATCCAGCCGTACAACAGATAGTGCAAAGAGAAGGAAAAAAATTAGACAAACAGCGTGGAAACAGGCTCTTCGGCCCAACGCCCACTCTGATCAATATGCCCCGTCTACACTACATCTGGCGGCACGGTGGCGCAGCGGTAGAGTTACTACGGGTGCTATCTGTACGGAGTTTGCACGTTCTCCCTGTGACCTGCGTAGGTTTTCTCCGAGATCTTCGGTTTCCTCCCACACTCCTAAGACGTACAGATTTTAGTTTAATTGGCTTGGTAAATGTAAAAATTGTCCCTTGTGGGTATAGGATAATGTTAGTGTGCGGGGATCGCTGGTCGGCACGGACCTGTTGGGCCTGTTTCCACGCTGTATCTCTAAACTAAACTACCTGTCTAAATGTTTCCTGTATGTCGCAATAGTACCTGCCTCAATTACCTCCTCCAGCAGCTCGTTTTATACACCCACCACCCTGAAGTGTAAAGAAAAAAGTTGCCCTTCAGGTTCCTGTTCAATCTTCCCCCCCCCTCACCTTAAACCTATGGTTCTAGATCTAATATTGTAGAGTGGAGATAGCAAGTGCTATCCAGTCAACGGAGGTAAACCCATTCCTTCTCTCCTGAGATGCTGCCTGACCTGCTGAGTTACTCGTGCATTTTGTGAATAAATACCTTCGAGGTATAAATGGAGTCACTAGATGGGAGGTTGGTTAGTGTGATGGTCTGGGCTGCGATCTTGGATGGAGCCGTTCCCAAATTGTGCTGCGATGCGTCCCAGGCGACTGAACCATCCTACCACGACCAGAGAGAGCAGTGCTGAACTACTGTCTACCTCTTTGGTGACCCTCGGACTATCCTTGACCGGACTTTGCTGGCTTTACCTCGCACTAAACGTTATTCCCTTATCATGTATCTGTGCACTGCAAATGGGTCGACTGTAATCGTGTATTGTCTTTCTGCTGACTGGTTAGCACGCAACAAAAAGCTTTTCGCTGCACCTCGCTCGGTACATGTGACAATAAACTGAATTGAACTGAAATGTTTTCCACAGGGCATCTGTAGAGATTGGTGAGAGCCAGAGTATGAAGCTGAACTAAATTGTGCTTGCAATACATGCTCATACCACCAGGTGTTGCTGTTTCTCCTGATATCATTCTGGAGGGCGTGCAGCGTAGGCTTACTAGGTTAATTCCCGGAATGGCGGGACTATCATATGTTAAAAGACTGGAGCGACTAGGCTTGTATACACTGGAATGTAAGAAAATAACTGCAGATGCTGGTACAAATCGATTTATTCACAAAATGCTGGAGTAACTCAGCAGGTCAGGCAGCATCTCGGGAGAGAAGGAATGGGTGACGTTTCGGGTCGAGACCCTTCTTCAGACTGATGTCGGGGGTGGGACAAAGGAAGGATATAGGTGGAGACAGGAAGATAGAGGGAGATCTGGGAAGGAGGAGGGGAAGGGAGGGACAGAGGAGCTATCTGAAGTTGGAGAATTCGACGTTCATACAACCGGGCCGCAAACTGCCCAGGCAAAATATGAGGTGCTGCTCCTCCAATTTCCGGCGGGCCTCACTATGGCACTGGAGGAGGCCCATGACAGAGAGGTCAGACTGGGAGGGGGAGTTAAAGTGCTGGGCCACCGGGAGATCAGTTGCGTTAATGCGGACCGAGCGCAGGTGTTCAGCGAAGCGATCGCCGAGCCTGCGCTTGGTTTCGCCGATATAGATAAGTTGACATCTAGAGCAGCGGATGCAATAGATGAGGTTGGAGGAGGTGCAGGTGAACCTCTGTCTCACCTGGAAAGAATGTTTGGGTCCTTTAATGGAGTTGAGGGGGGAGGTAAAGGGACAGGTGTTGCATCTCGTGCGGTTGCAAGGGAAAGTGCCCGGGGTTAGGGTGGTTTGGGTAGGAAGGGACGAGTGGACCAGGGAGTTACGGAGGGAACGGTCTCTGCGGAATGCAGAGAGGGGAGGGGATGGGAAGATATGGCCAGTGGTGGGGTCCTGTTGTAGGTGACGGAAATGTTGGTGGATGATATGTTGGATCCGCTGGCTGGTGGGGTGGAAGGTGAGAACGAGGGGGATCCTGTCCTTGTTGCGAGTGGGGGGATGGAGAGCAAGAGCGGAGTTGCGGGATGTAGAAGAGACCCTAGTGAGAGCCTCATCTATAATGGAGGAGGGGAAGCCCCGTTTTCTGAAAAACGAGGACATCTCGGAAGCCCTAGTCTGAAACACCTCATCCCGGGCGCAGATGCGGCGTAGACGGAGGAATTGGGAGTAGGGGATAGACTTTTTGCAGGGGACCGGGTGGGAAGAAGTGTAGTCCAGATAGCTGTGCGAGTCGGTGGGCTTGTAATAAATGTCCGTCACTAGTTTTTCTCCTGTGATGGAGATGGTGAGGTCCAGAAACGGGAGGGAGATGTCAGAGATAGTCCAGGTATATTTAAGGGCAGGATGGAAATTGGAGGTGAAGTGTATAAAGTCAGTGAGTTCTGCATGGGTGCAAGAGGTAGCACCAATGCAGTCGTCGATGTAGCGGAGGTAGAGTTCGGGGATGGGGCCAGTGTACGTCTGGAACAGGGATTGTTCGACGTACCCGACAAAGAGGCAGGCGTAGCTAGGGCCCATGCGAGTGCCCATAGCTACGCCTCTGGTTTGGAGGAAGTGGGAGGAGTCAAAGGAGAAGTTGTTGAGGGTAAGAACCAGCTCTGCTAGGCGGAGGAGAGTGTTGGTCGATGGGGATTGGCTGGTTCTACGGTCGAGGAAGAAACGGAGGGCTTCGAGACCATCCTTGTGGGGGATGGAAGTGTAGAGTGACTGGACATCCATGGTGAAAATGAGGGAGTGGGGGCCTGGGAACCGGAAGTTATCCAGGAGATGGAGAGCGTGTGAGGTGTCTTGGACGTAGGTGGGGAGGGATTTGACCAGGGGGGATAGGATGGAGTCAAGGTAGGTAGAGATAAGTTCGGTGGGGCATGAGCAGGCAGAGACAATGGGTCTGCCGGGACAATTGTATACACTGGAATTTAGAAGGATGAGAGGAGATCTTATCGAAACGTATAAGATTATTAAGGGGTTGGACACGTTAGAGGCAGGAAACATGTTCCCAATGTTGGGGGAGTCCAGAACAAGGGGCCACAGTTTAAGAATAAGGGGTAGGCCATTTAGAACGGAGATGAGGAAAAACCTTTTCAGTCAGAGAGATGTGAATCTGTGGAATTCTCTGCCTCAGAAGGCAGTGGAGGTCAATTCTCTGAATACATTCAAGAGAGAGCTAGATACTCTTAAGGATAGCGGAGTCAGGGGGTATGGGGAGAAGGCAGTAACGGGTTACTGATTGAGAATGATCAGCCATGATCACATTGAATGGTGGTGCTGGCTCGAAGGGCCGAATGGCCTCCTCCTGCACCTATTGTCTATTCTGTGTTATAGAGTGTCATACATTGTGTTCAATAGTGTTAGGATGTTAATATTGCAGCACATGTTATTAAGTAGGTGTTATTGTGCTTCAAGGGAAGCAGATGCATGAACAAACATTTAATCAGCTTACTATATAATATAATAATATTCATTTATTGTCATTGCAACGAGTACAACGAAATTAAAAAATAGCCAATCCTGACGGTGCGTAAAAACATATATGCAATAAATGCAAAAACAAATAAATACAATTATATTAAGTACAAAAGTTTTTAACAGTGTTGCCTAGTGCAGAAGGTAGTGTTCAGTTCTCGTATGGCCCTGGGGTAAAAACTGTTCTTAAGTCTGTTTGTTCGGGATTTGATCGACCTGAAACGTCGACCAGAGGGCAGATGAACAAACAGACGGTGGCCGTGTATTGTCTTTCTGCTGCAGTCTAGAGTGTTTCATTGTCATATGTGCCAGATAGAACAATGAAATTCTCACTTGCTGCATCACAACAGAATATGCAAACATAGTACACTGTAAATAATAATAATAATAAGTCTATTGTAGTTCAGAGCTTATTTGAGGTTGTGGTGTTTAATAGCCTGATGGCTGTAGGGTAGAAGCTGTTCCTGGACGTTACAGTTTTCAGGCTCCTGAACCTTCTTCCCGATGGCAGGGGTGAAATGAGTGCATGGCCAAGATGGTGTGGGTCTCTGATGATGCTGGCTGCCGTCTGGCCCTTTGGCCTTCCTATATCCACATTAGCCATAAGGGGCCGATCTATTGTAAGCCCATTCTGCAGCGTTTGGAACGCAGCCTTCTCTGTCCCGGTGATCCAAATGCTCCAGAGATACCGTACAAACAAGGAATAGCATCTGCTGGTTTGCCAAGGAAAGACGCAGAGTAAGGAGTCAACAGTAGATACAAAATGCTGGAGTAACTCAGAGGAAGCGAAGGAATGGATGACGTTCCTCCGAAGATGGGTCTGGACCCGAAACGTCGGAATTTAGAAGGATGAGAGGAGATCTTATCGAAACATATAAGATTATTAAGGGGTTGGACACGTTAGAGGCAGGAAACATGTTCCCAATGTTGGGGGAGTCCAGAACAAGGGGCCACAGTTTAAGAATAAGGGGTAGGCCATTTAGAACTGAGATGAGGAAAAACTTTTTCAGTCAGAGAGTTGTGAATCTGTGGGATTCTCTGCCTCAGAAGGCAGTGGAGGCCAATTCTCTGAATGCATTCAAGAGAGAGCTGGATAGAGCTCTTAAGGATAGCGGAGTCAGGGGGTATGGGGAGAAGGCAGGAACGGGGTACTGATTGAGAATGATCAGCCATGATCACATTAAATGGCGGTACTGGCTCGAAGGACCGAATGGCCTCCTTCTGCACCTATTGTCTATTGTCTATTACTCCAGGATTTTTGCGTCTATCTTCGGTGTAAACCAGCATCTGCAGTTCCTTCCTACTCAATGAGCCAGGAGTGTTTGATTATCCCCTTCCTTCCCCCCCCCCCCCCCACCTTACTGTGTACAGCAATCACTTGCCAGGCTTTGACCTGCCCCATGCCTCTTCCAGCTTTCTTTCCCCTCACCCCACAATCAAAGAAGGGTCCCGACCTAAAACTTCACCAATCCATGTTCTCCAGGGATGCTGCCTGTGTTTTAATATGTACCTGTTAAGCTGCAGCAGGTAAGAATTTCATTGTTAATAATTCTTGAATGATTTTTCTAAAGTCCAATTCCCTTTTTCAGGTCCCCAGTGAATCAGCTTCCATAATATGTTTCGGGAAAATATGCCGGACTGTACAATAGGCAAGAACAATATAATTCTTACTTGCTGAATCTTAACATGCCTCTAAATGCAATCCACAGATAAAATATAATTTTTTAAAAATCAATAAATTAATAACTGTAACCCTCGGTAGCTATGATAGTGCAAAACCCCACAGACTGTTAATAAGTCAGAGATGTTTCCAAAGATCTGGCATAGCTTCAGTGGTGCCATCAGCCAAATTCTTTGCCTGGTCCTTCTATCAAGAGTGGTTAATTGTCATATGTACCGAAATCTGAAGAAGGATATACTTTCTTGCAGCAGCTCTGTAAACACAGTCCTCAATAGACAGCACCGTAAAACACACACAAAGCAGTTCAATAAATAAAATAAACCTAATATTAGGGGGGACGGCGCGGTGGCGCAGTGGTAGAGTCGCTGCCTTGTAAGGCCAGAGACCGGGGTCCGATCCTGACTACGGGTGCTGTCTGTACGGAGTTTGTACGTTCTCCCCGTGACCGTGTGGGTTTTCCCCGGGATCTCCAGTGTCCTCCCACACTCCAAAGACGTACAGGTTTTTGTAGGTTAATTGACTTTGGTTGTAAATCGTGCGTGGAATAGTTCTATTGTACGGTGATCGCTGGTCGATGCGGACTCGGTAGGCCGAAGTGCCTGTTTCTGCACTGTATCTCTAAACTAAGCTACATTAACAATTAGTGCCAAACAAAACAAAAGCCCAAACCAGGATATGATGTACCCCAATAAAATACTTTCTACGGCGCATCTGTAGACGTTAGTGAGCGTCGTAGTGGATAGGAAAATAACTGCAGATGCTGGTACAAATCGAAGGTATTACAAAATGCTGGAGTAACTCAGCAGGTCAGGCAGCATCTAGGAGAGAGGGAATGGGTGACGTTTCAGGTCGAGACCCTTCTTCAGACTGATAGTGGATATGCCGGACTTCCCAAGACTTCAGAGGAAGAGGCATTGGTGTGCTTTCTTCTGCTGGCTGCCTTTTTCAGGTAGTGGCTCAAATGGTGGGGAGGCCGGTACCTGTGATGGACCGGGCAGTGTTCACCACGTTTTGCAATCTCCTTCGTTCCTGGCCGTTCGAGTTGCCGAGCCAGCCCGCGATGGAGCCGGTCAATGTGAGACGTTTGCTTGCCCGAGTCTTGAGGGTACGCCCAATTCAACGGTCCCCTTTTCCTTTCCAGTTTGCAAGAGCTGCATTGTGAAGTACCTCCAGACCAGCAAATACTGCCCAATGTGCAACATCAAGATCCACGAGACCCAACCTCTCCTCAACCTCAAGCTGGATCGAGTGATGCAAGACATTGTCTACAAGCTGGTGCCAGGCCTGCAGGAGAGTAAGTACGTCTGCAGCTTGCCTGAGAACCTTCCCTTCTGCAGTCTGACGATCTGATGTTATGTGTGTACTTGCTATGGGGAATGTGCAGCGAATGTTCACCAGAACAAGAGGGCTCTACGGTGGCGCAGCGGTAGAGCTGCTGCCTCGCAGCGCCAGAGACCGGGGTTCGATCCTGGCTGTGGGTGCCGTCCGTACGGAGTTTGTACGTTCTCTCCGTGACCGGGTGGGGGTTTTAGAGTCATGGAGTCCTGAAATTATTGCTATTCTTGCTATTGAGGGTGTGCAGCGTAGGTTTACTAGGTTAATTCCCGGAATGGCGGGACTATCATATGTTAGAAACATAGAAACATAGAAAATAGGTGCAGGAGTAGGCCATTCGGCCCTTCGAGCCTGCACCGCCATTCAATGTGATCATGGCTGATCATCCAACTCAGTATCCCGTACCTGCCTTCTCTCCATTCCCCCTGATCCCTTTAGCCACAAGGGCCACATCTAACTCCCTCTTAAATATAGTCAATGAACTGGCCTCAACTACCTTCTGTGGCAGAGAATTCCACAGATTCGCCACTCTCTGTGAAAAAAAACTTTCTCATCTCGGTCCTAAAAGACGTCCCCCTTATCCTTAAACTGTGACCCCTTGTTCTGGACTTCCCCAACATCGGGAACAATCTTCCTGCATCTAGCCTGTCCAACCCCTTAAGAATTTTGTAAGTTTCTATAAGATCCTCCCTCAATCTTCTAAATTCCAGCGAGTACAAGCCGAGTCTATCCAGTCTTTCTTCATGTTGAAAGACTGGAGCGACTAGGCTTGTATACACTGGAATTTAGAAGGATGAGAGGAGATCTTATCGAAACGTATAAGATTATTAAGGGGTTGGACACGTTAGAGGCAGGAAACATGTTTCCAATGTTGGGGGGAGTCCAGAACAAGGGGCCACAGTTTAAGAATAAGGGGTAGGCCATTTAGAACTGAGATGAGGAAAAACTTTTTCAATCAGAGAGTTGTGAATCTGTGGAATTCTCTGCCTCAGAAAGCAGTGGAGGCCAATTCTCTGAATGCATTCAAGAGAGAGCTAGATAGAGCTCTTAAGGATAGCGGAGTCAGGGGGTATGGGGAGAAGGCAGGAACGGGGTACTGATTGAGAATGATCAGCCATGATCACATTGAATGGCAGTGCTGGCTCGAAGGGCCAAATGGCCTCCTCCGGCACCTATTGTCTATTGAAGTCATACAGTGTGAAACAGGCCCTTTGGCCCAACTTGCCCATGCCACCCATACCCGTGCCACCCAACATGTCCCAGCTACACAAGTTCCATCTGCCTGCTTTTGCACCATATCCCTCTAAACCTGTCTTATCCATGCACCGGTCTAAATGTTTCTTAAACATTATAGAGTCGTAGGCATACAGCATGGAAACAGGCCCTTCGGCCCAACTTGCCCACACCGGCCAACGTGCCCCATCTACCATAGTCCCACCTGCCTGCGTTTGGCCCATATCCCTCTAAACCTGTCCTATCCATGTACCTGTCTACATCTATATACTAAAGCTCTTGTTTGTTTGTTTGTTTGTTTGTTCCTGAACTACAGCCAAAACGGTACACGATGGTGCGACAATTTTCGGCCCACCTTAATCACTGTTGTCCTTTTTGTGCTAATGGAAGAAGTTTCATTGAAATTAGTGTTATCTTTTTTAGGTTATTCACATTTAAAAAAATTAAATCTAATTCCGAGGGAAGGGGGGGAGGGAGGGAGGATAAGGGGGGTTGAGGGGGATGGAGTGGGGGGTAAGGAATGGAGGGAGGGGAGGAGGGAGGGAGGCAGGAGAGGGTGCTGCACCAATGCAGGAGAGGTTTGGGCCCAATTGGTCTAGTATCCCTCTAAACCTGTCCTATCCACGAACCTGCCTAAATGTTTCTTAAACGTTATAGAGTCATAGTCATGCAGCATGGACACAGGCCCTTTGACCCAACTTGCGCACACCGGCCAACATGTTTAGTGCAAGGTAAAGCCAGCAAAGTCCAATCAAAGATAGTCCGAGGGTCTCCAATGAGGTGGATAGTAGTTCAACACTGCTCTCAGGTTGTGGTAAGATGATTCAGTTGCCTGATAACAGCTGGGATGAAACTGTGCCTGAATCTGGAGGTGTGCGTTTTCACACTTCTAAGCCTTTTGCCCGATGGGAGAGGGGAGAAGAGGGAGTGGCCTGGGGCCTTTCATTATCCCATCAAATCTGTCCAATTCTCCTACACCACTGTGATTTGCCAAAACCAATTAGCCCTCAAATGGCAGAAAGGGGAACCCCACCTGGTCACGAGGTGAACATGCAAACTCTACACAGACAGCACCGGAGGTCAGGATCAAACCCAAGTCTTTGGAGCTCGCGGCAGAACCTCTACCAGCTGCGCCACTATAGATCTGAAGATCTTGTGTCTTTCCCTTTTGATAGCTTTTTATAATGCAGCACGGTGGCGCAGCAGTAGGGTTGCTGCCTTACAGCGCCTGAGATCTGGGATCGATCCTGACCACGGGTGTTGTCTGTACCCAGTTTGTACGTTCTCCCACCACGTGGGTTTGCTCCGGGCGCTCCGGTTTCCTCCCACACTCCAAAGACGTGCAGGTTTGCAGGTTAATTGGCTTTGGTAAAATTGTAAATTCTCCCTCGTGTGTCGGCTAGTGCTAGGGTTGATTGCTGGTCTGCGTGGTCTCAAGGGCCTGTTTCCGCGCTGTATGCAAGTCTAAAGCTGTAAGTAACTTTGCCTTGTTTCTTTTATCTGTGTTTGATAGTGTCTATCCCACCACAGCCACACATGTCTTTCCAGTTGCAAGGCCACTGATTTCCTTGGGCTTTTTTTTTCTATCCCCCCTAATAGCTGAAAACTATTTATATTTGGTATAAAGCTTATTATCCCCACTGTTTAATTCCCCCCCCAACCCCACTGCCCTTTTCATTCTACATTACCACACAGACAGCGTGACATTTCTTTCCTCTTGCAGGTGAAGAGAAACGAATTCGGGAATTCTATCAGTCTCGAGGGTTGGACCGGGTCATCCAGCCAGTCAATGAAGGTACACCATCTGTGTGTCTGCGCGTGTGTGTGCGCGGGTGTGTGCGCGGGTGTGTGCGCGCGCGTCTCTAACTCATTACATGGGACTATGCCATTGTCTGTTCCACCACTTCTATTTGGACGATGGGATTGAAGGCTTTGTGGCAAGGTTTGTGGATGATACGAAAATAGTTTGGAGGGGCATGTAGTGTAGAGAAAGCAGGGACTCTGCAGAAGGACGTGGACAGGCTGGGAGAGTGGGCAGAGAAGTGGCAGATGGAATATAGTGCAGCAAAGTGTGGAGTCGTGCATTTTTGGTAGTAGTAATACATATGAAGAAAGACTGGATAGACTAGGCTTATACTCGCTGGAATTTAGAAGACTGAGGGGGGATCTTATAGAAACATATAAAATTCTTAAGGGGTTGGAGAGGCTAGATGCGGGAAGATTGTTCCCGATGTTGGGGAAGACCAGAACCAGGGGTCACAGCTTAAGGATAAGGGGGAAGTCTTTTAGGACCGAGATGAGAAAACATTTCTTCACACAGAGTGGTGAGTCTGTGGAATTCTCTGCCACAGAAGGTAGTTGAGGCCAGTTCATTGGCTATATGCGTCTTTAAGCGTCTTTGAGTGTTTAGAAAAGCGCTATATAAATGTAATGCATTATTATTATTATATTTAAGAGGGAGTTAGATGTGGCCCTTGTGGCTAAAGGGATCAGGGGGTATGGAGAGAAGGCAGGTACAGGTTACTGAGCTGGATGATCAGCCATGATCATATTGAATGGCGGTGCAGGCTCGAAGGGCCGAATGGCCTACTCCTGCACCTATTTTCTATGTTTCTATGCTGCCTCACCCAGCTGAGTTACTCCAGCATTTTGTGTCTCCCCTCTTCTTTTAGTTGATACCCTCTAATCCAGCTGGCATGTGAAGCATTTGGGTGCACTGGAATTCAGAGACAATTGAAGTCCGTTTCTGTGCACAGAACATGTGTGTTTAAATGTCTTAGGTTGTCCATGAGTTTTACTTCTATGTAATTTAGGGGCTAATTTAGGTGGCGCAACGGTAGAGTTGCTGCCTCATAGCGCCAGAGACCCGGGTTCCATCCTGACTGCGGGTGCTGTCCGTCCGGAGTTTGTACATTCGCCCCATGACCTGCGTGGGTTTCCCCCTCCCACACTCCAAAGACGTGCAGGTTAATTGGTTTCGGTAAGTTGTAAAATTGTCCACAGTGTGTGCAGGTGTGGGGTGATCGCTGGTCGGTGCGGACTCAAAGGGCCATCGAGCCTGTTTCCGCGCTGTGTCTCTGAAGTCCAAAAGCAAATGAAAGGGCAGTAATCTAGCAGTGGTTGGTAACCTTTAGTGGGAGTGTGATGAGGATAGAGGTGAGGATATTGGAAGCCAGCTCGCAGACTGACTCCGGCTGCTGGCGTGGTGGCCCAATGGGAAATCTTTGACCCAAGAACAAAACGCGGAGGCAATAGTTGCAGACTTTTTAATATTGAAGCAAAGCCCACAGGAGGGCTGGGAGGAACGGTATTCATTCATCTTTCTGTTTTGAAAAAACAATAATAAAACTGCAAGAGCAGAGGGATCTAGGAGTGCCGGTACATAGTTCGTTGAAAGGTGGATGGGGTGGTCAAAATGGCTTTCGGCACAGTGGCCTTCATCAGTCAGTGTATTGAGTACAGTGTCTGAAGAAGGGTCTCGACCCAAAACGTCACCCATTCCTTCTCTCCCGAGATGCTGCCTGACCTGCTGAGTTACTCCAGCATTTTGTGAATAAATACCTTCGATTTGTACCAGTATCTGCAGTTATTTTCTTGTACTATTGAGTACAGAAGTTGGGAGATCATGTTACGGTTTAGTTTCAGTTTAATTTAGAGAAAAAGCGCAGATACAGGCCCTTTGGCTGACCAGGTCAGCGCTGACCAGAGATCCCCGTACACTAGCACTATCCTACCTACGAGGGACAATTTTACCGAACCCTTTCAACCTACAAACTTGTACATCTTTGGGATGTGGGAGGAAACCGGAGAACCCAGAAAAAACCCACGCGGTCGCAGGGAGAACGTCCAAAATCCATACAGACAGCGCCCGTAGTCAAGGTCGAGCCCGGGTCTCTGGCGCTGTAAGCCAGCAACTTTTATCACCGCGCATCCCAGTTGTGTAAGACTTTGGTGACGCTGCATTGAGAGTCTTGTGTTCAGTTAATTGGCTTGGTATAATGTAAATTGTCCCAACTGTGTGTGGGATAGTGTTTAGAGCGTTTTTCCCAAACCATAGGAATGCACAGAGACCAAGGTGAACACACACACAGTCGTTTACCCAGGGTCGGGGAATCGAGAACAAGAGAGCATACATTTAAGATGAGAGACGAAACATATAAAACGTACCAGAGGGGCAACTATTTCACACACAGGGTGATGGGTATGTGGAACGAGTTGTCAGAGCAGGCATTTGAGGCAGATATTATAACGGCGTTTAAAAGTCATTTGGACAGGTACATGGATAGGAAAGGTTTACATAGAAACATAGAAACTAAGTGCAGGAGTAGGCCATTCGGCACTTCAAGCCAGCATCACCATTCAATATCATCTTGGCTGATCATCCAGAATCGGTACTCCGTTCCTGCTTTTTCCCCATATCCCTTGATTCCGTTAGCCCATAGAGCTAAATCTAACTCTCTCTTTAAAGGGATATGGGCCAAACACGGAAAAGAGGGACTGGCTTAGATGGGCCATCTTGGTCAGTTTGGACGAGTTGGGCACAGTGGCGCAGCTGGTGGGGACGCTGCCTCACAGCGCCAGAGACCCAGGTTCGATCTTGACCTCGGATGCTCTCTGTGTGGAGTTTGCACGTTCTCCCTACGACTGCATGCGTTTCCTCCGTTTTCTCCGATGTCCCAATAACATGCGGGTTTGAAAGTTAATTGGCCACTGTATCTTGCCTAGAGTATGTAGTGAGTGGCTGAGAAAATGGGATAACAGAGAACTCGTATGAACGGTCAGCATGGACTAGGTGGGCCGAAGGGCCTGTTTCCATACATATGTCTCTATGTATGTTGAAGCTGATATGGTTAGCATGGGCTGAAAGGCCTGTTTCCATGCTGTATCACTAAACTAAACACCTACATGCGTTTGAAGAAGGGTTGTGACCCAAATGTCGCCTATTCCTTTTCTCCCGGATTCCTTCTGCAGTACCTACCTAAACAGCCGCATATCTACTGCGTGGAATTTTCACTACTATTTCAAAACTAACACAGACATTTCTGGACACAGCAGATCAGCCAGCACCCTGGTAGGGAGAAAGTGTTGAAACAAGGAACTGCTGGTTCAAACAAAAGGAGACAAAGTGCTGGAGTAACTCTGTGGAACGACAGGCTACATGGATAGGTGATGTCCGGGTCTGAAGAAGGATCCGGACCTGAAACGTCACCTATCCAGTTCTCCAAAGACGCCTTCTGACCCGTTGAGTTACTGCAGCACTTTGCGTCCTTGTGAGGAAAAAAAGACACAAAGTTGTGGTTGTGTTGCATTGTCTTGCTCAATCGTTGACCTGACCATTTCTAGAAACTTGTAAGAAAATAACTGCAGATGCTGGTACAAATCGAAGGTGTTTATTTCACAAAATGCTGGAGTAACTCAGCGGGTCAGGCAGCATAAGTCTGAAGAAGGGTCTCGACCCGAAACGTCACCCATTCCTTCTCTCCTGAGATGCTGCCTGACCTGCTGAGTTACTCCAGCGTTTTGTGAAATAAATTTCTAGAAACTTCTTCGTTTAGAGATACAGCGCGGAAACAGCCCCTTCGACCCACCGGGTCCGCGCCGACCAGCGATCCCCACACATTAACACCACGCTACACCCACTAGGGACAATTTTTTTAAACGTTTACCAAGCCAATTAACCGACAAACCTGCACGTCTTTGGAGTGTGGGAGAAAACCGAAGATCTCGGAGAAAACCCATGCAGGTCACGGGGAGAACGTACAAACTCCATACAGTACAGCACCTGTAATCGGGATGGAACCCGGGTCTCCGGCGCAGCATTCGCTGTAAGGCAGCAACTCTACCGCTGCGCCACCGTGACCGCCCATTCTATATTATTTTTTAAAAAATTAAAGCTCTAAAACGAATCGGAATGGCTTTCGTCCCTCCCATGCACAGTGCTCATGTAAATTTACAGCAGGAGGATTAACTGTAAAGGCTCTCTCCCCCTCCTCTCTCTCTCCCTCCTCTCTCTCCCTCCCCTCCCTCTCTCTCTCTCCCTCCCTCTCTCAAACTCTCCAAAACTATCTCAACTTTAGTTCAGTGCTCAAGGCACATTATAGAGCTACACAATAGAGGCGATTATCACATTGGTGTAACCAGACATGAAGGCAGCTTCGGCCATGATCATAGCTTGCAACTAGCCACATTCCCTGTAGTCAGGTATCTTTGCAAACAACTTCGCTGTCTGCGCTTGGCTTTTGGAGTATATTCTTTTAGCCTCATTTTCTTTAGTCAATGTCAGGGGATATGGGGAGAAGACAGGAATGATCAGCCATGAAGGGCTCGAAGGGCCGAATGGCCTCCTCCTGCACCTATTGTCTATTGACCATTCGGAATAGTCGGGGAGAGTGTGCGTGCATTTTGATCTTTTCTGGAGACGTTGCAATCATTCGTATTCCCTGTTCCCTCCACAGCTATGACACCAGACCTGGCCAGTTCCCCGTACACAACCTTCGATCACTCCAAAGCCCACTACTACCGGTACGACGAACAGGTTTCACTATGTTTGGAGAGACACGGGTAAGCTCTTAAACGGTTCTCACTGCTGGCCGGCTGGGTTTCTCCAGCATTTTTGTGTCTTTTTCACACTGCAGATAGCATCCTAGTTTAGGTCGGGACAGCAGATGCTGATCTTTTTTACACATCTTTCATTCATTTGTTCTATATCTCTCTATATCACAGTCCTTATCTCTCGTTTCCCTTTACCCCTGACTGTCTGAAGAAGGGTCCTGACCCGAAACGTCACCTATTTTCTCCAGAGATTTTGTCTGATCCACTGAGTTACTCCAGCTTTTTTGTGTCGAGCTTCCTAGTTTTCTTTAGTTTATCGTCACGTGTACCGACAAGAACTCGGAGACATGAGTTTAAGTTGAGGGAAAAGATTTACTAAAGACAGACACAAAATTCTGGAGTAACTCAGCGGGTCAGGCAACATCTCTGGAGAAAAGGAATAGGTGACGTTTCGGGTCGAGATCCTTCTTCAGACTGAAAGAGTGGAAAGGGGAACGAGAAATGTAGACAAAACATTTACGAGGGACATTTTGTTTCATACAGAGGGTGAACGGCATATGGAACGAGCTCCTAGAGGAGGTAGTTGAGGCAGGTGCTATAACAACATTTAAAGGACATTCGGACGGGTACAAGGATAGGAAAGGTTTAAAGCGATATGGAGCCGAATGCGGGCAGGTGAAACTAGTGTAGATGGGGTGTGTTGGTTGGCATGGGCCAAGTTGGGCCAAAGGGCCTGTTTCCACACTGTGTGACTCTTGACTACAAAGCCTGCTCCGCTGATATTGGCTAACTATTGTCACGTGTACCGAGATACAGTGAGAAGCTTTTGCTTGTCTGATATCTAGTCAAATAGGAATCCGAGGGGTAACTTTTTCACACGAAGGGTGGTGGGTGTATGGAACAAGCTGCCAGAGGAGGTAGTTGAGGCAGGGACTATCCCAACGTTTAAGAAGCAGTTAGACAGGTACATGGATAGGACAGGTTTGGAGTAATATGGGCCAAGCGCAGGCAAGTGGGACGAGTGTAGCTGGGACCTTGTTGGCCGGTGTGGGCGAGTTGGGCCAAAGGGCCTGTTTCCCCACTGTATCACTCTATGACCCTAAATCAAATCCGACCAGACACGAGAACAATCAAGCCATACACAAGTACAATAGGCATTTATTTAAAAGAGTGGAATGAATGTAGTTGATGAAAGTAGATCGCCTTAGTCATAGTAGATTAGCGGGTATAAGCTACAGGGAGAGGTTGGACAGACTTGGATTGCTTTTTTCTGGAAACCTGGTGGTCGAAGGGAGACCTGATAAAAGTGTATAAAATTATGAGTTGTATATACAGAGTAGATAGTAGGAACTCCCCCCCCCCCCCCCCAGATAGAAAAAACAAATACTAGAGGGCATAGTTTGCAGGTGAGAGGCAAAGTTTAAAGGCAACATGCGAGGCAAGTTTTTTTTTACACAGAGGGCGATGAGTGTCTAGAACGCGTTGCCAAGGTTGGTGGTTGAGGAAGATATTATAGGTCATTGAAGAGGCTTTTGGACATGGATATGAATGAATGAATGAATAGGTTTATTGGCCAAGTATGTGCATATACAAGGAATGTGCCTTGGTGCTCCGCTCACAAATGACAACACAAACATACAGTTAACAATTAAGAATAAAGCATAACCACATCAAAACAATAAGGATACAACATTACGGTCTAAACATGTGGGTGAAAATAAACCAGAGCAAAAAAGAGACTACAGACTTTGGTTATTGAGTGGAACTATCACTGGAAGCTGTTTTTATGTCTGGCTGCGGCTGCTTTGACAGTCCGGATCGCCTTCCAGAGGGAAGTGATTCGAAGAGTTTGTGGCCAGGGTGAGAGGGGTCATGTGCAGGGAATGGAGGGATGTGGGTTGTATGCAGCCAGATAAGAGTTTGAGTTTATTGGCACATGTGCCGAGGTACAGTGAAAAGCTTTTGTTGTTTGCTAACCAGCGGAAAGACAACACATGATTACAATCGGGCCATCACAGTGTACAGATGCATGATAAAGGGAATAAGGTGAATAACGTTTAGTGCAAGATAACATTGTGGACAGAAGAAGCTGTTCTTGTGCTACACTGGTCTATGTGTAGGAAGGAACTGCAGATGCTGGTTTATACGGAAGATAGAGACAAAGTCCTGAAGTAACTCAGTGGAGAAAAAGGATGGGTGATGTTTCGGGTTGGTACCCTCCTGCAGTTTGAAGAAACGTCACACTTCCTTTTTCTCTAGAGAGGCTGCCTGTCCCGCCTGAGTGACTCCAGCACTTGGTGTCTGTACTGCTCTATGTTCTATATGTGAAGTGAAGACCTTTATTCTTAAAACTGAGGCTAATTGCCTCTTCTTTTGGCGAATTTTGTGACTTCTTTAGTCAGAGGGTGGCGAATCTGTGGAATTGTTTGCCACAGAAGGCTGCGGAGGCCAAGTCAGTGGATATATTTAAGGCAGAGGTAGATAGATTCTTGATTAGTACGGGTGTCAGGGGTTATAGAAACATAGAAAATAGGTGCAGGAGTAGGCCATTCGGCCCTTCGAGCCTGCACCGCCATTCAATATGATCATGGCTGATCATCCAGCTCAGTAACCTGTACCTGCCTTCTCTCCATACCCCCTGATCCCTTTAGCCACAAGGGCCACATCTAACACCCTCTTAAATATAGCCAATGAACTGGCCTCAACTACCTTCTGTGGCAGAGAATTCCACAGACTCACCACTCTCTGTGTGAAGAAATGTTTTCTCATCTCGGTCCTAAAAGACCTCCCCCTTATCCTTAAGCTGTGACCCCTGGTTCTGGACTTCCCCAACATCGGGAACAATCTTCCCGCATCTAGCGCCTCCAACCCCTTAAGGGGAGAAGGCAGGAGAATGGGGTGAGGAGGGAGAGATAGATCAGCCATGATTGAATGGTGGAGTAGACTAGATGGGCCGAATGGCCTGATTCTGCTCCTATCACTTATGATCTGATGAATCTGGAAATTAAATTGTGCATCTGAGTATGGAGGTGAGTGTTAATTTGAAGAGTGGCTGATGAGCTGTGTAATTTGGACATAAATACCTGGTGCAGTTTGGAAGCGTTCACTCTCTTACTTTGCCCGGGGCAGAGGAGAGGGAGGCGTGTATTTGCATAACACCTCATCACATCACTCATTAACATCTCAAAGTGCTTCATGTGCAAGGAATTACTTCAGTGACTTGCTTTGTCGGCATATTTTGTGCACAGCAACATCTTGGCAAAGGGCAAAGGGGCAGCAAGTTGGTTTCTTACGTGCCTGCCCCGTAGCAATATCTTCAAAATTATTCATCGTCGCTTTTATCGCCGTTGTTTTATGCATATCTTGCATGGAATTCGTTGGAGTCAATGTAAGGGACGTTGGTTTACATATCTTTCACGCATTTGGTCGACGTCAAATAGTCAATAGTCTTTTATTTGTCACATACACATAAATGTGTAGTGAAATGAAAAATTACCCACAGTTCAACAATGACCAATAAGAATAATCAATAAAAATGCAATAACACATACAATCATCTATATTTCTCATTTCCCTTTCTCTTGGCTCTCAGTCAGAAGAAAGGTCTTGACCCTATTCCTTTCTCCAGAGATGCTGCCTGACCCGCTGAGTTACTCCAGCTTTTTGTGTCTCTATCTTCGGGTTGAACCAGCATCTGCAATCCCTTCCTATACATCCCAGTAAGTGCTTGTAATTAAACAGTACAGTTCATTTAAAAGCATCGCTTAGCTAAAATTATTTTGGTGTGTGTATATATTGGTGTATATCTATAAGATAGACACAAAAAGCTGGAGTAACTCAGCAGGACAGGCAGCATCTCTGGAGAGAAGGAATGGGTGATGTTTCAGATCGAGACCCTTCATATATCTCTATATAAAAATTTATATTTGTATATATGTATGTATGTGTGTGTGTATATATATATATATATATCTGTATATGTGTGTGTATATGTATATATTTATAAATATGTGTGTATATGTATATATGCATATATATTTATATTTTTTCACAAAATGCTGGAGTAACTCAGCAGGTCAGGCAGCATCTCCGGAGAGAAGGAATGGGTGACGTTTCGGGTCAAGACCCTTCAGACTGAAGAAGGGTCTCGACCCGAAACGTCACCCATTCCTTCTCTCCTGAGATGCTGCCTGACCTGCTGAGTTACTCCAGCATTTTGTGAATAAATCTCATCGATTTGTACCAGCATCTGCAGTTATTTTCTTATATATTTTTTTTATTATATGTGTGTGTACGAAGGAACTGCAGATGTGGTTTAAACTAAAGGTAGACACAAAATGCTGGAGTAACTCAGTGGGACAGGCAGCATCTCTGGAGAGAAGGAATGGGTGAGGTTTCGGGTCTGAAGAAGTGTCTCGACCCGAAATGTCACCCATTCCTGCTCTCCAGAGATTCTGTCTGTCCCGCTGAGTTACTACAGCTTTGTGATCTGTCTATCTGTGATCTGTATATATGTGAGTATGTGTATACACACACAGAACTTTTTGTTTCCCTTGTTCATTATATTGTTTACTGTGTTTACATATTCTGTTGAATTAAGAATTTAATTGTTCTATCTGGGACATCTGTATACTCGTTTGTTATCTTGTTTGTGACTGAACTTCAGCCAAAACGGTACACGATAGCGCGACAATTTTAGGCCCACCTTACTCACCATTGTCACTTTAGTGATAATGCAAATAGTTTTATTGAAATCGGTGTTATATTTTTAAAGTTATTCACATTTTAAAGTTTTAAAGGGAGGGAAGGGGGGAGTGGGGGAAGAGAGGAGGGGGGGGGTTGAGGAGAGGAGAGGGGAGGGGGGGGTTGAGGAGAGGGGAAGGGGGGGGGGTTGAGGAGAGGGGAAGGGGGGGGAGGACAGGGTGCTGCACCAATGCAGGAGAGGTTTGGGCCCAACGGGTCCACGTTGTCTCGTATGACAATAAAATACCCCTGACTCTTGAAATTCTATCACTGTCTTGGGGGTGACCAGTGCCTAAAGTCTTCTTGTGGATTTACTGTGTTCTGGGTTAGCTGTTCAATGGTTGAGAGTGTTTCATTGCCATATGTACCGGCGACAGAACAATGTAAATCTTACTTGCTCCAGGCTTACTGGTCTGGATAAGTGGATGTGGAGAGGATGCTTCTACTCTTGGGAAAGTCTAGGACCAGAGGCAATAGCCGAGAATAAAAGGACATGCCTTTAGGAAGGAGATTAAGGCACATTTCTTTAGCCAGAGGCTGGTGAATCTGTGGAATTCATTGCCACAGAAAGCTGTGGAGGCCTTGTCAATGGATATTTTTATGGCAGAGATGGATTCTTGATTAATACAGGTGTCAGGGGTTATGGGGAGTAGGCAGGAGAATGGAGCTGTGAGGGAGAGAAGATCAACCATGATTGAATGGCAGAGTAGACTCGATGGGCCCAATGGCTTAATTCTGCTCCTATGTCTCATGGTCTAACACAAACTGCAGGAGTAACTGAGCGGGTGAGGCATCTCTAGAGGACATTGGTAGGCATTTTTTTTTTTCATTACTGGTGCAAGCAACAAACTCAGTGTTGCCTTACAGCGCCGGAGACCCGGGTTGGATCCTGACCACGGGCGCTGTCTGTACGGAGTTTGTACGTTCTCCCCGTGACCTGCGTGGGTTTTCTCCGAGTGCTTCGGTCTCAATAGACAATAGGTGCAGGAGGAGGCCATTCGGCCCTTCGAGCCAGCACCGCCATTCAATGTGATCATGGCTGATCATTCTCAATCAGTACCCCGTTCCTGCCTTCTCCCCATACCCCCTGACTCCGCTATCCTTAAGAGCTCTATCCAGCTCTCTCTTAAATGCATTCAGAGAATTGGCCTCCACTGCCTTCTGAGGCAGAGAATTCCACTTATTCACAACTCTCTGACTGAAAAAGTTTTTCCTCATCTCAGTTATAAATGGCCTACCCCTTATTCTTAAACTGTGGCCCCTGGTTCTGGACTCCCCCAACGTTGGGAACATGTTTCCTGCCTCTAACGTGTCCAACCCCTTAATAATCTTATACGTTTCGATAAGATCTCCGCTCATCCTTCTAAATTCCAGTGTATACAAGCCTAGTCGCTCCAGCCTTTCAACATATGATAGTCCCGCCATTCCGGGAATTAACCTAGTAAACCTACGCTGCACGCCCTCAATAGCAAGAATATCCTTCCTCAAATTTGGAGACCAAAACTGCACACAGTACTCCAGGTGCGGTCTCACTTTGCGTCTCCTCCCACACTCCAAAGATGCACAGGTTTGCAGGTTAATTGGCGTTGGTAAAAATTGAAAATTGTCCCTAGTGTGTCGGACTAGTGCTAGTGTAGAGGAACGCTGATCGGCGCCTTCTCGGTGGGCCGATCAGCCCGTTTTCGCGCCGCATCTCGAAAGCTAAACTAAACTCGAAATGTCAACCATCCTTTTTACCTCCCCGGATTCCACTTGACCCGCACTGAGTTCCCCCAGCAGTTTGTCCTCTTTGTGCCTGCGTTCGCGTACAAGCCCCCGGTGGCAGCTTTGTGCCCGCTTTCTGCTTTTACAACTCTCCGCGTAACCTCGTGTGTGCCCCAGCCGCTTGGCGTTTTCACCGGCGCTGGTTTTAATTACTGCGCGGAGCACTTGTGGAGTGTTACCTTGACAGCAGGCGAGGGATGGGCAAGTGGAGAGTTTGCTGTGTACAGCACAGAAGGCCGGGAGCTTGTACAATCAATACACAGAGGGGAAAAAATGAAAAATTCTTATCGAGCGGCTTGTTCGAGTCGAGATTCATCACTCAATCTGGTGAATTTGCAGCAGCTGGAAGGCTCTGGGGTCGATACTAATTTTAAAGCAATTAGTTTGGATGTGTTGCTATCAGCAAAGCTCTCACACAGGGCTCTTGGAAACTCTGATAAATAGTTTACCGCCGGTGTGTAAGGAGGCTGGTTCTTTCCTGCTTGCCTGCCAATAATTTCCAAGTTGATTTTTTTTAAATTTTCTCTTTTGGGTGCGAATGGACATTGCCCCAGTCCATGTTCATCGATTCATGAGTGACAGGGGCGGAATTAGGCCATTTGGCTCATCAAGTCTACCCCGCCATTCAAATCAAGGCTTACCTATCTTTCTCTCTCAGCCCCATTCTCCTGCCTTCTCCCCATAACCCCTGCCTTGGGCAGCATGGTGGCACAGCGGTAGAGTTGCTGCCTCACAGCGCCAGAGACCCAGGTTCGACCCCAACTACGGGTGCTGTCTGTACAGAGTTTGTATGTTCTCCCAGTGACCTCCAAGATCTTCGGTTTCCTCCCACACTCCAAAGATGTATAGGCATGCAGGTTAATTGGCTTGGTGTATATGTGTAAATTGTCCCCAGTGTGTGTAGGATAGTGTTAATGTGCGGAGATCACTGGTCGATGCAGACTCGGTGGTTCGAAAGGGCCTGTTTCCACGCTGTACCTCTAAAACTAAAACCTGCACTAATCAAGAATCTATCTATCTCTGCCTTAAAAATATCCATTGACTTGGCCTCCACAGCCCTCTGTGGCAATGAACTCCACCAATTCACCACCCTCTGACTAAAGAAATTCCTCTTCATCGCCTTCCTAAAGGTACAGACTCTCCCACTGGTGGAAACAACCTCCACATCCACTCTCTGCAGGCCTATCACCATTTGGTAAGTTTCAATGAGGTCTCACAGAAAAGATGCAGGTTAAAGGATACAACATTTAGTGCAAGATAAAGTCCGATTAAAGATAGTTCAAAGGTCCCCAATGAGGTAGATGGGTGGTCAGACGTGCACTCTAGCTGGCAAGAGAACTATTCAGTTGCCTGATAACAGCTGGGAAGAAACTGAGGCAACTGAGTGCGGTCACGGTGGCGCAGCGGTAGAGTTGCTGCCTTACAGCGAATGCAGCGCCGGAGACTCGGGTTCGATCCCGACTACGGGTGCTGTCAGCACGGAGTTTGTACGTTCTCCCCATGACCTGCGTGGGTTTCCTCCGAGATCATATCATATCATATCATATATATACAGCCGGAAACAGGCCTTTTCGGCCCACCAAGTCCGTGCCGCCCAGCGATCCCCGCACATTAACACTATCCTACACCCACTAGGGACAATTTTTACATTTACCCAGCCAATTAACCTACATACCTGTACGTCTTTGGAGTGTGGGAGGAAACCGAAGATCTCGGAGAAAACCCACGCAGGTCACGGGGAGAACGTACAAACTCCTTACAGTGCAGACCCGTAGTCAGGATCGAAACTGAGTCTCCGGCGCTGCATTCGCTGTAAAGCAGCAACTCTACCGCTGCGCTACCGTGCCGCCCTTCGGTTTCCTCCCACACTCCAAAGACGTACAGGTTTGTAGGTTAATTAGTTTGGCAAAATGTAAAAATTGTCCCTAGTGGGTATAGGATAGTGTTAATGTGCTTGGATCGCTGGTCGGCGCGGACCCGGTGGGCCGAAAGGGCCTGTTTCCACGCTGTATCTCTAAATTAAACTAAACTAAATACGATATTGGCATTGAAGGGGCATGAGGATAGTTTTAGTTTCGTTTATTATTGTCACGTGTACTGAGGGACAGTGAAAAACATTTTGTTGTGTGCTGTCAAGTCAGTGAAAAGACTACAAGACTACAATCAAGCCGTCAGCAGTGTAACAGGATAAAGGGAATAACGTTTAGTGCAAGATAAAGTCTGATTAAAGATAGCTCGCAGGTCTCCAATGAGGTAAATGGTAGGTCAGGACCGCGCTCTAGCTGGTGAAAGCACTGTTCAGTTGCCCGATAACAGCTGGGAAGAAACTGGAGGCATGGCTCTTGCCTGATGGAAAAGAGGGGGTGAATCAATGGACAGGAGGTTGGGTTGCATATCTTTCATTCATTTGTTCCATGTCGAGAGCTGGGTGTCCTACAACAAGATCTGGGTGTCCCACTGAAAGGAAGCATGCAGGTACAGCAGGCAGTGAAGAAAGCCAATGGAATGTTGGCCTTCATAACAAGCGGAGTTGAGTATAGGAGCAAAGATGTCCTTCTGCAGTTGTACAGGGCCCTAGTGAGACCGCACCTGGAGTACTGTGTGCAGTTTTGGTCTCCAAATTTGAGGAAGGATATTCATGCTATTGAGGGCGTGCAGCGTAGGTTTACTAGGTTAATTCCCAGAATGGCGGGACTGTCGTATGTTGTAAGACTGGAGCGACTAGGCTTGTATACACTGGGATTTAGAAGGATGAGAGGGGATCTTATCGAAACGTATAAGATTATAAAGGGGTTGGACACGTTTGAGGCAGGAAACATGTTTCCAATGTTGGGGGAGTCCAGAACAATGGGCCACAGTTTAAGAATAAGGGGTAGGCCATTTAGAACTGAGATGAGGAAAAACTTTTTCAGTCAGAGAGTTGTGAATCTGTGGAATTCTCTGCCTCAGAAGGGAGTGGAGGCCAATTCTCTGAATGCATTCAAGAGAGAGCTAGATAGAGCTCTTAAGGATAGCGGAGTCAGGGGGTATGGGGAGAAGGCAGGAACGGGGTACTGATTGAGAATGATCAGCCATGATCACATTGAATGGCGGTGCTGGCTCGATGGGCCGAATGGCCTCCTCCTGCACCTATTGTCTATTGTCCAATCTATATCTCTCGTTTCCCTATCCCCCGACTCAGTCTCGCGACCCGAAACGTCGCCTATTCCTTCTCTCCAGAGATGCTGCCCGACCCGCCGAGTTACTGCAGCTCTTTGTGTTTATCTTCGGCTATTTCACTGCTGTGGTTGTGTGGAAAATATCACGGTAGAAGTAAGGTTAGAATGGGAAAGGGTGCTAAGATCCACAGCGTGGTCCCCTTTCATCCCAGTTCCCTAGTCCCCAAAAACGAATATCTACCTACTTGCCATCTGTCGCAGTTTTTTGTCACAAAGTTGTCACTTTTGGTTTCATGCCAGTCGGAAGAATCAGGCAGACACGAAATGCTGGAGTAACTCAGCGGGTCAGGCAGCATCTCAGGAGAGAAGGAGTGTGTGACGTTTCGGGTCGAGACCCTTCCCAGGAAGTGGCGGCGCTGCGCAGCTGCTGCGGTTCACCTGCGGTCCGTTTGTCTTTTGTGTTTTTCGTTGTTTTTTGTCTTAATTGTAGTGTTTAGATGTGATGTAGTGTTTTTGTGGAGGGGGGGAACTGTAAAATTGTCTCTTCCGAACGGAGACTCGACCTTTGTTTTCTGGGTGGTGTCTCGGTTCCCACTGCGGCCTACCATCGGCCAAACACCTGGAGCTGGCGGCCTCCAGCTGGGACCACCCGGGGCTCTGGTTCGCAGAGCCCGCGGACCGGACTCACCATCTGCGGAGCTGGCTGCCTTCGGAGGCTGTGGTGGCGCTGCGAGTGCAGCTGCGACTCGCCTCCGGAGGCTTCGGCCGCGTGGACGTTGGAAGCTCGCAGGCCCCTGGGTGGGGGCCAACATCGGGAGGTCCGGCAGCGGCAGCGTCTTCACCCGCCCCGGATCACGGGGCTTGGGTCGCCCACCGCGGTCTTTCACCGTCCGGCGCGGTCTTGAATAGGCCACGGGATTTTTCTCCGCCCGGCGGGGGCTTCAATGTCGGGAGCCACGACCGCCCCGACGTGCAGCGGCAGCGTCTTCACCCGCCCTGAATCGCGGGGCTTGGGTCGGCCCGCTGCGGACCTTTCACCGTCCAGCGCGACCTGGAACAGGCCGGCGGGGGCTTCAATGTCGGGAGCCCCGACCGCCCCGACGTGGCAACTTCAACAGCCTGACCGCGGGAGAAGACGGCAGGATACGAGAAAAGACATTCTGGCCTTCCATCACAGTGAGGAGGTGACTGGAGGAGACTCACTGTGATGGATGTTTCTTTTTTTTGTTTTTGTGTTGGTTTGTGATTGTGTGTGCTTTTGCTTATTTTTATTGCTCTTATTGTTGGACTGTGGGTAAGGGAATTTCGTCCAAAAGACATATTTTTTCGGATGACAATAAAGGCTATTCTATTCTATATTCTATTCTTGAAGAAGGGTCTCGACCCGAAACGTCACCCATTCCTTCTCCCCGAGATGCTGCCTGACCCGCTGAGTTACTCCAGCATTTTGCGTCTACCTTCGATTAGAACCAGCATCATATAACATATAACATATAACAACTACAGCATGGAAACAGGCCTGTCCGGCCCTACCAGTCCACGCCGACCATTCTCCCTGACCTAGTCTCATCTACCTGCACTCAGACCATAACCCTCCAATCCCCTCCTATCCATATACCTATCCAATTTACTCTTAAATAATAAAATCGAGCCAGCCTCCACCACTTCCACCGGAAGCCCATTCCATACAGCCACAACCCTCTGAGTAAAGAAGTTCCCCCTCATGTTACCTAAACCTTTGTCCCTCAATTCTGAAGCTATGTCCCCTTGTTGGAATCTTCCCCACTCTCAAAGTGAAAAGCCTACCCACGTCAACTCTGTCCGTCCCTCTCAAAATTTAAAAAACCTCTATCAAGTCCCCCCTCAACCTTCTTCGCTCCAAAGAATAAAGACCCAACCTATTCAACCTCTCTCTGTAGCCTAAGTGCTGAAACCCAGGCAACATTCTAGTAAATCTCCTCTGTACCCTCTCCATTTTGTCGACATCCTTCCTATAATTTGGCGACCAGAACTGCACACCATACTCCAGATTCGGCCTCACCAATGCCCTGTACAATTTCAACATTACATCCCAACTTCTATACTCGATGCTCTGATTTATAAAGGCAAGCATACCAAACGCCTTCTTCACCACCCTATCCACATGAGATTCCAACTTCAGGGAACAATGCACAGTTATTCCCAGATCCCTCTGTTCCACTGCATTCCTCAATTCCCTACCATTTACCCTGTACGTCCTATTTTGATTTGTCCTACCAAAATGCAGCACCTCACACTTATCAGCATTAAACTCCATCTGCCATCTTTCAGCCCACCCTTCCAAAAGGCCCAAGTCTCTCTGTAGACTTTGAAAATCTACCTCACTATCAACTACTCCACCTATCTTAGTATCATCTGCATATTTACTAATCCAATTTGCCACACCATCATCCAGATCATTAATGTAAATGACAAACAACAGTGGACCCAACACAGATCCTTGGGGCACTCCACTAGACACTAGCCTCCAACCTGACATACAATTGTCAACCGTTACCCTCTGGTATCTCCCATTCAGCCATTGTTGAATCCATCTTGCAACCTCACTATTAATACCCAACGATTTAACCTTCTTAATCAACCTTCCATGTGGAACCTTGTCAAATGCCTTACTGAAGTCCATATAGACAACATCCAAAGCCTTGCCCTTATCAATTTTCCTGGTAACCTCTTCAAAAAATTCAAGAAGATTACTCAAACATGACCTTCCAGGCACAAATCCATGTTGACTGTTTCTAATCAGGCCTTGATTATCCAAATAATTATATATATTGTCCCTAAGTATCTTTTCCATTAATTTTCCCACCACAGACGTCAAACTAATAGGTCTATAATTGCTAGGTTTACTTTTAGAACCTTTTTTAAACAAAGGCACAACATGCGCAATGCGCCAATCTTCCGGCACCATCCCTGTTTCTAATGACGTTTGAAATATTTCCGTCATAGCCCCTGCTATTTCTGCACTAACTTCCCTCAATGTCCTAGGGAATATCCTATCAGGACCTGGAGACTTATCCACTTTTATATTCTTCAAAAGTGTCCGTACCTCCTCTTCTTTAATCCTCCTAATTTCCATCACTACTCTACTTGTTTCGCTTACCTCACATAATTCAATATCCTTC
The DNA here is from genome assembly GCF_053455715.1 of Rhinoraja longicauda. NCBI lineage: Eukaryota > Metazoa > Chordata > Chondrichthyes > Rajiformes > Arhynchobatidae > Rhinoraja > Rhinoraja longicauda. Next base: position 5,403,738 of record NC_135953.1, on the reverse strand, counting down.
TCCTCGGTAAATACCGATGAAAAGAAATTGTTTAATATCTCCCCCATTTCTTCCGGCTCAGCACATAGCTGTCCACTCTGACTCTCTAATGGACCAATTTTATCCCTCACTATCCTTTTGCTATTGACATATCTGTAGAACCCCTTGGGGTTTACTTTTACATTACTTGCCAAAGCAGCCTCATATCTTTTTTTCGCTTTTCTAATTTCCTTTTTAAGATTCCTTTTACATTCTTTATATTCCTCAAGAACCTCATTTACTCCCTGCCGCTTATATTTATTGTATATCTCCCTCTTTTTCCGAACCAAGTGTCCAATTTCCCTGGAAAACCACGGCTCTTTCAAATTATTATTCTTTCCTTTCCACCGAACAGGGACATAAAGACTCTGTACTCTCAAAATTTCACCTTTAAATATCCTCCATTTCTCTATTATATCCTTTTCATAAAACAACAATTTCCATTTCACTCCTTTTAAATCCTTTCTCATCTCCTCAAAATTAGCCTTTCTCCAATCCAAAATCTCAACCCTTGGTCCAGATTTGACCTTCTCCATAATGATATTGAAACTAATGGCATTATGATCACTAGACCCAAAGTGCTCCTCAACACATACCTCCGTCACCTGACCCATCTCATTTCCTAACAGGAGGTCCAACACTGCCCCTTCTCTGGTAGGCACCTCTACGTATTGCTGCAAAAAACTATCCTGCACACATTTTACAAACTCCAAACCATCCAGCCCTTTAACAGAATGTGATTCCCAGTCTATATACGGAAAATTGAAATCACCCACAATCACCACTCTGTGCTTACTACTAATATCTGCTATCTCCTTACATATTTGCTCTTCCAATTCTCGTTATTTTCCTGCACTGAAGAAACGGGCTGCTGTTTCTTGAAAGTTCACCCTTTGCTCTGTCCAGGTGCCACGGCAAACTTTAAAAAGGAAATATAGTGGATGGGGGAAACAAGGGAATAAACTGTGCCGCAAATTTCATCAGAAATATTGAGTTAAGTCTTGCACTGGAATAATGAGAATTGATGTGGGCTGTTTAATTCATGAACGGGGTAACCTTGTTCTGACTTGGCCAGCCTGATGTAAATCAGCTTAATATTCAACCAGTGCTCATGGGACAAAATTTTGTGCAAAAATCAAAGGATGGAGAAAAAAAAATCTGGGGTCAGATCTGCAATCTGCCTGTAGTTTAGTTTAGTTTAAAGGTACAGCGCGGAAACAGGCACTTTGGCCCACCGAGTCCATACACCTACTCTGAGCAAGAGACCTGTGCATCTACCCGATCTATTCCTCTCATGATTTTATACACCTCTCTAAGATCACCCCTCATCCTACTACGCCCCAAGGAATAGTGTCCCAGCCCACTCAACCTCTCCCTACAGCTCAGGCCCTCTAGTCTTGGCAACATTCTCGTAGACCTGCTGGTCTACCTAGAACATGTGGTCTTGGATGGAGTTCTTCCCAATCCATGCTGTGATGAATCCTGATAAAAAGCTTTCTGTGGAGCCTCTGTGGGAGATCTGTTATGTTTTAGGTTGTGACCCTTCTTCAGAGGACATGGATAGGTGACGTTTAAGGTTGTGACCTTCTTCAAAGAGCATGGATTAATATTGTTTTGGGTCAGGACCCTTCTTCAGAGTGAATGGAACATGTTTTAGGTTGGAATCTCTCTTCAGAGAACATGGATGGGTTACATTTCAGGTCATGATCCACCTTCAGAGAACATGGATAAGATCGTAAGTGATAGGAGCAGAATTAGGCCATTCAGCCCATCAAGTCTACTCTGCCATTCAATCATGGCTGGTCTATCCCTCCTAATGCCCTTCTCCTGCCTTCTCCCCTTAACCTCTTGACACCAGTGATGTTTTTGGTTGGTATTTATTCACAAAATGCTGGAGTAACTCAGCAGGTCGGGCAGCATCTCGGGAGAGAAGGAATGGGTGACGTTTCGGGTCGAGACCCTTATTCAGAGGTCATCTTCTTCATCTCGGGAGAGAAGGAATGGGTGACGTTTCAGGTTGGGACCCTTCATCAAAGAACATGATTGATGACGTTTCGGGTCGAGACCCTTCTTCAGAGAACATGGATAGGTGACCCTTCTGAAGAAAGGTCCTGACCCAAAACGTCACCTATCCATTTCTCCAGGGAAGCTGCCTGACCCGCTGAGTTCCTCCAGCACTTTGTCTATTTTTGCTTACAACGTATAGATTGCTAAACTTTTGGATTATCTCGCTGCTGTGCATTGTATGTTGGTAGATACTGAATGATTATAATTGGCTTGTAACACCTACGTTTAATATTGGCTTTCCTTGTGATTCTTGCAGCTCACCTTTGGGAAAAGAGAAAGGAAAACTGGTGTTGCAGGTAAGACTCTGAGCTTGGGCCATCTTAGTTTGCGAGCCTTCACCCAGCTTTCTCTGCATCTCTTTCTCTCATTCTCTTATCACTCCCAGCTGAGGTCAGCAGATCCAACTCATAGAGCCATACAGACGGAGGAGGTAGGCCCTTCGGCCCAACTTGTCCATGCCAACAAAGATGCCCCATCACTGCTAGTCCTACCTGCCTGTGTTTGATCCATATCCCTCCAAACTAAACATAGTAATCACCTCAGTTCTGATGAAGTGTAAGGAAATAATTGCAGATGCTGGTACCAATCGAAGGTATTTATTCACTAAATGCTGGAGTAAGTAAGTCAGGTCAGGCAGCATCTCAGGAGAGAAGGAATGGGCGACGTTTCGGGTCGAGACCCTTCGGCGACGTTTCGGGTCGAGACTGATGTCAGGGGTCGGGGCAAAGGAAGGATATAGGTGGAGACAGGAAGACAGTGGGAGACCCATCAGTCTGAAGAAGGGTCTCGACCCGAAACGTTACCCATTCCTTCTCTCCCGAGATGCTGCCTGACCTGCTGAGTTACTCCAGCATTTTGTGAATAAAAACCTTCGATTTGTACCAGCATCTGCAGTTATCTTCTTAGACAGTGGGAGATCTGGGAAGGGGGAGGGAAACATTGATTGTGTTTTACTCTTTCCCCTGATACTTGACCCACTATCTTTTTTTGTTTTTCTGTGATGGCATTTCTGGAATGTTTTGTCTGAATAATGCTCTCGTGAAGCATATTGGAACAATTGGCTTATTCTTGCTCTGTATGCCAGCACGGGATGGTTGATTTACTGGACGAGCTGCCAGGAGACATAGTTGAGGCAGGTACTATAAAAATATTTAAGACGTTTGGATAGGTACATGAAGATAGACACACAATGCTGGAGTAACTCAGCGGGTCAGGCAGCATCTCTGGAGAAATGGAATAGATGACGTTTCGGGTCGTAAGTGATAGGGGTAGAAGTAGGCCATTCGGCCCATCAAGTCTACTCCGCCATTCAATCATGGCTGATCTATCTCTCCCTCCTAACCCCACTCTCCTGCCTTCTGCCCATAATCTCTGGCACCTGTACTAATCAAGAATCTATCTTTGCCTTAAAGATATCCACTGACTTTGCCTCCACAGCCTTCTGTGGCAAAGAATTCCACAGATTCAACACCCTACGACTAAAGGTATTTCTCCTCATCTCCTTCCTAAAAGATCGTCCTTTAATTCTGAGGCTGTGACCTCTAGTCTTAGACCCTCCCACTAGTGGAAACATCCTCTCCACATCCACTCCATCCAAGCCTTTCACTATTCTGTATGTCTCAAAGAGATCCCCCCCCCCCCCCCCCCTCATTCTTCTAAACTCCAGCGAGTACAGGCCCAGTGCCGACAAACGCTCATCATAGGTTAACCTACTCATTCCTGGGATCATTCGTGTAAGCATCCTCTGGCCTCTCTCCAGAGCCAGCACATCCTTCCTCAGGAATGGTGCCCAAAATCTCTCGCAGTACTCCAAATGCGGCCTGACCAGCGCCTTCTAGAGCATTCCATCACTTCTTCAGACGCGTTCCGACCCGAACGTTCCTTTTCTCCAGAAATGCTGCCTGACCCGCTGAGTTACTTCAATATTTTGTGTTTATCTTCAGTATAATCAATCAAGCTAAACATAAATGCAAAGACAGCGCGGACAGAACAGGGTGGCCCGGCGGTAGAGTTGCTGCCTTACAGCGCCAGAGACCCGGGTTCCATCCTGACTACGGGTGCTGTCAGTACAGAGTCATCGTCATAATGTGGAAACAGGCCCTTCGACACAACTTGCCCACACCGACCAACATGTCCCAGCTACAGTAGTCCCACCTGCCCGCGTTTGGACCAACCTTTACTGTCCATGTACCTGTCTAACAATTTCTTAAATGTTGGGATAGTCCCTGCCTCAATTACCTCCTCTGGCAGCTCATTCCATGCACCCACCACCCCTTCTGTGAAAAAGTTAGCCCTCAGATTCCTATTAAATCTTTTCCCCTTCACCTTTAAACCTATAGTCTTTCCGCTGACTGGTTAGCACACAACAAAAAGCTTTTCCCTGTACCTCGGTACACGTGACAATAAATGAAACTAAACTAGTTGAGGCAAATCAAATCAAATCAAATTGCTTTTATTGTCATTCAAAAATAAATTTTGAACGAAATTGTCGTTACCACGCAGTCACAAACAATAAAGAGCACAAGACACACAACCACACAAGTTTAACACAGACAACCACCACAGTGATTCCTCCAGGCACACCCTCACTGTGATGGAAGGCAAAGAAAAGTCTTATCTCCTCCTCCGTTCCCCTCCCGCGGTCAGGCAGTCAAACTGCTGCCTCGAGGCGATCGAGGCTCGCGACTCCCGAAGCCCCCGCCGGGCGATGGTAGGCCCCTGGCCAGATCCCAGCAGGCCGATGAAGGTCCTGAGCCCCCACCGGGCGATGGAAAGTGCCGCGGCCGAGCCACGCAGGGCGATGAAGGGCCTGCGAGCGGGTCGATCGAGCCTCGCACTTCGGGGCAGTCGAAGCTGCTATGGCTGGAGCTCCCAAAAGCTGGTCGCCAGCCAGGGACCTGCGAGCTCCCGATGTTGCGGTTCACAGGGCCCGCGGCCGAAGCCTCCGAGATGGTAAGTCCAGGCCCTGTGACCGGAGCCTTCAAGGTCGATCCCAGCTGGAGGCCGCCAACTCCCCCGGTGTTGAGGCCGTAGCGCGAATGGAGATACGACACGGAAAAAGGTCGCATCTCCGTTGAGGAGGAGATTTAAAACAAAAAGTTTCCCCCACCACCCCCCACATATACACGGCTAAAAATAGGTCATTACATTACATACATTTAAACGCTAACAATACACAAAGAAAGAAAAAGACAGACAGACACTGCCAGTCTGTCCGGCCAAATCCCAACATTTAACAAGCACTTAGACAGGTACATGGATAGGACAGGTTTGGAGGGAGATGGACCAGGCAGATGGGACTAGTGAGGTTGGGCGAGTTGGGCCGAAGGGCCTGTTTCCACACTGTATCAATCTGTGACTCCGTGACTTGACTCTTGGATCTCTGTTCAGGAAACATTTCGTCAGCGCAGTCAGCACTCCCCTGACACCCACCGCTTCCAGATGCAGGAGCTGTTTCTGTGTGTGTCAGTGTGTCTGTTCCAATAGCCAGACACTCAGTAAATCCAAAACATATTTAACATGAAGTAGATACAAAGCTTGCAGTTAATGTGAAGGCTCAGAGGTCACGAATCATTTCACATCGCTACACTGCAGCAGATGGGGTCTATTGATTTTTGATTTTTTTTCCCCATGTCCTGTGTTCTCAGATCATTGAAGTAAAATTCAATTATTCCCACTGTTGTCAGGAGGCAGTCTGAGTCCCCCTGCTCCGTCCCCTCCTCCCCTCCCCCTTCCATCCACTGAGCACGTGCGTAGAGTAAATAATCTTTGTGGAGCTGCAACAATCGCGCACTGCAGCATGGAGCAGAATTCAAATTAGGTTTGGGTTTTACTATTGCCGCGTGTTCACCGAGGTGTAGTGAAGAGCTTTATTTTTGCATGCTATCCAAACAGATACAATACAATATATACAATATATATAGCGGCACGGTGGTGCAACGGTAGAGTTGCTGCCTTACAGCGAATGCAGCGCCGGAGACTCAGGTTCGATCCTGACTACGGGTGCTGTACTGTAAGGAGTTTGTACGTTCTCCCCGTGACCTGCGTGGGTTTTCTCCGAGATCTTCGGTTTCCTCCCACACTCCAAAGACGTACAGGTATGTAGGTTAATTGACTGGGTAAATGTAAAAATTGTCCCCAGTGTGTGTAGGATAGTGTTAATGTGCAGGGATCGCTGGGCGGCGCGAACTTGGTGGGCCGAAAAGGCCTGTTTCCGCGCTGTATCTGAAATATGAAAATATGAAATATATCTTTATTGTCATTGTACAGGGGTACAACGAGATCAGATAATACTACACCTAAGTAGCAGGGTGTCATAGAGTCACACAGTGTGGAAGGGGAGGCCATTTAAAACTGAGGCGAGAAGGAACTTTTTCACCCAGACAGTTGTGAATTTGTAGAATTCTCTGCCACAGAGGGCAGTGGAGGCCAATTCACTGGATGGATTTAAGAGAGAGTTAGATAGAGCTCTAGGGGCTAGTGGAATCAAGGGATATGGGGAGAAGGCAGGAACCAGTTACTGATTGTGGATGATCAGCCATGATCACCAAGAATGGCGGTGCTGGCTCAAAGGGCAGAATGGCCCCCTCCGCCTATTTTCTATGTTTCTAAACAGACCCTTTGGCCCAACTTGCCCATGCCAAACAACGTCCCAACACAACTAGTCTCTCCTGCCTGCATTTGGCCCATATATCCCTCAAAATCTGTCCTATCCATGTACCTGTCAAAATGTTTCTTAAACTTGACGATAGTCCCTGCCTCAACTACCTCCTCCGGCCGCTCGTTCCATACACCCACCGCCCTCTGGTTCTCGATTCTCCTATTCTGGGGTAAGTACTCTGCGTGTTTACCCGATCTTTTCCTCTCATGATTTTATACACCTCTATAAGATCACCCCTCATCCTCCTGCGCTCCAAGGAATAGAGCCCCAACCCGCTCAACGGCATAGAGCAGTCACGGTGGCGCAGCGGTAGACAGTGAATGCAGCGCCGGAGACCCGGGTTCGATCCTGACTACGGGCGCCGTCTGTACGGAGTTTGTACGTTCGCCCCGTGACCTGCGTGGGTTTTCTCCAAGATCTTCGGTTTCCTCCCACACTCCAAAAGAGTATAGGTTTGTAAGTTAATTGGCTTGGTAAATGTAAAAAAATTGTCCCTAGTGTGCGTAGGATAGTGTTAATGTGCGGGGGTCGGTGCGGACCGGTGGGCCGAAGGGCCTGTTTCCGCGCTGTATCACTAAACTAAAATAGAGCCATGCAGCATGGAAACATACCCTATGACCCAACTTGCCCACGCTGACCACCATGCCCCATCATATAAGGCGTGTAAAATCATGAGGTGAATGGATTGGGTAAAATACTCAGTACCTTCACCCGGCGCAGGCAGATACTCAGTACCTTGGACCAATTCTCAGTACCTTCACCCAGAAGGGGAGTTAAGAACCAGAAGTCAGGTACTATAACAACATTTAAAAACCATTTGAACAGGTACACGGATAGGAAAGGTTTGGTAGATAACGGCCAGGCGGGATGGAGAGGTTTCAGTTTAGTTTATAGTCACGTGTACTGTGAAAAGATTTTGTTGCGTGCTATCCAGTCAGTAGAAAAATAAAAGATAGACCTGACTGGTCTCTTCAGACAGTCTGAAGAAGGGTCTCGACCCGAAACATCACCCATTCCTTCTCTCCAGAGATGCTGCCAATAGACAATAGGTGCAGGAGTAGGCCATTCAGCCCTTCGAGCCAGCACCGCCATTCAATGCGATCATGGCTGATCACTCTCAATCAGTACCCCGTTCCTGCCTTCTCCCCATACCCCCTCACTCAGCTATCCTTAAGAGCTCTATCCAGCTCTCTCTTGAAAGCATCCAACGAACTGGCCTCCACTGCCTTCTGAGGCAGAGAATTCCACACCTTCACCACTCTCTGACTGAAAAAGTTCTTCCTCATCTCCTTTCTAAATGGCCTACCCCTTATTCTTAAACTGTGGCCCCTTGTTCTGGACTCCCCCAACATTGGGAACATGTTTCCTGCCTCTAATGTGTCCAGTCCCCTAATTATCTTGTATGTTTCAATAAGATCCCCCCTCATCCTTCGGGACTGCCTGTCCCGATGAGTTACTCCAGCATTTTGTGTCTCTCTTCGGTTTAAACCACCATCTGCCGTTCTTCCTAAACAGTAGAAAGATTCCAATCGATCCATTTGCAGTGTATAGATTTAGATTTAGATTTTTAGATTTAGAGATACAGCGCGGAAACAGGCCCTTCGGCCCAGCGATCCCCACACATTAACACTATCCTACACACACTAGGGACAATTTTTACATTTTACCCAGTCAATTAACCTACATACCTGCACGTCTTTGGAGTGTGGGAGGAAACCGAAGATCTCGGAGAAAACCCACGCAGGTCACGGGGAGAACGTACAAACTCCGTACAGACAGCGCCCGTAGTCAGGATCGAACCTGAGTCTCAGGCACTGCATTCGCTGTAAGGCAGCAACTCTACCTATCTATCTATCTATCCAGGGAATAACGTTTAGTGCAAGGTAAAGTCAGCAAAGTCCGATCAAAGATAGTCTGAGAGTCACCGATGAGGTAGATAGTAGTTCAAGGTGGATAGTGGTTCAAGACTGCTCTCTGGTTGTGGTAGGATGATTCATAGGTTTCCCTAGTTCTCGGCATTGCAGTGCAATAGTTCCAGAGACAAAGTCCAATGTCCACTATGGGGCAGAGGTGAATCGGGCAGTCCCCTAGCTTATGGAAGGACTGTTCAGAACGGTCATAACAGAGAGGAAGAAGCAGTTCCTGAGTCTGGTGGTGCTGGTTTTCACACTTCTGTACCTCTTGCCGATGGGAGAGGGGAGAAGAGGGAGTGGTCCTTGATTATACTAGTGGCTTCCTTGCTTTTTGGGTCAGGGTCACACAGCGAGATCTCCCATGCCCAATACTTATGATCGCACAGCAGGGTCTTGATCAGTTGGGCAAGTGGGCTGAGGAATGGCTAATGGCGTTTAATGCAGGTAAATACAAGTTGTTTTATTTTGGGACCTTCATCATGAATGGCAGGGCCTTGAGGAGTGTTGTAGAGCAGAGAGATCTAGGAGTGTAGTTACGTAGTTCTTTCAGGGAGTAACCGAAGTGAATCTGACCTGAATCTGGAGCTTTAATTTAATTTTTTTGTTTAGTGATACAGCACGGAAACAGACCTTTCGGCCCACCGAGTCCGCACCGAGCAGCTATCCCCGCACACTAACCCTATCCCACACACACTGGGGACCGTTTACAATTTTTACCAAAGCCAATTAACCTACAGTTCTCTACGTTGGAGTGTGGGAGGAAATCGGAGCACCCGGGGAAATCCCACGGGGAGAACGTACAAACTCCGTACAGACAAGCAACCATAGTCAGGACAAAACCCAGGTCCCTGGCGCTGTAAGGCAGCAACTCTACTGCTGCGCCACCATGTCGATCCTTGCCTGATGAGAGAGAGAGTGTCCGGAGTGAGAATGATCCTTGATTCTGCTGGTGGCCTTGCTGAGACAGCATGAGGTGCAGATGGAGTCAAGGGAAGGGAGGTTGGTTTGCGTGATATTCTCCTTTTCCTATGGATATTGAGCCCATTTTGGTGGGCCTTGTGTCTGCTTGCCCCACGCAGAGATCAGAATGCGTGTGCAGTGTCCAAGTCACAACTCGATCCTCGTTATTCATTTTGGTTAAATGTTCCCAATGTTGGGGGAGTCCAGAACCAGGGGCCACAGTCTTAAGAATAAAGGGGACGCCATTTAAAACTGAGGTGAGAAAAAACTTTTTCATATCATATCATATCATATCATATATATACAGCCGGAAACAGGCCTTTTCGGCCCACCAAGTCCGTGCCGCCCAGTGATCCCCGTACATTAACACTATCCTACACCCACTAGGGACAATTTTTACATTTACCCAGCCAATTAACCTACATACCTGTACGTCTTTGGAGTGTGGGAGGAAACCGAAGATCTCGGAGAAAACCCACGCAGGTCACGGGGAGAACGTACAAACTCCTTACAGTGCAGCACCCGTAGTCAGGATCGAACCTGAGTCTCCGGTGCTGCATTCGCTGTAAAGCAGCAACTCTACCGCTGCGCTACCGTGCCGCCCAGAGAGTTGTGAATTTGTGGAATTCTCTGCCACAGAGGGCAGTGGAGGCCGATTCACTGGATGAATTTAAAAGAGAGTTAGATAGAGCTCCAGGGGCTAGAGGAATCAAGGGATATGGGGAGAAGGCAGGCGCGGGTTACTGATTGTGAATGATCAGCCATGATCACAATGAATGGCGCTGCTGGCTCGAAGGGCCAAATGGCGTTCCCCTGCACCTATTTTCTATGTTTCTATGTTTTATTTTTCTAACCATTGCAGCAAAAGTACGTGCGGTGTTCGGTCCGAGCGGAGATCAGACACTTGAGGAGGGTTTTGTGCCACCGAATAAACGTGTTGGATCAGCAACAGGTATGCGGAGAGGGGAGAGGGTAGAGACAACACCGAATTTAAGAGTCGAGAGTGTTAAAAGTTGTACCTCTACAGTCTAAAATCTCCAGAGGCGTCGATGGGCTTTCTTAGTGATTGCATCGACGTGCTGGGCGCAGGACAGAGCTCAGCAAACCTTATGGAAATAGTTTGCACTTTATCTTCACATGTACTTGGTACAGTGAGATTCTTTGTTTTGGGTACAGTGCAAAGTATGCAAAGAGTCGCCACACTTGTTGTTCGTCCTTCGGGTTGGAAGATGACCATGACTTCACTTTCAGTTGGAGGATTGGTGACTGTGGGTCCGGAAGTGACTGGTGAGGCCAATCCGGGCCCGGCAGGCACGCCCACACGTAGGACACAAGTGGATGGGTGCTGCAGTGGAAGTGGAGGTAGCCCGGGTCTTGCGCGCGGTGCGTTTCCTCTGGGCCTCTGTAGTGCGTCTGTTCTCTGTTGCACGGGCTCCTGTGGTGAGCTCGCTACGCCAGGTTGGGACGGTCCAGAGCAAGAGACTCCCAAGTGCTGAGGTTGATGTCCAAGTCTTTGAGGCACACTTTGAGGCAGTCCTTAAACCGTTTCCTCCTACAGAAGAAAACACCACAAATAGGGCTCCATGGATTGTCACCTTGTGGTGGTGGAGAAGCTCGTGTGGTCCTGAGATCCTGAGAGCGATGCTGTCTGGAGCTACACTCCTGGTAGGGTCACCCGTGGCGGTAAGATCGAGGGGGAGGTCCCTGACAAAGAGCGATCCCACCAAGACCTCAACGGTGGAACAGGCGGAGGAGGGAGGCTGACGGCTGACTTTAGTGGAGCGTCACAACGTCTGGGAAGGCGGATGGATGAAGGCCGCAGCAGAAAAGGGTCCCCGGTCGTCTTGGACTCCACGCCACTGGATCCTGACCCTGATCTGTCAAGGACCGTGTGGTGGCTGTCTGTGCACCAGTCTCCCCACGTTAAACAAAGTCACGCACAGGCGTCCTAATAGGACAGTCACACATGCTTCCAGTGACCGCCAATGATGATGAGAGGGCGCTGACAAAGTTACAAAACGAATCCAATATAGTCCTGATGGTGGCCTTGCTGAGGCAGCATGAGGTCCCGTCGTCGTCCCCCACACACACACAGCCCCTATTTGTTCTCTGCGCCCCCCCACGCCAAGTCTGTCTTTGTCACCTTACACCTTTCTTCTTGCAGGTGCAAATTCTGTTTGACAACGAGCCTCTGCCGGAACACATGACGATGAAGCAGCTCTGGCTCTCGAGGTGGTACGACAAGGTAAGTGCCGTCTGTGTGAGGGGACACTTTGGATGGAGGGGCTGGCTGGGGTATGTACCCCTGTAAACAGATCTGTCAATGAATAGAAGGGCGGCACGGTGGCGCAGCGGTGGAGCTGCCGCCTCTCGGCACCAAAGACCCCGGTGCAATCCTGACCACGGGTGCCGTCTGTTCGAGGTTTGCACGTTCTCGCACGTGACCTCGTGGGTTTTCTCCGGGTGCTCAGGTTTCCGAAGGGGGATTGTGGAGGAAGGAACTGCAGATGTGGTTTAAACCGAGGTAGACACAAAGTGCTGGAGTAACTCAGCGGGACAGGCAGCATCCCTGGAGAGGAGGAATGGGTGACGTTTCGGGTCGAGACCCTTCTTCAGACTGGACTCTGAGAAGAAGGGTCTCGACCCGAAACGTCGCCCATTCCTTCTCTCCAGAGATGCTGCCTGTCCCGCTGAGTTACTCCAGCACTTTGTGTCTGTCCAGGGATATTGTGGAGTTGCGTTTTAGCCTACAACCTTCTGACTTCACTCAGAATAAAAGGACATACCTTTGGAAAGGAGAGGCGGAGGAATTTCTTTAACCAGTGGGTGGTGAATGTTGATTTCTTTGTCACAGAAGGCTGTGGAGGCCGACATAGGGTATTTTTAAGGCAGAATCTTGATCAGTAAATGTGTCACAGGTTATGGGGAGAGGGTGAGGGAATGGAATTGAGAGTTAGATCAGCCATGATTGAATGGGGGAAGTAGACTCGATGGGCCGAATGGCCTAATTCCGCTCCTATCACTTGTGGACATCTCAAGCCAGAGGAAAGTACTGAAAAAATGCAACTTGTGAACATAGTTTAGTTTAGAGATACAGCGCGGAAACAATAGACAATAGACAATAAGTGCAGGAGGAGGCCATTCGGCCCTTCAAGCCAGCACTGCCATTCAATGTGATCATGGCTGATCATTCTCAATCAGTACCCCGTTCCTGCCTTCTCCCCATACCCCCTGACTCCGCTATCTTTAAGAGCTCTATCCAGCACTCTCTTGAATGCATTCAGAGAATTGGCCTCCACTGCCTTCTGAGGCAGAGAATTCCACAGATTCACAACTCTCTGACTGAAAAGGTTTTTCCTCATCTCAGTTCTAAATGGCCTACCCCTTATTCTTAAACTGTGGCCCCTTGTTCTGGACTCCCCCAACATTGGGAACATGTTTCCTGCCTCTAACGTGTCCAACCCCTTAATAATCTTGTACGTTTCGATAAGATCCCCTCTCATCCTTCTAAACGGGCCTTTCGGCCCACTGAGTGCGCCAACCAGCGATCCCCGCACATTAACACCATCCTACATTGGGGATAAATTTCACATTTTTTTAATACCAAGCCAATTAACCTGTAAACCTGGACATCTTTGGAGAATGGGAGGAAACCCAGAGAAAACCCACAAGGACACAGGGAGAACATACAAGCTCCATACAGACAAGCTGCCGTAGCCAGCACCAACATGAACTTTAAAAAAACAGCAGAACTTGTATTTGAAGGGTTATGGTGGTTATATCCGCATAAGTTTTTAGACAATAGACAATAGGTGCAGGAGGAGGCCATTCGGCCCTTCGAGCTAGCACCGCCATTCAATGTGATCATGGCTGATCATTCTCAATCAGTACCCCGTTCCTGCCTTCTCCCCCATAACCCCCTGATTCCGCTATCCTTAAGAGCTCTATCTAGCTCTCTCTTGAATGCATTCAGAGAATTGGCCTCCACTGCCTTCTGAGGCAGAGAGTTCCACAGATTCACAACTCTCTGACTGAGCCGGGTCTTTGGCGCTGTAAGGCAACAACTCCACCGTGCTGACCTTTTTTTTTGTTGAGAAATATTAACTTAACCGAGGCAAAGACTCGAGTTTAAGAGCTTGTCCCTTCTCGCCCCACTTGAATGGTGCAGTCCACTGTATTTGAGGGATCAGGCCCATTGTGATTGGATTTGGGCTAAGAGGGTTTACGAGGATGTTGCCAGGACCCGAGGGCCTGAGCTGCAGGGAGAGGTCTAGTAGGCTGGGACTCTATTCCTTGGAGCGCAGGAGGATGAGGGGGGTGATCTTATAGAGGTGTATAAAATCATGCGGGGAATAGATTGGGTAGACGCACAGAGTCAATAGGTGCAGGAGGAGGCCATTCGGCCCTTCGAGCCAGCACCGCCTTTCAATGTGATCATGGCTGATGAGTCTCTTGCCCAGAGTAGATAAATCGAGGACCAGAGGACATAGGTTTAAGGTGAAGGGGAAAAGATTTAACAGGAATCTGAGGGGTAACTTTATCACGCAAATGGTGGTGGGCGTTTGGAGCAAGCTGCCAGAGGAGGTAGTTGAGGCAGGGACTATCCCAACATTTAAGAAACAGTTAGATAGGTACATGGATAGGACAGGTTTGGAGGGATGTGGACCAAGCGCAGGCAGGTGGGACGAGTGCAGCTGGGACATGTTGGCATGTTGGGCTGAAGGGGGCTGTCTCCACACTGTATGACTCTGTGACTAAGGAAGGTTGGCGAGACTGGCTGACACTTGGAGGAGGTGGAGAGAGTATGCTCCAGGGTATGGGACGAGTGATTGAAGTCTGTGCCGTCACGCTCTCTAAGTTAGCTGCGCTTTTAGACCGCCACATTTTCCAAAGTCTAGATAGTGACATTGATGAATGGCTTTCAAAGTTGCTTTTCTGCACTGTGTTGAGGTGGGGATTCAAGTACGGCCGTGACAATGCGACCTCTCTAGTTGATATCGCGAGGGAGGGGAGAGGGGGTGGAGCAAAGCACCAAATCTGTTCTGGGTCGAGAGCGTTTAATTGTCATGTGAACTGACAACGTAACAATGAAATTCTGACTTTCAGCAGCTTTAAAGGCCTGTAAAAAACGCAATACACAGATAAATATAGCCACAAATTCGATAAATTAATCATTGTAATACTCATAATTGTAATACGAGAATAATCCCAGGACTGGGCGTCGCGGTGGCGCAGCGGTAGAGAGTTGCTGCCTTACAGCGCCAGAGACCCGGGTTCCATCCTGACCGTGGGTACTGTCTATTGGAAATTTGTACGTTGCCCTGCATGGGTTTTCTGAGATCTTCAGTTTCCTCCCACACTCCAAAGACATACAGGTTAGTAGATTAATTTGCTGGGTATAAATGTAAATTGTCCCCAGTGTGTGTAGGATAGTGTTAGTGTGCGAAGATCGCCAGTCTGCGTGGACTCAGTGGGCCATGCCGTATCTCTAAACTAAACGATTGGGTTAATGTATGTACGAGAAAATAACTGCAGATGCTGGTACAAATCGAAGGTATTTATTTCACAAAATGCTGGAGTAACTCAGCGGGTCAGGCAGCATCTCAGGAGAGAAGGAATGGGTGACGTTTCGGGTCGAGACCCTTCTTCAGCCATGATCACAATGAATGGCGGTGCTGGCTCGAAGGACCGAATGGCCTCCTCCTGCACCTATTGTCTATTGTCAGCCATGAACACAATGAATGGCGGTGCTGGCTCGAAGGACCGAATGGCCTCCTCCTGCGCTTATTTTCTATGTTTCTACGTAGTGGGGATCAAACCGGTGTCTCTGGGGCTGTGAGGCAGCACCTACCGCTGCGCCACCGTGGCTTCTTGTCTAACCCTTTTGTGATCTGCTTCACCCTTGCAGCCCACGCCGATGGTCCTGCAGTACAGCGTGAGGGAGAAGCGGGGACGGTGAGCCGCCAGGCGGACAAAGTCTGCCGTGTTGTCACAGCGAGGGCTGGGCTGGGAACGGCGCCCCGCCTTCCCCTCCGACTTCCTCCAGCAAACCGCGCGATCCCCGTGTACCTCCACACACTGACCGGATCTGAAGCCAAGAGCCATCGTGGAGTTGCAACCTAGCCTTGGAATGGCCTCCTTCTCCGTGCTCCGATGACGTGCCGGGTCGATGGGCCAAGACGGCGTAGACTCCCCTCCCATCCTCCCGAATGCACTGAGTCCACCTTGGCGTCCATCCAGCAGCCAACGTTGACCAACCTGTTGGAACCAAACCTCGCCCCCTTGTGAACCAACCACTCCCACCCCAAATGACCGCTCAAGATGGCCGTCAGTGTCCTTGGCGCTATCCCAGTCCAGAGGGACGGACCGAGAACAAGGAACTCTCCAGCTTCAAAGGAAAGCAGTCGCAAAGAGCCAGAAACACACGTCGTCTGGTGACGGAGAAGGGGATGGCTCCCCTTACCCTCCAATTCCCTCCTGCAACCGTGCGGCCCCCGCGTGTACAGTGGTGTGATGGAGCGATGGGCCGAGACGCCATCGCCTCCCTTCCCATCCCATCCCCCTGAATGCTCCGAGCCCCTTGGCGTCCATCCAGCAGCGAACGTTGACCGGCCTGTTGGGAGACAAGCCCCCTGGGAACCAACCACTCCCACCCCAAGTGGCGATCCAAGATGGCCGTCAGTATCCTTGGCGCTGTCCCAGTCGAGAGGGACGGACCGAGAACAAGGATCTCTCCAGACTCAGTGGAAAGCTGCCACAAGGAGCCAGGAACACACGTCGTTTGGTTTGTTTGCTTATTTATCTCCTTTTTTAAAAATAAAAATCGTATCTTTGAAGCTCTAAGTTACCCATTGGGAAAGTTGTACTGAAGATAAGAGTGGGTTTTAATGAAATGATGTGCATTCATGTGGCCCCCAGAGGGGCAAAACCCTTATGGAGAGGGGGGGGGGAGGTAATGGCTTTGGTGTTTATATGTGCCTGTACCATGAATAAATAATACCAGCTTCAGCTAGAGATTGAAGACTCTCTTGTTTCTGACTCCTCAATCTATTGTTATTGGTTTATTAGTGTCATGTGTACCAAGGTACAGTGCCCTCCATAATGTTTGGGACAAAGACCCATCATCTATTTATTTGCCTCTGTACTCCACAATTTGAGATTTGGGATAGAAAAATTCACATGTGGTTAAAGTGCACATTGTCAGATTTTAATAAAGGCCATTTTTATACATTTTGGTTTCACCATGTAGAAATTACAGCTGTGTTTATACATAGTCCCCCTCATTTCAGGGCACCATAATGTTTGGGACACAGCAATGTCATGTAAATGAAAGTAGTCATGTTTAGTATTTTGTTGCATATCCTTTGCATCCCTAGTGAGACCGCACCTGGAGTACTGTGTGCAGTTTTGGTCTCCAAATTTGAGGAAGGATATTCTTGCTATTGAGGGCGTGCAGCGTAGGTTTACTAGGTTAATTCCCGGAATGGCGGGACTGTCATATGTTGAAAGACTGGAGCGACTAGGCTTGTATACACTGGAATTTAGAAGGATGAGAGGGGATCTTATCGAAACGTATAAGATTATTAAGGGGTTGGACACGTTAGAGGCAGGAAACATGTTCCCAATGTTGGGGGAGTCCAGAACCAGAGCCCACAGTTTAAGAATAAGGGGTAGGCCATTTAGATCGGAGATGAGGAAAAACCTTTTCAGTCCAAGAGTTGTAAATCTGTGGAATTCACTGCCTCAGAAGGCAGTGGAGGCCGATTCTCTGAATGCATTCAAGAGAGAGTTAGGTAGAGCTCTTAAGGATAGCGGAGTCAGGGGGTATGGGGAGAAGGCAGGAACGGGGTACTGATTGAGAATGATCAGCCATGATCACATTGAATGGCGGTGCTGGCTCGAAGGGCTGAATGGCCTCCTCCTGCACCTATTGTCTATTATGCAAGGCAAAGATAGGTAGAGTTGATGCCTTACAGTGCCAGAGACCCGGCTGTGATCCTGTCTGTACATTCTCCCTGTGACTGTATGGATTTTCTCCGGGCTCTCCGGTTTCTTCCCACACTCCAAGGACGTGCAGGTTTGTAGGTTGATTTGTAAAATTGTCTGTAGTGTGCAGGATGGTGTATCATAAGGTAACAAGTGATAAGGGCCAGTAATTTTAGTTGACAGGCGCAGTATCGACTCCGCGCCGTCCAGCGATCGCCCGTTCACACGAGTTCTATGTAACCCATTCTCCCATCCACTCCCTACATAACCAGGTGCAATCTCTAGAGGCCGACAGACGGAGTGATACCAGTAGGTGTTTGAGTTAGACAATAGGTGCAGGAGGAGGCCATTCGGCCCTTCGAGCCAGCACCGCCATTCAATGTGATCATGGCTGATCATTCTCAATCAGTACCCCGTTCCTGCCTTCTCCCCATACTCCCTGACTCCGCTATCCTTAAGAGCTCTATCTAGCTCTCTCTTGAATGCATTCAGAGAATTGGCCTCCACTGCCTTCTGAGGCAGAGAATTCCACAGATTCACAACTCTCTGACTGAAAAAGTTTTTCCTCATCTCAGTTCTAAATGGCCTACCCCTTATTCTTAAACTGTGGGGCCCCTTGTTCTGGACTCCCCCAACATTGGGAACATGTTTCCTGCCTCTATGTTGTGGGAGGAAACCGGAGTACCCGGAGAAAACTCGCGCGGTCACTGTGAGAACGTGCAAACTCCACACAGACAGCACCCAAGGTCAGGGTTGATCGTGGGTCTCTGGCGCTGTGAGGCTGCAACTCTACCACTGCGCCACCCTGCTGTACTCGAGGTGCCACTGATGTGCTCTATGGCTCTGTCAATGGACAATCTATTCGTTTGGTTTAGTTTATTGACACGTGTACCGAGCGAGGTACAGTGAAAAGCTTTTGTTGCGTGCTAACCAGTCAGCGGAAAGATAACACACGATTACAATCCAGCCATTTACAATGTACAGATACATGATAAGTGAATAACGTTTAGTGCGAGGTAAAGCCAGCAGAGTCTGATAAAGGGCACTCCAGCCTGGGGAAGCATTTAAAAATTGAGGAAAAAACTGCAGATGCTGGAATGGCAAAGATAAATAATGAAATGTTGGAGGTAGACACAAAATGCTGGAGTAACTCAGCGGGTCAGGCAGCATCTATGGAGAGAAGGAATGGGCGACGTTTCAGGTCGAGACCATTCTTCAAATTGAGAGTCAAGGAAGGGTGAAACTAGAGACGTGGAAGGGTACAAAGAGCAGGAGGAATCAGAGTGTTGAAGAAATCTCGTCGAAGGGAGGGGTTACTAATAAAATGTTGGACACGTTTTGCACAACAGACAGCAGTGGGCAACACTGCCATCTGGTGGACAATGGACTCATAAGATCAAAAGTGATCGGAGCAGAATTAGGCCATTCAGCCCGTCAAGTCTACTCTGCCATTCAATCATGGCTGATCTATCTCTCCCTCCTTACCCCATTCTCCTGCCTTCTCCCCATAATCCCTGACACCCGTACTAATCATGAATCTATCTACCCCTGCCTTAAATATATCCGTAGCCTTTAATTCTGAGGCTATGACCTCTGGTCCTGGACTCTCCCACCAGTGGAAACATCCTCTCCACATCCACTCTATCCAGGCCTTTCACTATTCTGTACGTTTCAATGAGGTCCCCCCTCATTCTTCTAAACCTCAGCGAGTACAGGCCCAGTGCAGACATATGACTCAGTCCTGACTCGAAATGTTCCATGTCCATGCTGCCTGACCCGCTGAGTTATTCCAGCATTTTGTGTCATATTTTTCTTCAACCTGAGACACACGATTGCCTCTGCACAAGGGAGGATTTCAAAATTTCAGAAATAGTCGGAACCAAAATAGTAGTCAGGATCGAACCGAGGGTCTCTGGCGCTGCAAGGCAGCAACTCTACTGCCACTGTGTTGAAATGTTTGGCTACCAAGAAATCCACTGTGCCTCGGTAATGGACTGAGCATAAGTCATAGTCATAGAGTGATACAGCGTGGATACAGGCCCTTCGGCCCAACTTGCCCACACCGGCCAACATGTCAATAGACAATAAACAATAGGTGCAGATGGAGGCCATTCGGCCCTTCGAGCCAGCACCGCCATTCAATGTGATCATGGCTGATCATTCTCAATCAGTACCCCGTTCCTGCCTTCTCCCCATATCCCCTGACTCCGCTATCCTTAAGAGCTCTATCCAGCTCTCTCTTGAATGCATTCAGAGGATTGGCTTCCACTGCCTTCTGAGGCAGAGAATTCCACAGATTCACAACTCTCTGACTCTCTCTAGCTGTAGTCCCAGCTACACTAGTCCCACCTGCCTGTGCTTGGTCCATATCCCTCGAAACCTGTCCTATCCATGTACCTGTCTAATTGTTTCTTAAACATTGGGTTATTCCCAGCCTCAACTACCTCCTTTAGATTTAGATTTTTAGAAATCCTCTGGCAGCTTGTTCCAAACACCCACCACCCTTTGTGTGAAAAAGTCACCCCTCAGATTCCTATTAAATCTTTTCCCCTTCGCATTGAACCTATGTCCTCTGGTCCTCGATTCCCCTACTCTGGGCAAGAGACTCTGTGCGTCTACCTCATCTATTCCTATCATGATTTTGTACACCTCTATAAGATCACCCCTCATCCTCCTGCGCTCCATGGAATAGAAACCCAGCCTGCTCAACCTCTCCCTGTAGCTCACACCCTCTAGTCCTGGCAACATCCTCGTAAATCTTTTCTGAACCCTTTCAAGCTTGACAATATTTTGCCTTATAACACGGTACCCAGAACTAAACACAAACGTCTTATACAACTGCAACATGACATCCCAACTGTTCAGCAACATGTGCTTGGTCTCACCGACCGTTCACATTACATTGATATGGTTCCACACAGGAGATTAGTGAGCAAAGTTAGAGGAATTTAGAAGGATGAGAGGGAATGGCAGAACTGTCGTATGTTGAAAGGCTGGAGCGATTGGGCTTGTATACACTGGAATTTATAAGGATGAGGGGGGATCTTATTGAAACATATAAGATAATTAGGGGATTGGACACATTAGAGGCAGGAAACATGTTCCCAATGTTGGGGGAGTCCAGAACAAGGGGCCACAGTTTAAGAATAAGGGGTAGGCCATTTAGAACGGAGATGAGGAAGAACGTTTTCAGTCAGAGAGTGGTGAAGGTGTGGAATTCTCTGCCTCAGAAGGCAGTGGAGGCCAGTTCGTTGGATGCTTTCAAGAGAGAGCTGGATAGAGCTCTTAAGGATAGCGGAGTGAGGGGGTATGGGGAGAAGGCAGGAACGGGGTACTGATTGAGAGTGATCAGTCATGATCGCATTGAATGGCGGTGCTGGCTCGAAGGGCTGAATGGCCTACTCCTGCACCTATTGTCTATTGTCTATTGTCTATAAAAAGACTGGACAAGCTGGATGCAGGAAAAAATGTTCCCAATGTTGGGGGAATCCAGAACCAGGGGCCACAGACCAAGAATAAAGGGGAGGTCAATAGACAATAGAAAATCGGTGCAGGAGGAGGCCATTCGGCCCTTCGAGCTAGCACCGCCATTCAATGTGATCATGGCTGATCATTCTCAATCAGTACCCCGTTCCTGCCTTCTCCCCATACCCCCTGACTCCGCTATCCTTAAGAGCTCTATCTAGCTCTCTCTTGAATGCATTCAGAGAACTGGCCTCCACTACCTTCTGAGGCAGAGAATTCCACAGGTCATTTAAAACTGAGATGAGAAGAAACTTTTTCACCCAGAGAGTTGTGAAATTGTGGAATTCTCTGCCATAGAGAGGCAGTGGAGGCCAATTCAGTGGGTGAATTTAAAATAGAGTTAGATAGAGCTCTAAGAGCTAGTGGAATCAAGGGATATGGGGAGAAGGCAGGCACGGGTTACTGATTGTGGATGATCAGCCGTAATCACAATGAATGGCGGTGCGTACAGGCTCGAAGGGCCAAATGGCCTCCTCCTGCACCTATTTTCTATGTTCAATGATCTTTAACTTTAATGATCTTCTGATCTTATAGAGTTGTGTAAAATCATAAGCAGAATAGATCGGGTAGACACAAAAAGTCTCTTGGCCAGAGAAGGGAAATCGAGAACCAGACAGCGTAGGTTTAAGGTGAAGAGGGCAAAATGGTATAGGAATCTGAGGGGTGACATATTCACACAAAGGGTGGTGGGTGTGTGGATGTTGAGATGAGGTGGGTGTTGAGGCAGGGACTGTCGGAACATTTAGGAAGCAAGTGGACAGGTACATGGATAGTGAGAAGGGTCTCGACCCGAAACGTCACCCATTCCTTCTCTCCCGAGATGCTGCCTGACCTGCTGAGTTACTCCAGCATTTTGTGAATAAATCGATTTGTACCAGCATCTGCAGTTATTTTCTTATACATGGATAGGACAGGTTTAGAGGGATATGAGCCAAATGCAGGCAGGTGAGACTAGTGTAGATGGGACATGTTGGCCAGTGTGGGCGAGTTGGACCGAAGGGCCTGTTTCCACGCTGTATGACTTTATGAACGAAGAAGGCTGCACAAAGTGGTGAACACTGCCCCGGTCCATCACGGGTTCCGACCTCCCAACCTTCGAAGGGATCTACAGGAGTCGCTGCCTCAAGAATGCAGCCGGCATCATCAGAGACCCACACCGCCCTGGCCACACACTCGTTTCACCCCTGCCATTGGGAAGAAGGTACAGGAGCCTGAATACTATAACGTCCAGGTTCAGGAACAGCTTCTTCCTGACAGCCATCAGGCTATTGAAAACTACCACCTCCAAATGAGCTCTGAACGACATAGACATGGGCCATTGGTTTTGTCTTTATGTGCTGTTATTGTTTATGTGTACATGTGTGCGTGTGTATATATATATATATATAGACTGAAGGTGGGTCTCAACGTGAAACGTCACCATTCCTTCTCTTCCGCTGAGTTACTCCAGCTTTTTGTGTCCATCTTCTTTACATATATATATATATATACACACACTAAACTTTTTCTGTTGTTTAATATATTTGCAGAGTACTATGTTTAGGTTTTTAGATTTTTTTTTATTTAGAGATACAGCGCGGAAACAGGCCCTTCGGCCCACCGGGTCTGCTCCGCCCAGCGATCCCCGCACATTAACACTATCCTACACACACTAGGGACAATTTTTACATTTACCCAGTCAATTAACCTACAAACCTGTACGTCTTTGGAGTGTGGGAGGAAACCGAAGATCTCGGAGAAAACCCACGCAGGTCACGGGGAGAACGTACAAACTCCGTACAGACGGCGCCCGTAGTCAGGACCGAACCTGAGTCTCCGGCGCTGCGTTCGCTGTAAGGCAGCAACTCTACCGCTGCGCCACCGTGCTGCCCTGTGCACTGTGTTCTATGCACATTCTGTTGTGTTGCTGCAGGTAAGAAACCAGCATCTGCAGTTGCTTTTGTGTCTATCTTTGGTGTAAACCAGCATCTGCAGTTCCTTCCTACACATTTAGTCCACTCCACTGCGAAATCTCCTCAAGGTGTGTCTACTTTGAAGAAGTTTTCTCTCTGACGAGAGTTCTGCAACATCCTCTCCTGCTCCTCCCCCTCTGTGATGCCTCCTGCTCTCCGATGATCTTTTATTCATTGTTTAACACATGTAGGAAAATAACTGCAGATGCTGGTACAAATCAAAGATTTTTACTTCACAAAATGCTGGAGTAACTCAGCTGGTCGGGCAGCATCTCAGGAGAGAAGGAATGGGTGACGTTTTGGGTCGAGACCCTTCTTCAATACTTGTTCTCGCTACAGCATCGTCCATATCTCTGTTTTCCCATATCCCTAATCTGTGGAACTCTCTGCCTCAGAAGGCAGTGGAGGCCAATTCTCTGAATGCATTCAAGAGAGAGCTAGATAGAGCTCTTAAGGATAGCGGAGTCAGGGGGTATGGAGAGAAGGCAGGAACGGGGTACTGATTGAGAATGATCAGCCATGATCACATTGAATGGCGGTGCTGGCTCGAAGGGCCAAATGGCCTCCTCCTGCACCTATTGTCTATTGTCTGAAGAAGGGTCTCGACCCGAAACGTCACCCATTCCTTCACTCCAGAGATGCTGCCCGTCCCGCTGAGTTACTCCAGCATTTTGTACCTATCTTCGGTTTAAACCAGCATCTGCAGTTCCTTCCTACACATTTCATTGTTCTGTCTGAGACATCTGACAATAAAATAGTCTCTTGCCTCAATCTGAGGACAAATGCAGCTACCTGTTTTGTTGATGTACCGCCAGCAGAGGGGGAGCTTGAGCCACGTCTGGACAAGCTCCAAGTTGTCTCTGCTGTGGGACTTGGCAGGATTTGGACTGAAATGACTCATGGCTCCCCGTTCTCTGATATTTACTCACAGAACTTACATAGAAAATAGGTGCAGGTGTAGGCCATTCGGCCCTTCGAGCCTGTACGCACCGCCATTCAATATGATCATGGCTGATCATCCAGCTCAGTATCCCGTACCTGCCTTCTCTCCATACCCCCCTGATCCCTTTAGCCACAAGGGCCACATCTGACTCCCTCTTAAATATAGCCAATGAACTGGCCTCAACTACCTTCTGTGGCAGAGAATTCCACAGACTCACCACTCTCTGTGTGAAAAAAAACCTTTCTCGTCTCGGTCCTAAAAGACTTCCCCCTTATCCTTAAACTGTGACCCCTTGTTCTGGACTTCCCCAACATCGGGAACAATCTTCCCGCATCTAGCCTGTCCAACCCCTTAAGAATTTTGTAAGTTTCTATAAGATCCCCCCTCAATCTTCTAAATTCCAGCGAGTACAAGCCGAGTCTATCCAGTCTTTCTTCATATGAAAGTCCTGCCATCCCATGCGTGGTATAATCTCCCACCTCCCTGGCCTTTCTTCTCCAGGTAGAGTTGCCAACTATCTCACCCCCAAATAAGGGACAAGGGGTGACGTCACCGCCCCGCGCCCCACGTGACCTCACCCAGCCAGCAGCCACGTGCTCCCGCTCCACCAATGGCGGCCGCCGGTGTTGCGGTGCTGATGTTTTAGGTGCTGGAGCTGTCACTTGTCCCGGATCGGTCGCTGTTAAATTCCCCGCTAGTTAAAATTCCCCAATGTTTATTTTGGCTTGTCTTTTACAGTGCTGGAGCGTCTCTGTCACTGGAGCCGGAGCGGCGCTCCAGCGACCACCCGGGCCGGAAGGCGGGTTGCTACACAACCTCCGTAAGGTAGCGCCCGGCCCTCCGGACCGACAGCGGCCCCCGGACCTACAGTGTCCGGACCTACACTGTCCAGGCCTACAGCATCCGGGACTACAGTGTTCCGGGCCTACAGCATCCGGGCCTACAGCGCCCCCCCGGGCCTAATACAGGACAAGGGCAGTCCCGTACGGGACAAACCAATTTAGCCCAAAATACGGGATGTCCCGGCTAATACGGGACAGTTGGCAACCCTAGATCCAAGGTGTATTCTGCCATGGAACTAGCAACTAGTGTTTCCAATGCAACTATCTTTTCAGCTTTCAATGTCCAAAGGTCATGAGGTCACAAGGAATAGGAGTAGAATTAGGCCTGTGACCCCTAGTTCTGGACTCCCCCAACATCGGGAACAATCTTCCCGCATCTAGCCTCTCCAACCCCTTAAGAATTTTATATGTTTCTATAAGATCCCCCCTCAGTCTTCTAAATTCCAGCGAGTACAAGCCTAGTCTATCCAGTCTTTCTTCATATGAAAGTCCCGCCATCCCAAGGATTAATCTGGTGAACCTTCTCTGTACTCCCTCTAAGGCAAGAACGTCTTTCCTCAGGTTAGGAGACCAAAACTGCACACAACACTCCAGGTGCAGTCTCACCAAGGCCCTGTACAACTGCGCAATATCCCTGAACTGAACTAAACACCATTCTCACTACACAAGCACTCAAGCACATTGTGGCACAAATCCCCATGGTACAGGCATCCAATCTTTAGGATTGAACAAAATATCAATTGAAGGAAGCACTATTTTTTCCAGGGAATGCGTCCCTTTCTCAGTTGAGGAATAGTTGTGCGTGTTTATTTGGTGTGTTATGACTGCTGATTTTTTTTTTCCTGTTAATTAAACTGAGCATATTTTTCTTGGAATCGACTTCTCGGTCTACGTTTCCCATTCTGGTTCCATTTCTTTGTTTGTTCGTACATTTTCCCACATTGCATTCCCAATTTCAGGAGAGAAGGAATGGGTGACGTTTCGGGTCTGAAGAAGGGTCTTTTTTTAAATTAATTTTATTTAAATTTTAACAAAACACATACATGTTACAGCTCAT
This sequence comes from Rhinoraja longicauda, assembly GCF_053455715.1. Classification (NCBI taxonomy): domain Eukaryota; kingdom Metazoa; phylum Chordata; class Chondrichthyes; order Rajiformes; family Arhynchobatidae; genus Rhinoraja; species Rhinoraja longicauda. Next base: position 5,377,815 of record NC_135953.1, on the reverse strand, counting down.
CGTACCCAATGATACCTACATTATAAATTCGATTATACATTATAAATTTGATTATACATGTATTGTTCTGTATGTTCCCAATGTTGGGGGAGTCCAGAACAAGGGGCCACCGTTTAAGAATAAGGCGTAGGCCATTTAGAACTGAGATGAGGAAAAACTTTTCAGTCAGAGAGTTGTGAATCTGTGGAATTCTCTGCCTCAGAAGGCAGTGGAGGCCAATTCTCTGAATGCATTCAAGAGAGAGCTGGATAGAGCTCTTAAGGATAGCGGAGTCAGGGGGTATGGGGAGAAGGCAGGAACGGGGTACTGATTGAGAATGATCAGCCATGATCACATTGAATGGTGGTGCTGGCTCGAAGGGCTGAATGGCCTCCTCCTGCACCTATTGTCTATTCTGGTAAACCTACAGATATGCCGTAGAAAGCATTTTATCGGGATGTATCCCAGCAAGGTTTGGGAAAAGCTCCATCCAAGACCGCAAGAAATTGCAACGAATTGTGGACGCAGCCCAGACCATCACACAAACCAACCTCCCTTCCACCGACTCCATCCACACCTCACGCTACCTCGGCAAGGCCAGCAGCATCATCAAGGACCAGTCTCACCCCGGCCACTCCCTCTTCTCCCCTCTCCCATCGGGCAAGAGGTACAGAAGTGTGAAAACGCACACCTCCAGATTCAGGGACAGTTTCTTACCAGCTGTTGGCAACTGAATGGTCCGATCATCAACTTGAGAGTGGTCCTGACCTGTCACGCAACCAAAGCTTTTCACTGTATCTTGGTACACTTGACAATAACCTAAACTGAATTAAGCGTGCAGCATAGGTTTACTAGGTTAATTCCCGGAATAGCGGGACTATCGTATGTTGAAAGACTGGAGCTACCAGGCTTGTATACACTGGAATTTAGAAGGATGAGAGGAGATCTTATCGAATTGTATAAGATTATTAAGGGGTTGGACACGTTAGAGGCAGGAAACATGTTCCCAATGTTGGGGGAGTCCAGAACCAGGGGCCACAGTTTAAGAATAAGGGGTAGGCCATTTAGAACTGAGATGAGGAAAAACCTTTTTCGGTCAGAGAGTTGTGAATCTGTGGATTTATCTGCCTCAGAAGGCAGTGGAGGCCAATTCTCTGAATGCATTCAAGAGAGAGCTGGATAGAGCTCTTAAGGATAGCGGAGTCAGGGGGTATGGGGAGAAGGCAGGAACGGGGTACTGACTGAGAATGATCAGCCAAGATCACATTGAATGGCGGTGCTGGCTCGAAGGGCTGAATGGCCTCCTCCTGCACCTATTGTCTACTGTCTATAAGCTAAACCTCCTTTTCACCCTCTCCTGAGCCTCCACATCCTTCCTGTAACGGGGCGACCAGAACTGCACGCTGTACTAGAGCATCACCTCTGCCTCTCTCTCTCTCTCCACAGATGCTGCCTGACCCGTCGAGTGTTTTACAGCACTCTCCGGTTTTGTGTCAGCTTTGCTACGTCTGCGGGATTTGATTTTTGTTGCTGTTGTTGTTGTTGTTTCTCCCACTGATCGGGGATGCACTCCGTCAGTCTGCTTGCGGAAACTCCGGATGTACCAGATATTCCGCTGGGGGTTATCCTGGTTGGTCTGGAGGAAGTTGGTCTGGAGGCAGGTGCAGCAGGCAGTGAAGAAAGCGAATGGTATGTTGGCATTCATAGCGAGGGGATTTGAGTATAGGAGCAGGGAGGTTCTGCTGCAGTTGTACAGGGCATTGGTGAGACCACACCTGGAGTATTGCGTACAGTTTTGGTCTCCTAATCTGAGGAAAGACATTCTTGCCATAGAGGGAGTACAGAGAAGGTTCACCAGATTGATTCCTGGGGTGGCAGGACTTTTATATGAAGAAAGACTGGATAGACTCGGCTTGTACTCGCTGGAATTTAGAAGACTGAGGGGGGATCTTATAGAAACATATAAAATTCTTAAGGAGTTGGAGAGGCTAGATGCGGGAAGATTGTTCCCGATGTTGGGGGAGTCCAGAACAAGGGGTCACAGCTTAAGGATAAGGGGGAAGTCTTTTAGGACCGAGATGAGAAAACATTTCTTCACACAGAGAGTGGTGAGTCTGTGGAATTCTCTGCCACAGAAGGTAGTTGAGGCCAGTTCATTGGCTATATTTAAGAGGGAGTTAGATGTAGCCCTTTTTGCTAAAGGGATCAGGGGGTATGGAGAGAAGGCAGGTACGGGATACTGAGCTGGATGATCAGCCATGATCATATTGAATGGCGGTGCAGGCTCGAAGGGCCGAATGACCTACTCCTGCACCTAAAAAAAGAAAAAGAAAAAGAAATAGGCCCTTAAGCCACACACTGCGTCCGCAACGAGCAGCGATCCCCGCACACTCACGCAATCCTACACACACTGGGGAGAATTTATACGTACACCAAGCCAATTAACCTACAGACCTGCACGTCTTTGGAGTGTGGGAGGAAACCGAAGATCTCAGGAGAAGGCCAAAGCAGGTCACGGGGAGAACGTACAAGCTCTGTACAGACGGCGCCCGACTGAGGCCGTGTGGACCAGAGATCACATCGTATACCAGCACTATCCCTCACGCACTAGGGACAATTTACAGAAGCCAATTAACCTACCGACCCGCATGTCTTTTTTACATGAAGGGTGGTGGGTGTATGGAACGAGCTGCTGGAGTATGTAGATGAAGCAGATTCTGCCACAACGTTTTTTTAAAAAATTGTACAGGTACATGAAATGGACAGGTTTAGAGGGATATGGACCAAACGCAGGCATAGAAACATAGAAAATAGGTGCAGGAGTAGGCCATTCGGCCCTTCGAGCCTGCACCACCATTCAATATGATCATGGCTGATCATCCAGCTCAGTATCCCGTACCTGCCTTCTCTCCATACCCCCTGATCCCTTTAGCCACAAGGTCCACATCTAACTCCCTCTTAAGTATAGCCAATGAACTGGCCTCAACTACCTTCTGTGGCAGAGAATTCCACAGACTCACCACTCTCTGTGTGAAAAAATGTTTTCTCATCTCGGTCCTAAAAGACTTCCCCCTTATCCTTAAGCTGTGACCCCTTGTTCTGGACTTCCCCAACATCGGGAACAATCTTCCCGCATCTAGCCTCTCCAACCCCTTAAGAATTTTATATGTTTCTATAAGATCCCCCCTAGGCAGGTGGGACTAGTGCAGATGGGGCATGTTAGCGTGGGCACGATGGGCCGAAGGGCCTGTTTCCGTGCTGTATCACTCTATAACTCTTATGTACGCATCTTTAGTTTAGTTTATGTGTAAGAAGGAACTGCAGATGCTGGTTTTTACCGAAGATAGACAAAAGTGCTGGAGTAACTCAGCGGGACAGGCAGCATCTCTGGAGAATAAGATCTCTTGTCGTTGAGAGGAGAACTTCTTCAAAGTTGGCATACCTTGAGGAGATTTTGCAGTAGAGCGGACGAAATGGGTAAGAAACATAGAAACATAGAAAATAGGTGCAGGAGTAGGCCATTCGGCCCTTCGAGCCTGCACCGCCATTCAATATGATCATGGCTGATCATCCAGCTCAGTATCCTGTACCTGCCTTCTCTCCATACCCCCTGATCCCTTTAGCCACAAGAGCCACACCTAACCCCCTCTTAAATATAGCCAATGAACTGGCCTCAACTACCAGAATTAACTTCAAGCTCCTCCTATTCACGTATAAAGCCCTAAATGGACACTCCCCCCCCCCTACATCAAAAATCTTCTAACCCCCCTCTCTAACTCCAGGTCCCTCAGATCGGCCGACTTGGGGCTATTCACTATCCCGCGGTCTAGGCTTAAACTCAGGGGTGACCGCGCTTTTGCGGTTGCAGCTCCTAGACTGTGGAACAGCATCCCTCTCCCCATCAGAACTGCCCCCTCCATCGACTCCTTTAAGTCCAGGCTCAAAACATATTTCTACTCCCTAGCGTCTGAGGCTCATTGAGGAGGCGCTGTGAACTGTTTGCGTGCTACTGTATGTTTCATTTTTTTTCTATTGGAACCTAATCAAATGTACAGCACTTTGGTCAACGTGGGTTGTTTCTAAATGTGCTATACAAATAAAATTGACTTGACTTGACTTGACCTTCTGTGGCAGAGAATACCACAGATTCACCACTCTGTGTGAAAAAAAAATTCTCATCTCGGTCCTAAAAGACTTCCCCCTTATCCTTAAACTGTGACCCCTTGTTCTGGACTTCCCCAACATCGGGAACAATCTTCCTGCATCTAGCCTGTCCAACCCCTTAAGAATGTTGTAAGTTTCTATAAGATCCCCCCTCAATCTTCTAAATTCCAGCGAGTACAAGCTGAGTCTATCCAGTCTTTCTTCGTATGAAAGTCCTGCCATCCCAGGAATCAATCTGGTGATCCTTCTCTGTACTCCCTCTATGGCAAGAATGTCTTTCCTCAGATTAGGAGACCAAAACTGTACGCAATACACCAGGTGTGGTCTCACCAATGCCCTGTACAACTGCAGCAGAACCTCCCTGCTCCTATACTCAAATCCCCTCGCTATGAATGCCAACATACCATTCGCTTTCTTCACTGTCTGCTGCACCTGCATGCCTACTTTCAATGACTGGTGTACCACAACACCCAGGTCTCGTTGCATCTCCCCTTTTCCTAATCGGCCAACATTCAGGTAATAGTCTGCTTTCCTGTTCTTGCCACCAAAGTGGATAACCTCACATTTATCCACATTATACTGCATCTGCCATGCATTTGCCCACTCACCTAACCTATCCAAGTCACATTGCAGCCTCCTAGCATCCTCCTCGCAGCTAACACTGCCCCCCAGAAGGAACTGAAGTTTAGTTTAGAGATACAGCGCGGAAACAGGCCCTTTAGCCCACCGAGTCTGCATCGACCAGCGATCCCCGCACATTAACACTATCCTACACACACACACTAGGAACATTTTTTACATTTACACCAAGCCAATTAACCTACATACCTGTACGTCTTTGGAGTGTGGGAGGAAACCGAAGATCTCGAAGAAAACCAAAGCCGGTCACGGGGAGAACGTACAAACACCGTACAGACGGCGCCCGTAGTCAGGATCGAACCTGGGTCTCTGGCGCTGTGAGGCAGCAACTCTACCGCTGTGCCACCGTGCCGGCCTGTTCAGTTTAGTTTTGTTTTGTTTGAGTTATTGTCAAGTGCATCCACTGCATATTTATCAGGTAGGCTGCGATCTATGTGTATTTATCCGGTAACTTGCCGATGAAATGTTTGGACAAATTGTGGAAGTACAGAATCATAGCGTCACAGAGTGATACAGCTTGGAAACAGGCCCTTCGGCCCAACTTGCCCACGCCGGCCAACATGTCCCAGCTACACTAGTCCCACCAGCCCGGCGTTTGATCCACATCCCTCCAAACCTGTCCTATCTATCTACCTGTCTAACTGTTTCTTAAACGATGGGATAGTCCCAGCCTCAACTACCTCCCCCGGCAGCTCGTTCCATACACCCACCACCCTCTGTGTGAGAAAGTTACCCCTCAGGTTCCTATTTAATCTTTTCCCCTTCACCTTGAACCAAAGTCCCTGCCTCAACTACCTCCCCCGGCAGCTCGTTCCATACACCCACCACCCTCTGTGTGAGAAAGTTACCCCTCAGGTTCCTATTTAATCTTTTCCCCTTCACCTTGAACCAAAGTCCCTGCCTCAACTACCTCCCCCGGCAGCTCGTTCCATACACCCACCACCCTCTGTGTGAGAAAGTTACCCCTCAGGTTCCAATTTAATCTTTTCCCCTTCACCTTGAACCAATGTCCTCTGGTCCTCGATTCCCCTACCCTGGGCAAGAGACTGTGCGTCTACCCGATCTATTCCTCTCATGATTTTGTACACCTCTATAAGATCACCCCTCATCCTCCTGCGCTCCAAGGAATAGATTCTTAGCCTGCTCAACCTCTCCCTGTAGCTCTGGCCCTCAAGTCCTGGCAACACCCGTGAAAATCTATGCCCTCTGGTCCTCGATTCACCTACTCTGGGCAAGAGACTCTGTGCGTCTATAAATGCATCTACAGATATAGATAAAATGTTAAAACAAGAACAATTAATGTCCAAATTAATGTTAATTTGAATGATCACTACATGATGGGACGTTACCTTTCTGAACGCAGTGTTTCCACAACATACCTTGGCACGCTACCTTCATCAAGAGCAGAGACCATCAATGAGAATTTGATTAATATGCAAATTCCAGGCAGTAGCAACTCAGGAGTAGGGTAATTAATCACTAGTTAAAACAAATTAATACATACATCAGTTTTGTCAGAAACACGCTTGGAGTTAATCGTCCGTAAAATTGGAAGTCTAAAGGATGAGGTGTGGAATATTGTTGTGAGTGACGTGTGTAAACCCGGCCCTCTCGAACTCCACTCCATGATCACACGACTCAGCTGCTCACTTAGTGTGGGTTCAATGCGTTCACTCTCACACACACGCACACACACTCACACACACACACACACACACACACACACACACTCTCATACGCAAACACACACACACGGGCATACACACACACACTCACACACTCTCTCATACGCAAACACACACACACACGGACATACACACTCTCTCACACTCTCTCTCTCACACACTCTCATACGCAAACACACGCACACACACATGGACATACACACACACTCTCTCACACACTCTCATACGTAAACACATGCACACACACACGGATATACACACACACTCTCTCTCACACTCATACGCAAACACACACACACACAGACACACACACACACACACAGACATACACACACACACACACACTCTCTCACACAATCTCATACGCAAACACACGCACACATACACATGGACATACACACACACACACAAAACTCACACACGCGGACACACACACATGGGCACACACATAAACACATGGTCCCACACACATACACATACACACACATGGGCACACACACACACTCTCTCATACGCAAACACACATACACAGATGGGCAGTCACACGCACACACACACACGCACACACACTCATACGCGCACACACATGGGCATACACACACTCACATGGACACACACACACACACACACGGGCATACACACACTCACACATGGACATACACGCACACACACACATGGGCATACACACACCCACACGGACACACACACACACGGGCATGCACACAGTCACACACATGGACACACACACACATTAAATGTACACACACATATATATGCACAGATACACACACTCCCCAACTCATACACAGACAAACACACATACACCTATGCACACACCAACACACACACACACACATACACACACTCACATTTAGACACACATACATCCGCACACCAACTCACACATACACACAGCACACTCAGGCACAGACGTACACATACATACGTACACCAACTCACACACACACTCACCCACACACACACGCACACAGACACACACTCACATTTAGACACACACACGCATACTAACGCACACACACAGCACACTCAGGCACAGACGCACACATACATACGTACGCCAACTCACAGACACACTCACCAACTCACACACACACACACACGCATACATATGTGCACCAACTCACACACACACACAGACACACACTTACCAACTCACACACACACACAGACACACACATACATATGTACACCAACTCATACCGCACAACGGTAGAGTTGCTGCCTTACAGCGAATGCAGCGTCGGAGACTCAGGTTCCATCCTGACTACGGGCGCCGTCTGTACGGAGTTTGTACGTTCTCCCCGTGACCTGCGTGGGTTTTCTCCGAGATCTTCGGTTTCCTCCCACACTCCAAAGACGTACAGGTATGTAGGTTAATTGACTGGGTAAATGTTTTTTTTTAAATTGTCCCTAGTGTGTGTAGGATAGTGTTAATGTGCGGGGATCGCTGGGCGGTGCGGACTTGATGGGCCGAAAAGGCCTGTTTCTGCGCTGTATCTGAAATATGAAAAAATATGAAAAATACACACACACAGACATATGTACACCAACTCACACACACACAGACACACACTCACCAACTCACACACACACCAACTCACACACACACAGACATATGTACACCAACTCACACACACAGACACACACTCACCAACTCACACACACACAGACATATGTGCACCAACTCACACAGACACACACATACATATGTACACCAACTCACACACACTCACCAACTCACACAGTGACACACACACAGACACACCAACTCACATAGACACACACGTACACTCTCTCTCCCACTCTCTCACCCCTCTCTCTCTCTCACCTTCTACCTCCCTCTCTCTCTCTTTGACACACATATAGAGACTGATAAATCAGCATTTCCTGACACATACCTGCATACATACACAGAGGAACAGTAACACTAGGATACAGGAATACTGGAATGTTTAGGAAGGAACCGCTGATGCTGGAGATGGACGCGAAACGCTGGAGTAACTCAGCGGGACAGGCACCTGCTGTTTCTTCAGTATTTTGTGTCTACTAAGATACACGGATTGACTTAGACATAGACACACTCGTGGGCGTGTACAAACAGATAAACACGGCAGACACCAATACAGACACATAGAAGTGGAAGCACATGCACACGCACAGACACATGTACACACACACATGCACGTACGCACACACACACAGGTGCGTGCAAACACAGAGACAGACACCAACACACACAAATCATACATACACACAGAACAATTGATACCAAAACACGATGAACACATCCACAAAGATGGACAGAGACACAAGGAAGCACTCACAGACACACATACATACGCATACCAACAGGTGGCGCAGCGGTAGAGTTGCCGCCTCACTGCCCCAGAGACCCGGGTTCGATCCCGACTACGGGCGCTGTCTGTACGGAGTTTGTACGTTCTCCCCGTGACCTGCGTGGGTTTTCTCCGGGTGCTCCGGTTTCCTCCCACACTCCAAAGACGTACAGGCGTGTAGGTCAATTGGCTTTGGTATAAATTGTAATTTGCCCCTAGTGTGTGTGGGATAGTGTTAGTGCGCGGGGATCGCTGGTCGGTGTGGACTCGGTGGGCCGGAAGAGCCTGTTTCCACGCTGTATCTCTGCGCTAAATTAAAAACTAAAACTATAGAGACACGGGTGTGGGCATGCGTAACCATATCTGTTCAAACAAAACGTCCCGAATAGTGAGCGGCCTGGATAGAGTGGATGTGGAGAGGATGTTTCCACTGGTGGGAGAGTCTAGGAATCAGAGGGCACAGCCTCAGAATTAAGGGACGTTCCTTTAGGAAGGAGATGAGGAGGAATTTCTTTAGTCAGAAGGTGGTGAATCTGTGGAATTTATTGCCACACAAGGCTGTGGAGGCCAAGTCAATGGATATTTTTAAGGCAGAGATAGATTCTTGATTAGTACGGATGTTAGATGTAATGGGGAGAAGGCAGGAGAATGGGGTTAGGAAGGAGAGATAGATCAGCCACGATTGAATGGCCCTATTATGCTCCTATCACTTATGAACCTATTGAGAAACCTATTGTGTAAACCTATTGATCCTGACCAGAAATCCTATTGATCCAGACCTGACTCTCCATGTCCTCCAGAGATCTGTGAATTACTCCAGCACTTTGAGCCTTTTTAAAAATATAAACCAGCAGCTGCAGTTCCTTCTGTCTCATCTGGTGCAGTTCCAGCTCAACCAGATACAACAGTGAGAATCATCGCCAAAGTCCCTAATGTTTAGGATAGGCATAAAATGCTGGAGTAACTCAGCGGGACAGGCAGCATCTCTGGGCGACAATAGACAATGGACAATAGGTGCAGGAGGAGGCCATTCGGCCCTTCGAGCCAGCACCGCCATTCAATGTGATCATGGCTGATCATTCTCAATCAGTACCCTGATCATTCTCAATCAGTACCCCGTTCCTGCCTTCTCCCCATACCCTCTGACTCCGCTATCCTTAAGAGCTCTATCTAGCTCTCTCTTGAATGCATTCAGAGAATTGGTCTCCACTGCCTTCTGAGGCAGAGAATTCCACAGATTCACAACTCTCTGACTGAAAAGGTTTTTCCTCATCTCAGTTCTAAATGGCCTACCCCTTATTCTTAAACTGTGGCCCTTTGTTCTGGACTCCCCCAACATTGGGAACATGTTTCCTGCCTCTAACGTGTCCAACCCCTTAATAATCTTATACGTTTCGATAAGATCTCCTCTCAGCCTTCTAAATTCCACTGTGTACAAGCCTAGTCGCTCCAGTCTTTCAACATATGATAGTCCCGCCGTTCCGGGAATTAACCTCTTGAACCTACGCTGCACGCCCTCAATAGCAAGAATATCCTTCCTCAAATCTGGAGACCAAAACTGCACACAGTACTCCAGGTGCGGTCTCACTAGGGCCCTGTACAACTGCAGAAGGACCTCTTTGCTCCTATACTCAACTCCTCTTGTTATGAAGGTTGAGACCCTTCTTCAGACTGAGAGTCAGGGGAAAGGGAGACACAGAGATATGGAAGGGTGAGGTGTGGAAACGTGACATCAAAGGGGACTAGGGTCAAGGAAAATGTAGAATAGATCATTGTGAGCATGACAACGAAGCATCTATGGATGAAAACTCTCGCTTGTTTGTTTGTTTGTTCCTGAACTACAGCCAAAACGGTGCACGATAGCGCGACAACTTTAGGCCCACCTTACTCGCCATCGTCCCTTTGGTGCTAATGGAAGACGTTTCATTGAAATCGGTGTTATATTTTTTAAGTTATTCACATTTTTAAGTTTAAATCTATCTCCTAGGGAGGGAGGGGGGGAGGGAGGGAGGGGAGGAGGGAGAATCAGGGGGGTTGTGAGGGGGGGAGGGGTGGGGGGAGGGGGAGGAGAGGAGGGATGGGGAAGGAGGGGGAGTAGGGGGGAGGGAGGGGAGTAG